>NW_006438869.1:2115616-2148148 GCF_000325575.1 Pteropus alecto
CGTGGTAATTAAAAAGAATGTGAGCCGATATAGAAAAACTCTAATTTTTCTTAAGTGGAAAAAAGCAATGTATAGAATGTGAAGTGTGTGGAATGTGTCACTCTTTATGAGAATACGCTTATATAGTCATATAGTATCTCTGAAAGAATTCCCAAGAAACAGGTTAAGATTGGGAGGCAGACTCGCCTTTCACTATATGCCTTTCTAGACCTTTCCAATTGTTTAAATTTAAATCATTTCTTCGATTAAATAAATAAATAAATAAATAAATAAATAGATAAATAAATAAATAAATAAGGGGGGAAAAACGACAACTTCTGGTTTAAAATTTAATTATGTTAATTAAATTGTGTGGTTTGGCCACAGTGGTTAACATAATAGGAAGTTGGGAAAACCAGATTCTATCATGCTTAGAAAAATGTGAGAATTGAAAAATCAAAAGACTGAATCACATGCAGAAAATGTACTATCGGTTTCATTAGTAAGAAGGAAAACATATACGTGTGATTTCTAATATGCTTAAGTTTTTAGTTATGTGCAAGATAAACTAAACCTTTCAATACAAAAAAATGTAATTGTTGGTATAACTGGGTGAAATCTCAATCTCACTCCATCAAGCCTAGAGTCCCCTCTGATAATGACACCCATTCTCTGTTCCTTCTTGGCACAGAGCAAAATGACAAAGCACAGGAGCAGCCTTTGAGGAGAGCAAAGAGTCTCTGCAAACACATTTTATAAATGGGAGGGTAATGAGGCATCAAGGAATTAAGTAACATTTTCAAGGTCACACTGTGCATCTTTAACAGAGCAGAGAATAAAACCATAAGTTTTGGCTATTAGGTACATACTGGAATGTCTAGAGCAAGCTTGCAATCTTGCAAAATGAACCAAAAGGAAGAACCTGGCACCGGGCAGCCCTCTCGTATATAATATGAAACCCTTGCTTATCCAAGACATGAAATGATCCAAAGAAGAATTATTTAAAAAGTAAATGAAAGATGAAATAAAGGTACATTACAATTTCCAAATGAGAGCTTGCTTTAAGATCAGAGACAGGACCCAAACACATTTCTCCTTTGCTTGCTTTTTTTTTCCATGAACTTTGCAATGTCCTTGTGAGTTTAATCTAGGGCATCATGAATTACGAGTTTAGGTATCTTGGAATGGCCAGGAGCAACTCTGTACAGGAAATACA
Organism: Pteropus alecto; assembly: GCF_000325575.1. Taxonomy (NCBI): domain Eukaryota; kingdom Metazoa; phylum Chordata; class Mammalia; order Chiroptera; family Pteropodidae; genus Pteropus; species Pteropus alecto. The sequence continues at coordinate 2,116,812 of NW_006438869.1, forward strand.
TCTTCTGCAGGGGCTCGTCAACCCCAAACACTGACCTGTGTCCTCTTCTCCTGCTTCTCTGTGGGTTTTAACGTGAAAATATATATTTGACTTTGGAAAAGAAAGAGAACTCATCAACTGCATTCTGCTTGAACAACTGGTGTCAATCTAGGCTACAGAAACCCTTGCTACCTGCGGTTAGTAAAGACTTGTAAAAGCCAATAGAAATGGGAAAAGCACACAGTTACTCAGAGCTATTACATTCTCCTCAGGTACCCAAACCAACCCAATCCTGCGAAAACAAGTAAACCGGTTAAAAATTCATTAGACCACCTCATTGCACGGTGGTCACCTGTTCTGCACTAGACATTTGACTTATTTGTGTCCCACCTGCCTATGGTTCAACTGATTAGGTTAACTCTGTAGAAGAATCATCGACTTGGCTTTACTTGTCCGTCAAACTTAGCCAATTGGCATGACATAGTTTCTTGGGCTCACGATCTAGACTTCCCATCTGTGGCAGGCAGAATGAGGGCCCCCAAGATGTCCACGTTCCAATTCCTGGAGCCTGTGAGTATGGTATGTTACATGGCAAAGGGGACTTGGCGCAGATGGAAGTGAGGTCGCTAATTAGCTACCCTCGACTGGGCAGCTTACCCTGCATTATCTGGGTGGGCTCAGTGTAATCACAAGGCTCCTTATGAGCGGGAGAGGAAGGCAAGAGGGTCAAGGTCAGAGAAGGAGACGTGGCAACAGAAGATGAGTGAGGTGACTGCTGGCTTTGAGGATGGGGGCGTCCAGGAGCCATGGCACACAGGAGCCTCCAGGCGCTGGAAAAGGCAAGAAATGGATTTATCTTCCTATCCTCCAGAAGCAATGTAGCTCTATCGACGCCCTGATTTTACCCCAGCGAGACCTGCTTCAGACTCCTGTCCTCCAGGACTACAAAACAATACATTTGTGTTGTCTTAAGTCATTAAATGTGTGGTAATGTGTTTGAGCACTAATAGGAAACAAATATGCCACACTCTCCTGGCCAATTGCAGGCATGTCTCTAATCAAATGGGCTCTCCTGGGATCGGAACTTTAAGGCAACTAACACAAGGACGGAAAATAGTTGAATTTGATGCTGCCAATCGTCACTGCCCCATCGTCACTCTCTACTAGTCCCTGCAGCTTATAGCCCGGATTTCTCCCGGTCCCTGCCCTGCTTAAACTCTGGCTTTGGACATTTTCTTTCCCTTCTCGAGCATCTCATATTGTTCCCACAAATACCTTTTCCCCTTAAGCAGATCAGTGGTTCTTTGACTTGTGACCAATGACCCTAACTGACACAGTTCACTCAGGCAGCTACTTAACCTGGTTGTAGCAATGTCATTGGTTCATTGTGCTATTAAAATTCATTTTCCAAGAGCCAGACACTGTGCTAGGTACTGACAGTCAAGAAGTTAACAAGAAAAGTAGTTTTTATCACAAGGAGCTTATAATCTAGTAGCCAATATTGCAGATCCAATTCATGGGAATAAAATTTACACTCATACCAAGAAAAATATGTCTAGATAAAAAACAAGGAACATCATCTAACTGGCAGAAACTCAGACAGCAAATCTGTCAAGATTCTGGTGGCCTTGGGGCACTGCAAACATTGTGAGATCTATTCTCAAGTAGTCGGTGAATCTCTCTTAGGTTGGTCCTTCCTTCCTGTCTTATTTCCTTCCTTCCTTCAATTTACTCACATAACAGGTGTTTTATGCGCTGAGCATGGGGAATACCAGGCAGAGAAGTAAAGTCAAAGTATCTTGGAGTTCTGTGGCCCTGCGCCAGGGGGCGGGAGGGAGGGTGGGTGATGGGGACAAGTGGGGCAGATGAATAAAGAGACAGTCACTACAGTGAGACAAATGTTCTGACAGGGCCAGGCAGGGACAACAAGGTCAGGAGCACACCTGGGGGACATGATGCGAAGGTGAGCCCTGTAGGACAGGTAGAAGTCAGTCGGCTGGAGGGAGTTCCAGGCATGGGGAGCAGGTGCGCCGGTCTGAGGCAGTAAAACACACAGCAAGCCTGCCAAATGGATCACAAAAGTGGAGCAAAGACCCGAAGAAGAGCATCTCAGAAGATGTGACTGGAAAGAAATAAAGGTCCAGGCCAGAGAGGGTCTGGTGTCTACACCTTTGAACTTGCACCCGTTAGATATCTTGAAGAACCTGGCAATGCAGTAAAAGGTTTCATACATGGGGTAATGACCTTCAAGATCAGATTTTAATATTTTGAATTGTTCATTCTAATTTTTTTTTAAAAAAGGTGTAGCCCAGTTAGAAGGCCCTCGTGGTCACCCATTTGTGCAAAGGGCTCAAATAAGGAGGTGGAGAAAGACCAGAGACGCCAGGAATCGACGTGGAGAAGCGAATTTGATAAACGTGGGATTGTTAAAGTGACTCAAAACTGCTTAGGGTCAGATCACGACGTAAATAATTTACTAATAATTAGTTATTAAAATATTTATTAAGTATTTCAATTAAAAGCAATTATGGAAATAGTATAACGTTATCTGTTCATTGCATCGGACTAGATCCATTATCATTATGGACCTTGAATGAAAATTCAAATTCTCAATAACTGTAGTTGCCATAGAAATAGAAAACCAAGATTGGATTTTCTAAAAAGCGTACCATGAAGCCAGCCCTCTAAAATTTAATTTTGGGAAACCCTATGCATTTTAACTATTTCACTCCTGGCATGATTGGTCAAGATATACATGATTTTATTTTTCCATGTAATTTACATTGAATAATGAAATCACATTCCAGTAACAAATTCTTTACATATACTTGTGTATTCGACATGTCGCTGGCTGGCTGAGTGAATGCACATCCCACAGGGAGAATAAATAAAAAGGGCTGACTAGGGATAATGCAAGTTATGATGATATCAGTGTTGGTGGCTCAGAGCCATTTGAAGTTCAGAATGGGTGGCCTGAGGGGACACTTAATTGTCCCTCAGTTCAGGTCAAGATGTGGTTGGGAGGCCCATACAAGTCCTGGGGAGAAGCTGTTTAGTTTTGAACTGATGTACTATAAATTCTCTCTTCTCCTCTCCTTGCTTTTAAAGTACGGTAACCTAAAATCCCAAAGCTACCCTGTATTTTAGGGCAACGTCTGTGAGCCAGAAGTATTCACAGTAATACGTCTTAGAGGTGAGGAGAGCCAAGAAACTGGACAGTCTCTGTAACACGCACCTGTGGCCAGGATGTGGCATTTCACCATGAGCAGTCCCAGGGCTGCCCCGCTTCACAGTTCTGGGGTACACAGCTCTGGAGGCACACAGCTCTGGGGGCACATAGCTCTGGGGATACACAGCTCTGGGGGGTACTCAGCTCTGGGGACATACAGCTCTGGGGGACACACGGCTCATGAGGCACACAGCTGTGGAGGGCACACAGCTTGAGGGGCACACAGCTCTGGGGGGATACCATCCACAACATACCTGGCTCCGCACTATGCAATGTGGCAGGTACACCAGCAGCATGGCGACCACCCAGCAGCTGAATGGGATTAGCTTTGTAACAGGATTGTAAGCACACCTGAGGCGCCCAGGTGTAGACAAATAACATCTCCTAGAGTTGTGCAGCGTGCAACCTGAACCACAGCACACGCAGCCCCATACCACTGCTGGTCAATACAGCTTCAATGGCAGGAAAACAGCTGCCTACGTGGTGTCTGTTAACTGCTAAGGTGCCGCACGACTGCAGGCGTGAGTGTGTGTGGGTGAGTGTGTGTGTGCATGCGCACGCTGCGTCTACATCTCTTCCTGTCCGTTCATATACACCCACCGATTTTCTCCAACCCCACTTCCAGAAATTCGGAGCTCATGCCTGAGCACCTCTGACTCTAAGACAAAAGACCACTGAGCACGTGCCACACTCAAGAGATGATCTGGGAAGTGAGCCAGAAACACGAACTGCATCCTCTGTGCTGAGCAAGTCAGATGGATGCCCGTTTTTTTTTTATCTTGTTGTCTTTTGGTAAACCTCTGCCTAAATGGTTTTAGCCTCTCTTTCAGTGTATTGAAAATAAGTACCAAGGAGGACTGCCGCAGACACCATTCTCTCTGAGCCTGTGCTCAGTCCCCACTGACCGAGTACGGGCGGCCACTTCTGAAGCAGTGACGGCAGTGTGACGTAGGCTTATCACTTGGCAGGCATCTGAGAAGCAGCACTGTGAGTTCTGTTGACAGTTTCTGTTGCCGTACCCCTGGCTACTTCACTGACATTCTTTGGATAATATTTATCAAATGAAGTAAAAGAAACCAACAAAAAAGCTATTTGACATACAAATATTATGCGTAACTCACAGTTTTATTGGTCAATTAAGAAAATATTTCAATAATGTTTCACTAAATTCTTAATATATAAAGATTCTAGGTTGAAATGACAGACTCCTTCCTTTCTATTAATAATCTGAAATGGGGGTTGACATGCCCTGTCATACTAATTTTTTTTTTTCTTATTATAGGATGAAGCATGAAGAAACTCTTGCATGAAGTTTCGCAAAACTGAATGAACCAGGTTTTCTGTGGACCCTCAATGAGTCCATCATCCTTCCGACAACCATCCTACCATATCGTGGACATGGTACACTGAATCGTGGGCAGAGAAGTCCACCCAGAACCCAGAGAGCCTCCTTCTCAGTCAAGATATCAGTCCACACCCAAGGCTTCTAGGACCCTGAGCATCTCTGAAATTCACATAAGCAGGGAGTGACGAAGCCAGACCCAGAATCACGGCTGCCACACTGCGTACTTACTGTCCTCAACAACACTCCAACCAGCCTCTTGCAAACACATCCTGTTTCGAGCTGACTGAGAAATACGATCTGCAGTCATTTATGGGGACAAACCAGTGCCAGAGATATATGACTGAGATGCTCCCAAGAGAAACAGACTGTCCCTAAAAACTCTTCAGCCCCAGGTCTTCAGGATCCTGCATCCTTTCTCTGCCTTTCGGACGTTCGGAGAATTCAGTGATGGAATCTTGCGTGAAGTTACTCTGCCCAGATTTATTTTTCTGTGGAAAGAGCCCACTCAGGTAACATAATAAAGTCAACGTCTCCTAAAGGAGGAAGGAAAGTGTTTGTTATTCTGTGGCTTCCATACATTATATAACGGGTGCCCTTCCCTCCGAATCAGATCAGTAGGTCTAAAACTTCAATATGCGGCAGCATCTCCTGAGGACCTTGGCACAGTGTAGAGTTCTAGGTAGCTCACCAGAAAGTCTGATTTATAAGTTTTGGAACTACTTCGGGGAATCTGTGCTTGGGTCACTTCAGGGACCACCTGCCCTGTACCCTGCTTTAAAAAAACAGACACAGACTACAGTGAGGTTGTTTCTGTGGTGACTTCTCGTGGGGCAGTGACAGGGCCTCCAGGGGGGTCTCTCTAAGGCGGATGCCACCAGATCTCAACTTAATGAACAGAAAATAACTCGATCACACTTATAATTAAAATGATCACACTTATATTTATGATGAATTAACGACATATCAATACAAGATAATTCCTTCATATTTATGGCTGCAAAACTAAATCCTTAAAGCAACTTAGTTTACTATGGTCTTTGAATAATTCACACAACATACTTAAAGGTATATTATTCATAAATATTAAGATGCCATAAAACATAGCATTCTTCTAGAGCTTAAAAATGACTATTTTACTAATCATTTTATATAGTATCCATTTACCTATAGCACTTAAGTAGATATTTGATTACCTAGAATCTGAATTATATTAATAAAGGTTTAAAGATCAAGTGAGATGATCCCTGGAGATACTGTACAGTGGACAGTACATACGTGTAAATTCTCACACGCACAAAATACACACCCCAGGATAAGGAGTTCAATTGAAACCATTACCTTATAAGTGATTGATAATTATATTTTCAAACTCCAGGAAGAAGATGATTTGGCCATTCATAAATATGTATAATTTTTCTGTACCAACACTGTTGACACATAATGTTTCCCAATCCCACTGATTTTCTCCAGGCAGATGTGTCATTTTCCAATTACGAAATTAAACGTTCGATTTGAAAATATGTTGACAACCTAATTCCGGGTTTAATAAGTTTCTGTATATTTTTAGGACTATATTCTGCTAGAATTCTGGGGGAAATTATGAAATTCTAAGTAGCTAATCAGTTTAAAAGAATAGAATCAGCCTGTGAGAACTAGTTAACTGCACTATGTGTTTAATTGTTAAAAACAGCCTTGGCTTGTGGGTTTGGGAAAAGTCTTTAGAGAGGAGAAGCCACAGACACATGCAGGGGAGGAAGAAGCAGAAAGATATCCAGGGCTCAGGAGACCTCACCAGCACCACAAACTTAGAGAGACACAAAAGAAGCACTAAAACCAGGTCTCCGTGTTTTCAGAAACACAGAACTGGTTCTCATGGAATTTGATAGCCGCCTTTTATTCTAATCTTCATCTGAGCCCTCAATACTGGACTAATACTACTTAATCAGAATATATAAGGATCTCAAAATACTACTGAAGATTCGGATTTACTTTGCCAAGTATTATGCAAAAATAAAAGATGACATCAATGTGGTGAATACATTTTTAATTTGGTTGAATTTTTCCTAATAGATTCAGGGAGCTACTCAAGCACATACTGTGATCCACGGGGAACAGGAGGAAGCCGACTAATTTTTTATACCACGCTGCATCCCTCCCCCAGAGCTGTCTGGCCACGAGCATCTGACAGAGAAAGCCTGACCTGGGGTTGTTGGATTTGGGGCCCAGGGGTGTTACCCAATTTTTTTAATGACTGTAAGATGTAAAGTTTGAGAGTAGTGAGTGCCTAAGACTCCCTCCAGGTGGACCATAAAAGCAAAGAGACAAAGGGTGAGGGAGAGGGAGGGAGAAACGGGGAGGGAGGGAGGAGGGAAGGAGCGGTGGGAAGGATGGGGAGGCAGGGCGGGGGAGGAGAATACAGCAAGCACCCAAAAAGGACCATGAGGATAACTTATTTCCTAAGATTCAGCCATGTTCCTCTTGGATTATGGGAGACACGACAATATCATTACGAAACAAAATACAAACCATTTCTTTTCTTAAACGTGTATGAGTTGAATTCTGTTAGAATATTCCCACGATTATACTCATAAAATCACTATATGAATATGTATAGGAAATTACATATACACGTCCACATGTGAAATGAAAAGTTTTACAGGATAAAAAGGAAAGGGGTCTGAAGTTTTTACCATCCTGGAAACATGTACATTTTTCATAGGTCCGCCTCTTCAGCATTAGTTTTAGAATTTGATTTGAACTTTCTTAAATTTTAAATTTACCCCATTAATGCGGGATTATAGTGGGAATCAGAAAATACTGATAAGCAACATAATTTTTAAAAGGATATAACTGAACCACCTTCTTACACTATATACAAGAATAGACTCAAAATGGATTAAAGACATTAATATAAGACCTAAAACCATAAAACTTCTAGAAGCAAACATAGATAGAAAACTCGGACATTGCTAACAGTCTGGAGGTTTCTCAAAAAAAATTAAAAATGGATATTCCTTTTGACCCAGCAATTACATTTCTGGGTATTTATTCAAAGAAAACCAAAACAATAATTCATAAAGATCTATGCACCCCTGTGTTCATGGCAGCACTATTCACAATAGCCAAAATATGGAAATCACCCATCAACGGACGATTGGATAAAGAAGTTATGGTTCATATATACAATGGAATATTACTCAGCCATTAAAAAAAAATGAAATCCTACCATTTGCAATGGCATGGATGGATCTAGAGGTTAGTATGCTGAGTGAAATAAGTCAGACAGAGAAAGATAAATACCATATGATTTCACTTATATGTGGAATCTAAGGAACAAAAAGAACAAACTAATCAAAAACAGACTCACAAATATAGAGGACAATCTGGTGATGGCCAGAGGGGAGGGTTTGGGGGGCTGGGAGAAAGGGGTGAAGGGTTAAAGTATAAATTAATAGTTGATAGACAGTCATGGAAATAGGGAGCATGGCATAGGGAATACAGTTAGCATTAATGTAATGGCTAGGTGGAGAGCCAGAGGAGAGAAAGAAAAATTAGAGGGATCATTTTATAAACTATATAAATGTCTAACCAATGTACTGTATAATTGAAACTAATAATAAAATAAAATTTAAAAAAGAAAAAAATAATAAAATATGTAGCATATTTGATTATCATAAAAGTAATGGAATAAAATAAAGCAGAGAAAGTAAAAAAAAAAAAAGGATATAGTTAAAATACCTAAACCAATATTAAAATGTTTATATATATATATATATATTTCTTAGCAAAAAAAATACTTGCAAACGAAATTCTGTTACACTGTAACACGGAGTCTTCAATTAATATCTTCTTCCGACCCCCTTCTGAATCAGTAATCATTTATGCAATGTCATTTAAATGACTTCATTGCATCTAATTAGCTGATGCATTGTAATTTATTCACTCCATCTGCTATTTTGAATATTTAAGTTGTCTCCAATTTTCCACTATTAGAAAAGGTTGCAACGGGAACCTTTGTTCACATGCCCATTTTCTTAAGTAAATTCTTTGGGGTAGGATTATCGCCTAAAACCCTGTACCAATTTAGGGCTTCAGAAACATATAGAAGAATTTCACTCCAGGCAGGTTGGTCAATTTATGGGCTCAGGAGGCACAACAGAGTGCTCTGCTGGATACCAAGATTTTTTGGTCAAGTTTGCTGAAGGACAAAAAGATACCTCACAGTTCTGATTAGAAGGGAAAATGAATATTTACTCCCACCCCCACCCCATTCACTTTGATTTCTTATTTTACAATTTGCACATTCATGGTCTTTGCTCATTTTTCTACTGTGGCAATAGCAATGTTCTTAATAGATTGTTCCTTATATAGGAGAGAGATTAACACTATCATAGGTATGTTTCCAGTTATCTTTTCTTGTCATATATAGTAAGTTTCGCAATGATTTTGCTCTTTACAAATCTGAAGTTTTAAGCTGGACTCGATCTTTAACTCTTTTTTTCCATACTCTTTCTGCCTTTGATTTTCTGATATTTTATAAATACTTATATTTTCTCTTAACTATTTCTAAAGTTTTAGTTTTAGACTTAAAATTATACCTCTACCAGATTCATATTGATAAAGAGTATAAAGTCAAGTGATAATTTTTTTTTCTGTCTCTGGTTTTCTAATGGTATTATTAATAATAATAAATAATAGTAATAATATCAAATTTAGATAAGAGTTCTTAACCTGGAGTCAAGGGCTTACAGTAGATTTGGAGTACTTTAAATTGTCTCTCAAAAATCGGATGCCTATGCACTTGTGAATTTTACTAACATATCTCAACACTTATATAAAATTCTCAGAGGTATATGAACCCTAAATGATGAAGAACTTTGTTTTAAAGAGTAAAATACAGATTAAGCTCATAGTTGTTCTTTGCCTTAAAAACATAAAACCCTTTTAATTTCAGAAGAGCAGACGAGGTCTTCTGAACTTCTGGCCACTAAATCCTTTGTTCCAAAGAAATTTCAAACAAAGCCCCACAGGTAACAGCTAAGTCCTGTTAAGGCAGGAGTCAGGGAGTCTGAAAAATCTAGAGCAGAATTTGAAAATATTGAATTAGGACATGGTTCATGGGGACAAACTATGTGCCATATGAATTTGTCATCTACCTCTTCAAATAGAAGTTCTCAGAGTGAGTCATCATCACTCAAATTTGTGATGATTATAGAATCTGAAAAAAAAATGTAGTAGACTAGTTAAAGGAGAGGCACACTTGCCTCAAAGACCTGAACAAAAGAGTCCTCTATCAGACTGTCTGCATGGTACACAGCTGGATTGACTGTATCACAGAGAGAGTTTTTTGTGCTGAATGGTGACTGCCTACCATAAAATCAATCTGAAATATCAGTGGAGGCCACTAAACACCCACTTCCTCTCAATAACCTGCTAGGGTTCACTCACCCATTTTTAGAAATTAACAGGAAAAAATGCATCCTCATATAAATTTGAACATATCTATAAGCTCACGCAAATGCAATGATTTTCTTCAAGCAGTAAAATTTGGTCACCATTAGCTTTCCCATTCTGTGCAATACTAATAATATTGTTCAGTTAATTTTTACTTCATGAATTACACAGCCAGCTAATTTGGAAATTATTGTGATGCAGATTCAGTTATGCCAAGCTTAGCATTAGCCCAGATGCTGTTCAAGGACGGAACTCTGAGAATTTTGTTTTTGCTTTACAACTAGTTTCCATATATCGGGGCCTAAGAAAAAAGCATAAAAACATGCAAATTTATACCCAATGAATTTTAAGAGGAAATCATCATTTGGAAGACATTAAATTCTTTTTTTAATACTAAGAGAATGAACAATAGGGTTGATCCATAGACAATATCTTTTAAAATTTTTGCACTTGCTGCTTGGAACAATTTGTTAGAGGAGATAAAGTAATGAACACATTGTCAAGCAAGAGATAGCACGTTAATCTGTAGGATGGAAACTGGTTATCAAATAATGTTGAGCTGAAGCAAAGTCAAGTAGTAGTTAAAAAAACACTAAATAAAACTTAAAATTACTGTGTCACTTAGCATTCAATAAATATACAGAATAGTTCACTGGAATATATTTCAAGCCTAAATCAATTTGCTTATTTGTCTGAAACACTGGTTTTTATGCAAGCCATGCCGATTAGCAGAGTCGCTCAAATTCGCATTTGCTAAATTGGAAATAATATATATCTCAGTCTGGATTTAAGGAATGTATTTTTTTTTTTCGACTCTAGAATACTACTCAATTTTGTGCTACCTCATTGATATTATTTAATTAACACAATATTCTTCAAGGATTCAAATTAACATGGTTGTGATCCGTAATCCAGATACCCACCCTAATGGGCAGTCCGGCTAATGGGGTATTTGCATATAGAAGACACACACGGTCGTCAACAACTAACTTCAAAACACTGGCCATTTTCTGCCCACGACACTCTGCAGCTGGAAGTGCAGCTCCCAGCTCCTCACTTCCTACATCCAAATCCATCCCCTCAAAACACACATCTTGTCTGACTTTTAAGTAGTGGCCAGAAAAGGTTTGTGGAGAAACAAAGAGGGTGAAGAGGACATGTGTCTTCTGCCAGAAGCCACAAATGGGCGGGTGGGTACGACATGTCACTTTCGAACGGTAGGCAAAAGCACAGTTGCCCCATTCTCTCTTCAGGATAATCCACCGTTCTGATGTCACGTAAGAAATGATGATAAGAATTCAGTGGGCAGTTAAACAAGAGAGAAAAGGAGATATTCTAAATTCTTGGGGAGCAGGAAAGAACTTGGATGTCTGAGTTAGAGAACAATGGACATAAAACTCCTCTGCCATGTGTCAGCGCTAAGATCACAGAGATGTCACATCACTTCGATATCCATTTCCTCACCTGTAAACTGGAGGTCATACTAAATATTATACTGAGATGAGACGAGATGAGATAAGCGGGAGGATTTAGATCATCGCACCAGTGAACATCCTATGACTGTCACTTGTCCCTCGACTGCGTTGTCCCCAACACTCTTGATATTTCATTTACCATGTTCTCGTGGATAATGTCTCCCTGTGGAGGATTGACAGCATGTAATGTTTTACCTCATCAGTTGCCATGGATACCTTCACAAGGAGAGCTTGGTCCCTTCCCCTTCCTACAGAATTTCATGCAGGACTGTGGGTTATTCCCATGGGCGCTGCTGATGACAGAGGAGTTGAAAGGGCAAAGCATGTGACAAAAGGGCAAAGCCCTGATTTCCAGAAAGAACTAGGGAGGAAGTACATGTCTGTAGCCTTGGTGTATTGGCTGGAATGGTGTCCCCAAAAGACGTCACCCAGAACCTGTGAATTAAAAAATCTTACTTTTAAATAGGGTCTTTGTAGATGTAATCAAATTAACATGAGGTCATTTTGGAGTAGAGTGGGAGCTAATCGAACGATGGGTATCTTTACAAGAAGAAGGAAATGTAGACACAGACAGACACACAAGGAAGGAAGCTGGCCACGTCACGACGGAAGCAGAGACTGGCAAACACTGCCACAAGCCAAGGGATGCCAAGACTGTCGGCCACCGACTGGAGCTAGAACACGCGAGGAAGGGTTCTCCTTGGAGCCTGCAGAGGGAACATGGCTGGCCCTTCTGATACGTTGATTCAGAAGAATAAATTTCTATTGTTTTAAGCTACTCAGTTTGTGATACTTTTTTTTTTACAGCAACCTTAATAAGCAAATACACCTAGGGAACAGGAGGACACCTAAATCGTGGTTTTGCTGTGGTGATGAGGATGCAAAGCAGCGGGTTTGGGAAGGAGGAGACAAAAACTTCCACCTCGAAAGCCAGTAAGAAAGGCAAAGGATGTTGAAAACACTGGGAATCGAAACTGTCAGCTTCCACATGATATCTAGCAATAATGCATTTTAAAGAAGATCGTCTGTTCATTTAATTCCTAACCTAAGTCTCCACTGAGAATGCTAGTGTTTCTGTAGGGACAGAGATAGACAAAAAGTAACAGCTGTAATTCGAGACTCTAAAACAGAGACCATTATGTGAACATGTACCATACGCTAGGCTTATTGTATATATTATTTTTATCCACATAATCAGAAATGTAATATCGAATATGTCAATTATTTTACAGATAGGAGAACTGAGACATAGAAAGATTAATATACTCAACCTCACAAACAACTAACGAGTAACTGACCTGGAATTACCACACAAAATATATCTGATTGTAGCTATTACATGATGCTTTATCCCAAGGAGACATGTGAATGGGAAATATGAGATAAACACGTAGCAAACAAAAACAGCATGTTCCTTTATAAAAAGAATGCATAATCTTGCACACCAGAGGACAGAAATATTTTTAAATATTCTGCCATTGTAAGTTCGTAATAATAATGATCAAAATAACTGAGAACTAGGAAGTAGCCCATAATAATTAGGTAAGCTATACTACTGGCCATCAGTACTTTCGATAAAAGCAGTAAATAAAACCTAGCTTTTCAAAATGGATAATCTAGGGGGTGATTATTTGTTAAATAGTATTCATCTTCATTAAAATCTCAACAGATAGCTAATACTCATGACGTACAGGTGTGGTATAATGTTGTCATTTCAAAAAAAATTATTGTTTAAGCATATCCTCACTTGCGATTACTTTGTTTTAATATACTCAATGAATTGTTTAAATAAATGACCATAATTCACCTTCACATGAGCAATATGTCAGAAACATCTCTTGGTATGTGAATTTGCCTTTCAGCTACAAACGAATCACCTTCCTCTTACATAAGTAGGGCCTTTGTATCCAATTACTTTAACAACAGCTATCTATCATTCCCTCATGACTGGATAATCAGTTCATTGACTATTGATTACAAAACACTTGAGTCATGTTTCCCTTGGCATTTTGTAGGTCAACATTCGACACATGGAATTTGCTAGATGCAATGTTTATATCCATATTTCCCATTCACATGTTTAACTCAAGTTAACAAAGTTAACTTGATGCATGTCTCTAGCCCTGGATCAAGTTCTGAGACCAGGCAAATGGAATCGGTTGATTGGACAGGCCTGGGGTAAGGCTTTGCTCTTGAATCTTCGACAGAGGCCACCACAAAAATTAGGGAGGGCAGGCATCTCTAATAAGTTTTAGGAACTGTGTCTAAAGTAGGGAAGTGGATGCTTGGTAAGAAGAAACAGCAGGCATCATCAATAGCAAAATTATCCTGCATCCAGCACTTCTATATTTAGTTCTCAAACATCAGTCACATCAGAATTCACCTGAAAAACTTGGTAAAAAATATAAATGTCCAGGTCTTGGCCCTTTCAATGGCCCTGGGCCCCTCACTGCGTGTTCTTTATTAGCTCTCCTAGGCGATGCTGATACACCTAAGCACGTGAGAACCACTGGCTACGCCGGAAACTTGTAAGATTCAGCACTTGGTGTTCGATCCTACGGTGGAGCCAGGTTATCTCTGTGGTCTTCTTTCCCAAAACCATTAACCTCGGTCTGATCACAAGAAAAAACATCAGACAAATCCTACTGGAGGGATATTCTAAAAAGTACCTGATCGGTACTCCTCGAAACTGACAAGGTGGCCAAAAATAAGGAAATTCAGAGAAACTGCACGGCCCAGAGGAGCCTAAGGAATCATAGTTATTAAATGCAATGTGGTATTCGGGATGGAGTCCTGGAACAGAAAAGCAACACCAGGAAAAAACGGAAGAAATGTGAAAAAAACTATGGACTTCAGTTAGTAATTATGTAAAAATGTCGATTCATTAATTGTGAGAAATGTACTACAGGCGTGTAAGATACTAATAATAGGCCAACTGGGCGTGAGGCATATGGAACTCTCTGTACTATCCCCACAATAATTCTGTAAATCCAGAACTTTTCTAAAATAGGACCGTTTACTAAAAAATGCCAAAAAAAACTGAAACAAAAAAAAAATTGACAAAAATCGATAAATCCCCTAATTTTCTTTCCAAACATAGAACATAATACCAACTCGATGTCCTATCTTTTTATGGCAAGACAGGAACTTTTTGGGTTTGGACCTTTGATCGGAGGCCACATCATCCTCACACGTGATATGTGACACATGGCACATCTTCTATGAACTCTGGTTTCAGTTAATTGAACAAAGAGGGGGGAATTTAAAAAACAAAACTACGAAACAGATTGAATGCAGACTAATTTTATATGTTTATGAATTTTTTAAACCATACCTTTTCCTGTTTTTTAACATACCCAAATCTAACAGCTATCATTTTATTCTGAACGTTCAGCATTCATTGTAGCTTTCACTGAAACAGAAGTCTTGCCCTTCACTCTCCCATTCTATTTATTCAGTCGCTATTTAGCTAAATTACTTATTTGTGATAATACAACAGACACAAACAGGTGTGGAAACAAGCCCTTTTGACTGCAATTCACCCAGCACGAGGAGAATCGTAGGCTGACTCGTAGAGAGAAAATGGCCAGCAAGCTGCTGGTATCACTCCAAATATAACATGGTTATGACATCAGATATAACATCTGTTAGGGGCTAGTGGACCACACAGGAAACTTAGATGGAGGTCAGCTGTTATCACAGCTTCTCCTGGACTTAAAATATCTCCCTTGGTTATATGAGCAGTCGCACTTGTTGATGTATAAATATCAAATGGTTTTGTTTTTTTTCTAGTAACTTCTACCTGCTGCGATTTGTCAATCTTCCCTTCCTTGCTGGGTGACTGGTTTCCTTAATACAGCTCAGTCCAATTTATTAACTTTTCGATGATTCAGTTACTAAAATAGTATCATTTCAGTTAACAGGACTTAACACTCCATCGCAGATGAATCGAAAAGCCCCTGCCTTTCCGATTTCATGCTGCCCTTTCCCACTACATCATGCTTAATTTATAAATTCTCTAGCATAATCACATTCCAAATATCGAGAGTGTAACCAAGCCACAACCAAGTGTTTGATACAACCTCAACAGCTAGTATCAGAATTTACTCGCAGAAAGAAGTGCCTTGGGGATGGGCTATTAGCATCTCCCCCAACTTTCTCAGAAAGGGAGAACTCCCTCCCCCACCCACCTCTGCCACAGAGGAAGAAGGAATTTGCTGGTAAGAGAGGATGGGCTTTTGAACTTCAGCCCATCCCTGCTTCTCAGACACCGAACATGGTGGGACTGGCCCCTGCAGCGTGAACGGCCTCTCAGGCTAGACAATGAGGTGCTCTGGGCAGTCATGGATGGATGTCTCGCAGTTGTCACCCTTAGCAAATGTGCTGCCGGGAGCATCTCCCATGTGCCCAACTCAAGGCCGTGCACCTGGCCCACCTTGCCTTAACCAGTACATGCATTCTAGAAGTGTTGATGACGCGCCCAGCAAGCACAAGACAGAGCCCTGGTTACCAGACCAACTCCCAGAGCACAGTGGCTGCTGCTTCTTTCTCAGTAAATCCAAGCCACCTCGACAGCTGTCATGATTGTATCTTAGAAAAGTAAAGTGCGAGACAGCCTTCTCAGAAGGGAATTCTTCAATCTGCATATTTCCTGGAGACTTCTTTCTGTTACTCTATTAATTTATTAACACTTTGTAAAATGATGTAGCTTCCCATGGTTCTGTCTGATAAATCATTGAGGTGGTTATAAATAAAGCATTATACCGCAAGTCCCTCGATACCTAGCCCAGAAAAGTAAATGCTACTGATTTTCCAGAAAGATGCTATAAATGCAAATGCACTTCTTTCCCAAAGTTTTGAAAGGCTAGAGCAAGGATAGGTGAGGTATCTCCAGATGTGATTCCCAGAGACATTTTAGGGTTCACACACATTTTTATTTTATTATTGCACAAGTTTTATTTTTCGTAAGTACTGAAATTGAGTGCAGGGCCAGAAGGCAGATGAAGAAAATGCAGGAGGGAGAGAATCTTTATCTTCCGAATACTTATCCTCCCCCAAAATGCAAAATTGCTTAAGCAATAAAATCGCATCATAGCAACAATTTCTACATCCCCAGAGCTGAAACCTGCTCTGTCTGTAACGAAGTCATGGCGCGAATGCTCCCACGTCCCTGATGTAGGACTTCTGGTCTATGCAACAGTAGGTAAGTTATTAAAGACCTTGAAGTTTCTTTTATTGCAAGACTTCATTAATATGAATTAATTGTCTAAACTTACACAATGGTATCTTTAGCCAATGTTCTGGGTAAACAGAGCAAAGTAAAATCGTATGCATATGTCCACCGAGATCGAAAAGTGTGTTTGTAATCAAGACACACTAAATGTTTCCAGCTACCTTCCCGACTCAGAAAAAGATTTGAGAGTGAACATAAATCACAGTTAAAATCAATGCAACGATACTAACAACTGTAATTCATGATTTATTAAACCCTCTATTTCAGCCACTTTTCGAGGGACTTGTTTATATGCCACCAATTAGCCACCATGGCCACACAATGAAATAGGTTCTTCCAGTTATGACTATTTTAATCTTACCCGTGATTAATCTAATTATGTAGAATATTTGTAAAGCTTACTTTCTATTCCACAGTAGGCTGAGTTTGAATCATTTTATTTTAATTACCAGAAAGGATTACTAGAATTCCATCTGAAATTTTTGCACTGTATGTTAGAAATAATTGGACTTTGCAGAAATTCCCATCACTTAATAAAGGGTTCTTGGTGTGTACGTGTGTGTGTGTGTGTGTGTGTATGTGTGTGTGTGCACGCTTGAACACTAAAGTGCTAGATTTAAGATGAGGTAGGATTATTTCTAGGAAGATCATTTTATACAGCTATTTTTGGAGTTTAACTAAGAAACATGAAAGCAAATTATAAAGTACAGTTGCATTTAGTTGGGGGAATGTTTCTACTTCCTATTGTGAATGTGTTCAATTTTTAATGTACTTATACATGGAAATATAAAGAAATTAATATGCATTGACAAGGCTCTATAAATCAATGACTGATTTTCCAACAACCATGCAGTAGATATTCACCTGTAGAATATTGCCCTCTTCAAGTTTACTGTATTTGGAGAAGATATGCCAAAAATTCAATATTTTTCTTGTTCAACCCCTATTTCAAAGTATTTCCAGGATATTTCAAAGCTGAAGTCATTACATGAATGGTCACATCAAATTTTAAACTCTAGCTGGTTTTGCTGAGTTTCATTATCCACCTTTTTAAACAATTCAAGTTTTAAACAACTTGGCATGGGCTAAAATCACTTCTGCATGTTAAATCGGCCTAATAACATTATGCTCAAGACAGTGCTGAGAACCTTTAGCACCGTGTATCAATATGAGGACTAACTTCTACTCCAGAAAAGATCAAGACCAATAAGCAACTAACTTAAGATGCCATGAATACCTGCTGAGATAGACGAATGTCAATGCAGGAAGGCCTCGTGATATCAAACGAGCATTAAAAACGGACACCCTATAGACAAACTCCTGAGCCCCTCAGAATTAACTCATGTTGTACAAAAAAAAAAAACAGCGCCTGGGCCTCCCACTTGCAGTCTGTGATTCAGTAGTCTTGGGATTGGGTCCCAGACTATTCGGATGCACAGCCAGGGATGAGAACCAGAAGTTTATAATTTAGTGATAAAAGCTTCCTAAAAACCAAGAGATTTCATGAGCTGCTGACCAGCTTTCTACCAGAACAAAGCAAACTGTGGCCAAGTCCTCTCAAAACTATACTGGTTGTCACTTTCCTGCCTTTGCTTCTTCCTAGAGAGTTTTCTGTTTCCTCCTGGCTAATCCTCCTCCTCCTAGAAGCTTTCCTTGATTTCCTTCTCCTCCAACTGGTCAGATAAGCCATAGGGTCCCCAGTTTCTCCCCATCACTATGCTTACTATGTTCTAGTTAACTATTCCCTCCCTAGACTGCTGGTTCTTTGAGGGGGAAAAACTATATTTTGCCAGTCCCCAATAGGTGTTTATATCAAAAATTTGGATGAATGAAATAAACTTCATGAAAATGTGATTATAGCATGCTACAGCATATGCGCATGACACGAGACGTTCCAGAGCCCTGACAGGTAGCTGTGATGGCTGGAATCGGCTCCTTGAACTGCTCTGATGCACTGGGAAGCAATGACCCTTCAACAGCTTCCATGAAGTCATCCAAAGTGGGAGAAGCATAAGTAGGGCAGGCAAGGAAAGGAAAAGCGAGCTCTGGAAAACTAGAGAATTATGAGGAATCAGCACTGGAGAAGGTGGCAGAGCTGAACTGCAGAGGAGGAGAGGGGCATGGCAGTCGATCCGGGGCAGAGTGCTCTGATCAGTTACGTCTGTAATCGACAAACGTTAGTTATTATGAAGACATTATTTTGAACTCGAAGTAGTATTTTTTTATTTCCACTTCTGTCATCAAATCGTCCAGTTGTTTTATTGTTTATATCTTTGAACAAATGGGTCCAAATTCCAATCAAATTGTATGTCTGGATACACAAAAGTGTTTAGAACATGTATTTTTTACATTTTGTTAAGTGAGCAAATATGAAAAAAATGCATGATAGCTTACACGATTTTAGCAACAAAATCACATAGTGATCCTTCAAAGGATTCTGAAACCTTTAAACATTCAAAAGGCTCTTTCCAGACCATAAAGCAATTATAAAAGCTGTTAACTAACTCTTCACTCTTAAAAGCCATCTTGAAACATCCACTTTTTAAAAGGTGTTTGCTTTCTGAATATGTTTTCAAATATGTAGCATATTTCTGACAGCCACCTGTCATCAAGAAAAATCCAGGAAAATGTGGACCAGTTTTCTTTGGTAAATTTGAGTTTCCTCTGTTTATCACTGTACTACAAATATATGGCCATCTGATGTACAGCACAAGCAAAAGCCTCTGTTTCAGTCCATAATTAAACTGTTAAAATTCCTTTTTCTGTTGTTTTGGGGTAATAAAAACTACATATTTAAGCAGGAAATCTAATACACTCTCCGAGGGCCCATTATGTCCTCCATGGT
This sequence comes from Pteropus alecto, assembly GCF_000325575.1. Classification (NCBI taxonomy): domain Eukaryota; kingdom Metazoa; phylum Chordata; class Mammalia; order Chiroptera; family Pteropodidae; genus Pteropus; species Pteropus alecto. Next base: position 2,136,372 of record NW_006438869.1, read on the forward strand.
GTGCACGCACCCCAGTATGGAGGCCAAGCCAGACATGGTCCAGTGGCAGTTCTATTTGGTCGACATTGGCTGGTCAGTAGTGGTAAAGCCTATTTGTTGTTGTTCCTTTTCATTTACATACAAAATACGTAATACTTTCTCCTTTGTAACAGATGGAATCACTTCAGGTAAGACGCAAATCTCATCTGAACCACTTACATAAAAGGATATTCTCCACGACCTGTTCTGTAGCTTGCTTCGTTGACATGCATCTTGGCATGGCCAGCCATGTAGATCTATTCATATTTTCTTAATTGTAGCACAGTGTTCTGCATGGCTCCATCACCCCATATTAATTCCCTAATAATGGCCCTAATACTGCTTGTCAAACTTTGGCACGTATTAGAATGAGCTGGGGGGCCCGCTGAACCACTTGAGTGTCGACAGGGTACACTCCGGTGGGGCCAGGAACAGTGCATTTCTAACCTATTCCCAGTGATGCTGATGCTGCTGAGACACGCTTTTAGAATCACTAATCTGGGAAAGGGAGGAAGATGCAGAATTACTGGAGGATGAGAGCTGCAGATGTTAAACTTAAACTGACATAGTCAAAGTGTCCTCCCAAATGGCCGTTCAGCACTTTGGGTCCCAGAGTTCCCATAACTGTAGCTAATCTTTATATCGCCCAACTTATTAATTATTGCCAATTCAATAGCTGAAAAACTGTATTTCTTTCTAATTTCACTTTCTAAGAGCAAGCCAGTTTCAGTCTATTTCTGTTTCTTTTCTCTTCATATTTTATATTTTATTGGCTAATGTGACTTTTGAGAATTAATTTATGGGAGTTCTCTTTATATTCATGGTATTCGTTCTTTGCTTTTATACGTGTGTATTCCCATCATTCCCTTGGCTTTTTTAATTAAGATTTTTTAGAGCAGTTTAAGGTTCACAGCAAAAGTGAGGGGAAGGTAAGGAGGTTTCCCTGTATGTCCCTTGTCCCCAAATATGCATAGCCTCTCCCACCATCAATGTCCCCCACCAGAGTAACACATTTCATACCAAGGATGAATCTACACTGACACATTATAATCACTCGAAGTCCACAGCTGACATTGTGGTTCACCAAAAGTTGTACAGTCAACGGGTTTGGACAAATGTGTAATGACATGTATCCTTAACACGATTACAGTATCATACAGAGTAGTTTCACTCCCCTAAGAATACTCTGTGCTCCGCCTACTTCATCACTCCCTGCTCCATCAATGCCTGGCAAACACTAATTTTGCTACAGACTCCATAGTTTTGTCTTTTCCAAAATGTCATACGGCTGGAATCATACAATATGTTGACATTTCAGATTTGCTTCTCTTAGAATATGCATTTAAGTTTCTTGATTGCCTCTTGATAACTTAGGTCATTTCCTTCGAGCACTGAATAATATTCCATTGTCTGGATGAACCACAGTTTATCCATTCACCCACTGAAGACAGACAGTTGGTCGCTTCCAATTTGGACAATTATGAATAAAGCCAGTGTAATTATCTGTGTGTAGGTTTTTGTGTGGACATAAATTTTCAATTCCTTTGGGTAAACACCAAGGAGCACAGTTGCTGGATCACAGGATAAGAGTATATTTGGTTTCCCAAGGAGCTTCCAAACTGTCTTCCAAAGTGGCTGTGCCACCAGCAATGAATAGGAGTTCCTGTTGCTCCGCATCCTCATCAACACTTGCTGTTAGTAGTATTTTGGATTTCTTGCCACCCTAATACATGTGTAGTGGTAGAATTGCTTTGTATCTCACTGTTGTTTTAATGAGCACATTCCTTGACTTTTCAGCTTAGTTATGAAGACATTTTCTTTCTTTTTTTTTCCTTTAGAAGATTCAAGGATTGATATGGTCAAATTTCTCAGTACTTTATCTTCTTGTTCATCATGTTTAATGTCCATAAGGGCATTAATTATGTACAGTTAATGAACAGTTCCATAACTTTACCTAATGTTTTATCCTCTTAAAACATTCAGGCCTTTAATCCACCCAGAATTTATGTTTGTTGGTAGAGTACAGATAGAAATCTAATTTTACTTCATTTTCTATACAGCTGATACATTCAGACAACACCACTGACTGAAAAAGTCTTTTTTCTCTCCCTCCCGTATATGAAATTCTCAGATATGCAGAAATTTCTTTCTAGTCCTACATAATCATTTTAACTGGTTAACAAGGTAATCCATGTAAAAAGAAGCAAGCACAGTGCCTGAGCATACATTTGTCTCATCATTATGATTATTTCGTTAATTGTCTTGAATTGTTTTGTTCCTTTATATTTACAAGTGATTTTTCAAATCAATTTTTTTGCCACTTCTGAACAATCTTGTTGGAGTTTTCGAATGAAAGCACATTAAATTTGTGTGTGAGGAAGAATTCTCTCCTATACATGCAAGATTTCTACAGTGAACCTTCCTATTCACTAATTATAATTAGTTCATGTCTTATTTTCTCTAGTCTTTTTTATGGGCCTCTATAAAATTTTATAATTTTCTTTCCAAAAGTTTTGCGTATTTTTATTAGGATTTTACCTATGCATCTTATCATTATATCGTTCTCATAAATGCGATTGTATTTTTTACATTTTCTAGCTATTTATGCTGGTATATAGGAAAGCTATTGATTTTTGTCTTTTGAGTGTATCTGGATATCTTAATGGACTCACTTTACTTGGAATCATAATTTGTCATTTATTCTCTTGTGATTTTTGGTATATGATTGTAGAGCCTACACATAATGGCATGCCTCTTGCTGCCTCGCCCTTTGACCCCCTAGAATTGCTTCGTATCTCAAGTATAAAGTTGACCATTGCAGATGATAGAAGGGATAATATTCCAGATCGTAATAGAAGTCCTTCTAATACGGTGGTATTCCTATGATAAACACACTATTTCTGATTGGCAACTCCTTAACAACTTAGAGAATGTAACTTCCACATGATTCTGCTAAGGGAATTGTTTAATCGTGATTGGGTATGACACTTTATCAGATGTATTTTGTGCATTTGTGAAGTTGATCATGGGCTTTTATCTGATTAATATTAAAATACTAGATTTCATTAATTAGTTCTCTAATGTTGAGCCATCCTTGTATTTCTGATATAAAACTCATTTTGCTATTATTTTATACTTACGTGAGTAAATTTTATTAAGAGTTTTTGCTCAAATGCTTTAAAGTGAGGTTGACCTATAATTTCATTTTTTTGTTTTCCATTTCTATCTGGGTATCGGTTCCTATATTGTTAATATAAAATTCAGTTTCTCTAAAATAATCTTCCATTAGTTAACCAACTCAAATTACATCGTGTCTCTGGCCTGTCAGCCTTTGCAATCCCCCCACCCAGATTATATTTCACCCATTAGTGCCCACCATATGCTGTTGCTGCTTGTTCAAGGAACATTTTAATACACGGTCCTGGAACCCTCTGGTTTGAGTGGCAACATCATACAGCTGCAGAATGATCACCAGCTTTAGAGTCAGCTGATGGCCCATTTTGGCCCATGACTGTGTAAACTGAGACCTATGTTCTCTTCCTCTGTAAAATAGATATGATACTTAAACCGCATGCTACTATAAGGACTGAGAAAGTTAATGCTCATAGAGTATCTGGTATACACAAGGTGTTCTATAAATAATGATGGTGGCGGATTTTCACTGATGAACATGGACATAATCATTTGTTTCTTTCAATACGTCAGCCTTGGTCTCTGCACGTCGAACGATGCACAGGATCTACCCAGGACGTGCACAAATATAATTCATAACTGAAAAGATTACTGGTAGTCTTGTGAGATTAGATACAGATCCTGGGAGAGTCTGACAGGGGAGGGAACGAAAATCACGTGGCAGGGTTAACAGCCCAGGTAGGCAATTGTTGTGGGTTGCATTGTGTTCCCTCAAAAAATATGCTGAGGGTCCCCTCTCCCTAACGCAACGTACCTGTGAATGTGACCTTACTTGAAAATAGGATCTTTTCGAATGTCATGAGTTAAAATGAGGTCACACTGGAGTGAAGTGGGCTCTTAATTCAATATGACCGGTGTCCTTATAAAAGAAGGAAGACAATGTGAAGACACAGGCACACAGGTGATGAGAAAGGCAGACACTGAAGCGATGGTGATGCATCTACAAGCTAAAGAGCACCTCGGGCTTCCAGAAGCTAGAAGAAGCAAGGGAGGATCTTCCCTTAGAGATTTCGGAGGGAACACGGCTCTGCCTACATCTGATTTCAGACTTCTAGTCTCCAGAACTCTAAGATAATATATGTCAGTCGTTTTAAACCACACAGTTGGAGTCGCTTCATTACAGTCACCCTAAGGAGAGACCTGTGGATCAGAACCAGGGAATGGCTTGGGGGTTCGGGTTGTCAGTGACGTAAACCAAGAGGAAAACGGTGAAGCGCCGGCAACAAGAGAATGGTTGATATTAAGTCAAATGTCATCTGAGCTAGGGCGAAGTGGGGGACACGTTCTGAACTGCGCACCAACCGGAAGAGGGGAAATGGCTGAGAGGGGAAGAGAATACGGCCACTTCCACCACCACGACCGTGTTAAACATGGTATCAGATGCTCACTACTTCATTGGGAAATGGCTGCAATGTTAACTGCTAGAATATATTTGATAATGTGTTGAGCAAACATTGCCAAAGAAAAACAATTTTTATTTTCAGGGGCCGGTGGGGGAAGGCATAGTGACACTAGACAGGTCCTAATCGCCAAAGTAGTTTTATCACAGAGCTGAAAAGGCGCCTTGGGCCCCGAGACTCTTTCTTCATCTTGTAACTCACATTTGGCTGTCAGTTCATTACTCTGAAACTCTCAAATCCATAACCTTTCCTGGATTCTGCCCATCTCGACCTTTGGAATTTCATCTACCTCAACACTCCCTATTTTCTGATTGATGATTCAAGTTAAATTGATCATTACTCTATCTGATCAGATAATCTAGGCAAGCAAAATGCAGGCATCATGGTTTCACACTGGTCAAACAGGATCAAAGATGTGGATGACAGGCCAGCAGAGTGGGTGACTACATTTAACATTCTACAAATAGAATTAATTGACTTGCTCTCCAAGTCATATGATGGAGCTATTCTAAATCTGGGAATGAAACCAGAATTTCTCACCATCAATTCTCTTTGCTCCAGACCGGGCGGTCTCAAAATTTTTATTCTCTGATGATAATCAGTTTAAATGAGAGAACTCCTGCCAACCCCAATGCTCTAATTACACAGTTAGGAAGGACTGATAATAATTATTGCAATGTTCTAGCCTCAAAAATTATCAGGAAATGCTAATTGATTTCAATGCCAAGTTCCAATATTCCATAAAACATCTATGCACACATATTTTCAACTGTCTAAATATGAGTATATTTGATAAATCCATCATTAATGATTCTTAACACAAATCTGTTACTATAAAATTAATTCTGAATTTTATGCTTTGCTATCCATTTTCAAATAATTCAACAATATCGTTTAACTCAATGAATAAAATGAATATTTCATTATTACATGGTCTGCTAATATAAAAGAGAAAACAAGTCCAGAGATACTTCTTCCCCGTATTTTCTTTGTGCAAGATTGAAAGCTTTTAGAAACTTAAATATGATTACAGCAGGGGTCTAAGAGGAAGCATATCAAGGCCGATGAATTGAGTGTTCGAGATATTATTCATGCTTGACATGGCTTTTTATAAAATTCTCACTTCTTGTCGCCTGGAATTTTGCTTATTTTTCTTTTAATTATAAAATTCCATGGTTACTTCCACCAATAAAACAGCAATGTCCTCTTAAAAGGGAAATATTCTAGCAGCGCACAGTGCTTCTATTCTGTTCTATTTCCTCCACCCCTAGGGAACACTTCATTGCCAGGTCCCATTCACAGCCAGTGAACTCCTGCCAACAAAGACTTGAAATGATGAACTAACTCAGGGACAGAATGCATAAGCTACATTTGTTTAGGAAAAAAAGACAAAAGAACAGCCCACATGTATGGAACTCTTTATGTCACGGTTAACCCGAGATGCATTTTTAAAAACATATATAAATGCTTTGGATAATTAAAAATCACCTTATGGAATCGATATCTTAATATTTTCACACAGACACTGAGTTTTCGATAGAAATTTCCAGAGATAGGGAATCAGAGGAATATTTTGTGACGTGTTTTATTGGCTTATGGGCCCTCCGATCCTCACTCTAAGCATCCTTTTCGCGTGAGCCACTGAAGTCGGGCGTTCCGAGGCCTCACACTGGATTCTTCCCGCTCCGTTTCAGTCCTTTGTTTCTCAGCAAATGGCAATTCCATCTTCCTAGTCACCAAGTCCTAAAAACCCTGACTCCTTTGTGACTCTTATTTTTCACACACAGTATTAGTTCTGGGTCAACTCATGTCCCCCAAAATTCCTACGTGGAGGTCCTAACCTGTATCTCAGAATGCGGCCTTACTGGGAAATAGAGTGACTGTCCATGTAATTAGCTGAGGTCATATTAGAGCACGGGGAGCCCCCAATCCAATCTGACCGGGGTCCTTATGAAAAGGGGAAAATGGACACAGCACACACACAGGAGAATGCCACCAGCCAAGGAACTCCCAGGAGCGAGGAGGGGAGCCCGGACCGGATCCTTCCCTGGCGTCAGAGGAAGCACGGCCCTGCTGGCACCTGGATCTCAGACTTCCGGCCCCCAGAACAGTGAGAAAATAAATCTCTGTTGTTTGAAGCCACTTGCAGGAGTTTGTTACAGAGGCCCTGGCCATCTAATAGAGGATCAATCCATCGGCCAATCCTATTGGCTCGAGATACCTAAAAAATTACTTGTAAATATTTTTCTCCCCGCACTAAGAGTTATTCCTAGATTTTACTTTCCGTGAGGAAGTTTTTGTAGAACTGGAATTAGTTTCACCTCGATTCCAATACTGCTGGCATAGAGATATTTTAAATTGACTGAAAAGTAATAGCATAAGAGGCGTGAGGCCTGCTCTGCTGCTTCCTCCACCTTGACTGGCAGACGACGGGGAAGCCTGGCCACCTGCTGCAGCTCGTCCCACCAAGCGACCCCGTGGAGAGGCTGTGCCTTCCCATCGTCCAGCTCGAGACTCTAGATGTCTTTATTCACAGTCAAGCTCTCGATGTTAATTGTTTCTCCAAGAGTTTCCTTCTGGAAGAAGGATGAGCAACCGAGCCGAAGGAAATGACCAGGCATGTCATTTCTCAGTGCATTTTGACATGCGCGGTGGGTTCATAGTTTTTCTAAACTGAAAATTTAGTGACTGAGCTAAACTTAGAAACCGTTCGGGAACCTGAAACTCAACAGCTACCGATACAAGGCCCCGTGTAATTAGATGCTAAATTCTACACACGGATGTTCCGTGCTGGAAGAGATCAGAGGGGCCTTACACCCGTAAGTACACACTGGAAGATGGGAGTCTGGCTGTGTGAACGTGTGTTCCTCTCTCTGGTTTGCTGTGTCATCTGCAGACTCATCTCTGGGATAGTTTAAAGGTACTGTATTTAGAATTAATTTACAATATGAAAGCATACCTAAACATCTTCGTCCACAAGGAATACAGATTTTTCGACAGGACTGAAAGATAATAACTTGTAAACCAGTAGGGAGAACAAGAATGATAAACACCAGTCACTTATACTATTAGATGTTATATCATTTTTTCTCCAGTGTATGAGTGATCGACAGAAAATGAAATAAATAGGACTCAAGTAATGTGTTTTCCCCATTTTCATAGCTCTAAGTCTTTCTGGGTAAGGGACATCTATTGGATGCTCTTTTGCATTTATTATGCTTTATAGTTTTCTATTTATTACCAGCAGGCTTAATACAGGAAAATTCACATTGGTAGCCCCATAGAAAAGAAATTCACTATTATTCTCTTTCCAAATACCACTATATTTCTATTTACCAGTCTCATATTTGCTCATCTATTTTTGTACTTGTCTTTTTTTAAAAAATGTCATGCAATTGAGTAAAACACACACACACACACACACACACACCAAATTATAATACTCTTCAAGATAGTAGTTACTCATTTAATTTTTCATGAACTTGTTCCATTTTGAAACACGTGGCAGCAGCCTCCTGTGCTAGATTGCAGATCCAGTCTTGTGGGGGTAAACTGTGCCCGCCACTGTGGAGGGTTAGACAGACTTAATGAACGACAAGTTCCTCTTTGTTTAGAAATTCAAGGCAGCTCTCTGAAGGAAATGACATTTAAACTGAGCTGCAAAGAAAGAAAGAGGAGTCTCCAAACTAATAAATGAAGATAGAAAACACAGAGCAGGAATAAAAGTCTGGAAGCAAGATTTGCCACGCTTCAAGGAGATGCAGTTTCATGCTATGAACGATGAGAAGCCACCGGAGAGTCTTCACCGAATGGAAGTGACAGGGTCAAGTACGACTTAGGTGTTACAGGTGAGAGAAGGTAGGAGTAAAACCAGATAATGGAGACCAGTTGGGAGGTGGCTGCTCAACGATCTCGGTTAGGGGTGAAATGTCAAGGACAGAAGGGTGGCGTAGCGGGGTGGACAGAACTGATCTGAGACAGACTTGGAGCGTCAAGTGCTGAGACAACAGTGGCTGAAGACACGTGATGGCTGAGGAAAAAGGAAGCTATGACGTCTCAGGAAGGAGAACACGCCATCTTAAAACCCAAGATGTGATTTCCTTACGAGCAGTAACCACTCCACGTGGAAGGTCTGATATTTCTGCCTTGCCCTGTCAGCTTTCTATGGCTGATGGTAAAAATTACCGCAGACTCAGTGGCTTAAAATAACACAAAGTTGTTATATTACAGCTCTTTAGGGCAGGTCCTGCCCATGTCTCGGCAGCTGAATCAAGGTGTCTGCTAGGCTGCATTATTTTCTGGAAGTTCTGGCGGGGAATCTGGTTCCTCATCGTTTCCACCTTCTGGAGGTGGCCCCATGTTCCTAGACTCACGGCCCCTTCCCTCACCTTTAAAGTCAGAAACCGCAGGTTGAGACCTCCTCTGATGTTTCGTCTCCTGTCACCTCTCTGTGACCACCGTCAGAAGAGGTTCTTGGCATTGAGGGACTTGGGTGCTTAAACTAAACTGGACCCACCAGGATAATGCAGGTTCATCGCCTCCCTCTCAAGGTTACTCTCTTTCTCTCTCTCTCAAGGTCAGCTGTTTAGCAGCATTTAATTCCATCCTCAACACCAATCTCCTGAGCCATGAAAGCGCACATATGTACATCTCCCAGGGTTAAGGCGTGGACATCTCTGCGGGTCATTCCTCTGCACTCACATGTGTGGGACACCTCGGCCTACACACCCTAGTTCCTCTCCAGCCCAACTGCTTCCTGAGAAATTACTTTACACTATGTCGCTCTGAACAGAATATATGATGGGCCACATTCAACCCTTTAAGCTTGACTGAGATTTCATTTGCAGTAATATGTCAGCATAATCCCCAGCAAAAATCATTCCTAAATAACGGGCAGTTTGTCATTCCATATCCAGAACACGGCTAAAACCCTGTTTCCCCCTGCAAACTGCTTACTTCACTTACTTCTTTTCTTCATGGGGACATTAAAGAGTCATTTTAAAGCACAGCTATTTGCCAGTGAGGTAATGGGTCTGACTTGCCTTAAAAAGTGAAATTAGGTAGTTAACATATGTATTGGGGCTCTTCGTAAGATACTTTAATTCTTCAAGTTGTGAAATCACAAAAACCAGATGGAAAATAAACATTAATTTATACAACTGCTTATATTCTTGTAACCAAACAGTTCACTGGAGAAACGAATGGCTGCTACAGGTGAATAAGGACAGGTGTCGTTGAAAGCACGTGGCAGAAAGAGCAGATTTAGTGCCGCTCTGGTTGGTGAAACTTAGCAGACCCTCGGAGGGTGGTCTGCAATTACGGTTTTTTGTCTTTGACTCAGCACAGGACTAGGCTGTGACAGAACCAACACCACACGCCGGATCGTGCTAGTATTAATCTCATTACCGGCAGTCATCAAAAATCAAATAAACCAGAAAAAGAGCCATAGAGGATCCTAAAAACAGTGAAATAAACTGAGCGAACAAGGTTTTTAAAATTTAGGCTGATTTTGCAAATGTTTTCCTTGAGTGAGTTTTCTTGATGAAACCATTGTGAAAAGACATGAAAAAGTCTCCTCCATCCACTACAATAAATGACTGTTGATCATTCCAGTGCCAGTAGACACAGGACACTGGGGGACACTTTGCATTCCTGTCATCCTCACAGCTCTGAACCGAGCCAGGTCTCAGCACGAGCTACCAAAACGCAGCAGGATAAGAGGGACAAATCTTTCTTTCATTTTGAATGTATGTCAAGATCTATATTTTCATGGTATGATTAACACAGAAAAAATTATGACCAAATACAAAAATGCATAAACATTTTATTAAATACTCATTGTGAACACCTTACTCTAAATATTCAGTGTGAAATGTTATTCTCAAGTAACTTATCTCAAGTAACATCTCTAAACTCATGTCCCGCATTATTTACCTGAATGATTTAAATATAGTTACTGTACATGTAATTTTTATACAAGAACAATTACGAAAATAAAACTGTTTTAAAGTGTACTTGGCAATAAACATTTGCTAGTTCCCTAAAAGTGCAAGATGATGTGATTTTTAGATTTAAATGTAATTTTTCTATATCTATACATTTTAATAGCTCATAGTACAGTAGCCAGACCTTACTTATAAAAAGATAGTGCCATGACTTGCCCTTCCGCCTCAGTAACCATGCCATAATGCATTATTTCCTACATGTTTATCAGTAACTTGTATTAAAGACTTTGGATGTAATTTAAATGTACCGCAGGGCAAAAATGAAGAGAGAAAGTATTTTAATAGTGTGTTTCTTCAAATTAAGATATTAATTTATTTCATTAACTATAGTAAATATTAGTTTGTTTGTTTTTTTAACTTGGAACTACTTTGTATGTTAGAATCTTTCTGTTCTTGTCATAATGTGTGGTATGTATATGTGTGTGCGCGTGTGTGTGTGTGTGAAGTAACACCACATGCTTTAATGATGTTCCCTACAAATACAGTGGAACAGTATAGCAGAAAGTTTTCCTTTAAGAGGTTTTGCATTAAACCATAATGAACACATTCTATACAGCATATAAAAAATTGTATAAATCGCGGTTAGAAAATGTTTGCACCTCTTGCGGTATAAAAGATCATTATTTTAGTCTGCAGAATTAAGGCAGGTAACAGGCAGTTTCACTCACAGATAAGAATGCTGCCTCAGAAACATGAAACACCTAAGGCAAAACCTTGCTTTTTTTCAATACTTTTTTCCTTGCTTAGTGTTCTCTAAGTTAACCTCTACAAACCTCAATTTAGTCCTTTGTAAAATCTTCAGTGCAGTACGAGCATCCCTTTCTAAATTTGAATAATAATGTAAAACTATTCCAAAGGAGCATTTCTAGGTAATATGAGTTACATAATATATTATCCTAATGTATTCAAATAGGTAGAAAACTATGTTTGCAAATCAATATTTTCATGAAACGATACATCTAAAATATGGGGACTAATTAGAATATCACTAACAAATATGGGCAAGAGAACTTTGTATGCAGATTCAAATAGCTAACGAGTAGGCAAGAATATAAATGATTTATCCAGAAGAATCTGGATAAGCTATTTATTTTAAAGTATAGAATTTTATTTTATTGAATAACTTGGAAGAAGAGATCAAATTTTTAAAAAGACTTTTCTT
>NW_006438869.1:2148215-2220365 GCF_000325575.1 Pteropus alecto
CTGCCTTATATTTTAGAAATGCATTGCCACAGAAAAATAATCGTATCCTCAAAAAAGCTTTTTAAAATCAATACATTGTTAAAGCATTGAAAACCAACTTTCTCATAAAACAGTAAGAGCAGCATTCAAATACAAGTTTGTTAGCTTCCCCTCATTCATTTTACTTTCTATCATTGTTCTCTGAAGAACTCAGCACCATACACATTGAAATTATTATTGAGCATTTCAAGTTCACACGATGCAACTCTTCTCTAAGAAACAAGACTTGATTTCAAAACAATTCAAGTTTTAAAATTTAAATATGCATGATCTCCATTTTGGATGACTTTGCTAAACAGAGGCACTTATAATTTTGATCATTTTAATTAATGAGGATAATCCACTAGCAGACACAATAACTAGTTCCTGAATTTACCACCCATGTGCTTAGAAGGGAATGTGTTCCAAGGAACTCAAAGACGGATGAACCCAGGTAGGCTGGAGTAGAAATGGTACCCACAAGAAAGATGGGTCTGACTCTGAGTCATCATTCACTCACTCAAGAAATATCCTCTAAACACTGTATTCTACCTTTTCTTCAAGGCACATAATAGGAGCACAGTAAATGTGGGTCTAAGTACAAATGGCATAGATCAGAAAAACACTATTCAACAAAAAGAACTTTAAATGCACATATTTTCAAGTAAAATTTCTTAGTTTTATTTATACAGATCATATGTCCCACTGGATTAAACTTTCCTACCAATTAATTCATATTTTAGTCCCTATTATGAATGTGTCACCATTCTTTCTTCCACATACATAGCAAACACCTCTACCAATTCGCCACATGACTTTACAGTTGATTAGACAAAAGAAACTGTACATTTGTTTTAAGCTGTTATCAAAACCCCGTGATGACTGTCTTAAGTGGTATGGGCTATTATAACAAAAATACTAGACCCTGAGTAGTTTAAACAACAAACATTTATTTGTTCTGAAATCTGCAAGTCCAAGATCAAGGTGTCTGGGGAGACACCACCAGACCACCACATCCGGTGTCCGGTGAGAGCCCACTTCCTGGCAGCAGATGGCCATCTCCCCATTACATCATCACATGATGGAGTGCAGAGAGCCACGAGCTCTCTCATGACTCCCGTTAGGACACAAATCCCATTCACAGGGCTGCGCTCTGGACCTCCTCTGCTCCTAATCCCTGTCCAAAGGCCCCGTCTCCTGACACCATAGCGTTTCAACATACAGGTTTGGGGACAATGCGAACGTTCAGTCCTTAACAGCAACATACTGAATTTTCACCTTTTGTTTTTTTATGAGACTGACTTACCATAATTAACATTTAAGACCTTGCTGTTTTTTTCATTTTTTAAGTATTTCTTTTGTTCCCCCAGGTGCTTATAGACTGAATGGTATCTTTATCAAACTTGTCTAGATCACTAATTATCATCACTCATACATTTCCATAGTAACACCACAGTCTTCCATTCAAGAATAAAAGTGATTCTGAATTCATAGAGAAACATTTAGGTGAATTTTCCATTTTTATAACATCAATTTATTTCAGTAACGTAACATCAAAATATACATGTCAATAAATAACATATACGTGTAAATAAATAACATATTATTACTCATGTATAATATATTGTTTAGTAAACAATATATTATTACTCATGTATAATATATTGTTTAGTAAACACATTTATTATATATATTTATTTATCATACCTTCAGTTTATAAGGGAAACATCCAAAAGAGTTGATTTACACGTATTACACATTTTTCAATTTATACCACAGGCCAATGTTCCCCTAATGTTTATAAACTTTATGAGTAATTCTCTTTGCATTGCTTTGTGTCTTTTATCTTTTTCTTGGGAGACGATAATGTCTCTCAGATTTAAAACTCAATTTCGCTTTCCACTTCGGAAATATTTAGCTATTTAGTATATGACATATGTTCTGTCACTTTGGAAATTAGTATACTCAGTTTGGACTTCTGTGCTTTTTCCTAAAAGTCCTACATTAACTGTCACATACTCATTCATCTTTTCAGAGCTTTAAATCCTGAGTTTTGTCTTCTACCTTATTGATTTAATTTCCCATTTCGTGTCTCTACCTATAATTTCTAGCGTAGTTTTAGTTCACTGGTGATGTTTTTAATCATATTTTGTTTTTGTTTACTGCATGCTTTGTTCTTTTCTATCTCTTGGAGCAAAGATTAGGATGTTTTTTGCTGGTTTCTATGTCTCTACTTTGCAGCAGAATTTTATGGCTTAAAGTTAATCTCTGATTTTAGTACTTTTACCCATTTTGAGATATATATGTGTTTTCAGAACATTTGATCATCTAATATTGCTTTTTATGAACTTCTTCTACTTCCCCTGTTAATTTAGATTATCTTCAATGCACTTATTCTCTTTCAGGCAATTTATAGACATTTATACAAACTTTAATGGGAAAAAAAGACATGAGACGTTATCGCATCTCCATTAAGAAATATGCCCCCCTTCCTCTGTCCAAGTCTCTACTTGGATAAAGAAGAGGGGTTCATGTTGTATATGTGTTAGTAATCCTTCATAATGAAACAATGTTCTAACGGTATAGTGATAAATGCTATATTTATGCGACACTTAAATAATGCCAGGCAAAGTATGGTTTGCAAATGAAGAAAATTAGGCTAGAGAAGTTTATGTAATCTACTTGAAATTGTAGAATGAAAAATAGCAAAGCAGGGAGTCAGACTCATGTGAAAATGTTGCATGAATTTTTCAGTACAGCGAACTCTCAAACTATTTTGAGGAGGAACCAACTGGGGTGGCAGAGTCTAACGTTACTGAATCTTGGACTGGCTGCCCACTCAGCTGCTACCTATGTCACCTGAATTAATTTCTCTTAAACCTCAATAATACTTTTCCCCAAATATGAGTGATAATGTGAAGTCCATGGGCTGAGATGACTAAATGAAATAAAGCAGTCTACGACCACCCTGAACGCGACTGATCTCATCTAAAATAAAGCATGTAAAAAAGCCAATATATAATAGGTGTTGAGTAAACACTGTCTACTAGCTACCCAGGTGACAGCTGAGCAAATGGCATAACCTTCAGTCCACTAAAAAAGCTTTTATAACAATATTTTCACTTGACCCTTCTGTATTATCTGAAATAATGATTGATAAAAACAGAATCAATTGAGGTAATCAGGCAGAAACAGCTGCTGTTAGCAGAATAATAGCATTTTGTCATAGTATCTTTAGCTAAAGGGAAACCTGATGATTCTTATTTAAAATTAAGCATTATATTTAAAGCCCCGACATTAAGTAGTAGACACCTGTCGGTATTTAGAAATCATAAAATACCTTTTGGAATTTTCCTTCTCATACTCCCATGGCTTTCAGAAAATGCTGTTGCTAAGCAGTAGCACCTCACTAATCACTGGATGGGGGTGGGGCACGCAGGGCTCCCTGATTTTCCCCCGAGAGTGTTCTTTACATCTTTCAGTGCTAAAAGAAAGAAGGTATTTAAGCAGCTAATTTCCTACAGGAATAATATAGGGTTTGGACTCTTTCAGGAGTGTGCCTTCATAATGATCTTTTACAATTTTATCTTCCAAAATAAATGTATTTTTCTGCTGCTGTTCTTCCCTAAGTTAAATAACACGCTGGCAAAATGTCTTGTAGCTGATAGGTGCCTGTTAAGCATGGAGCTTTTGTCTAAGTTTGCACAAGGGTTTTATTTTCTGAGCCGATGATGGTGAAGGTAATAACGAGCAAACCCCTACCAGCCAGGGCGAGTAACAGAGATCCTGGCACTTACCAAATGCGGGGCACTGAACTGATGATACAGCTGCATGGGGAGCTCTTTTCGCTCTCACATCTGTTTTGGCTCCGTGTTTAATGACAAAACCTGGGCTTTTGTTCAGTGGTGAACGACCTAATTTGAGTAGGCACAGAGATGCGAAAGTCAGTGCTGGCTTTATCTTACGTATGATAATTCGGTAATTATAGTTTCCATTTTTGCAATGCTTCTGGAAGGACATTGTATCTAACAGCATTTGAAATGAGAATGGCTGGCACCTTCCAGGTACATAACTGGGAAATCTCATGAGGCAGCATTTTTTTTCTCTTGTTTTTGTTTTGTTTTGTTTTTTAGCATCTGTTTCAATACCCTTAGCTATATTACATGATTTAGAATTGAAATTTTCAATAATCAGTGATTTCAAGTCCAATACAATGATCTAAATAAGAAAAAAATGGATTTTACGATGAATTTTGAGAAAATCAGCAATTTCATGATTAATTATAGGATATGCATTTTTCAAACCCCACAGAAATTGACAGCACACGGGTAGTAAAGCTTAATAAATGCAAATTAAAAATAATTTAGAAGATCAAGGGATCTGGGGACTGAATGCAGACTGTGACAAAGCAATGTATGTCACAAACGTGTAAAATAATCTCACGGAAGGGGGTGGAGTGAAAAGATGGAGACCCGGGAGCTGAAAATGAGTGGAGTCTGCGAGACTAAAGGGGAAATAAACTGTTCACAGCGATGTAATCTAGTGGAGGCTGCTTTCCACAGGGTCCAGGCTAACAACTGCTCCTGCGATAAATGTAAACTATGATTGAACAATTAAGTAAATGGATGGCAGATGATTCGAACTAGATTTCTCAGATTTGGAGTGGAGGAGGAGGCTAGAATGAGCCATGTGGTAAGGGACTAGAGTTGGAGACATCAAATGAACTTCGGTATAGCTTCATAGAGATACATCTGGTAACACATGGAAGCATTTATAGGTGAGTGTATATACTCAGGCTAATATGCCTGGTTACTTATAGAATCATTTATGGTCATATATACTCAGGCTACTATACACACATATATGCTCTTGCTGTGTCATCTGAGAGGCCTTAAACACAAGGACACCCCAGTAGTACCAAACACACCTCATTCCCTTGGTGTTCAGCACCATCCTTCCACAAAAGGAACCAGAGCACTTTAAAGAAATGGCTGATTTTAGGACTAGAGCAGGGAAAATACAAGATGAGTCTGGAGCATCTTGTAGTCCATAAAGTAAAAAATTGCTCAAAAAAATAAGGGCGCAGCAAAGGAATACAGGAGCCCCTTTGACCAAAGCTGGAACAATCTGAGTAACAAAAGAAATGGAGTAGTATTGGATAATAACCCTAAGTATAAAATATATACCCATGGGTCCATACTAATAAGAAGGATTGAATGAAAAACTAAGTAAAGGGAGAATAAAAGACAAATCTCCCATTCAGAATTCCAAATAATTGAGATAAATACACCAGCCTGAAAAAGAATAAAGCGTAACCCACCCATCCACCCACCTCCTTGACTGTGGGCTGCCCATAGTGACAGGCAGAGGACAGAGAGGGGGGAACAGTCACTCTATAGTGGAGGTGCCTGAGAGACAACACCTCAGCCAGGTGATCAGGTCAACGTGTAAACTAATGCTACCTACACATGAGAAAAACATCAAAGGAATTGTAGTAGAGAGGCATTCTGCAATCTACCTGACCAGTACTCCTCAAACAACCTGTCAAAGTCAACAAAACAAGAGAAGTCTGGGAAACGTTCATTTAGCCCAGAGCAGCCTAAATGTAATGTGGTATCTCGGATGGGATTCTGGAATGGAAAAGAGCATTGGGTAAAACCTAAGGAACTCTGAATAAAGTCTAGACTTCAGTTAACAATAATGTATCAATACTGACTCTTTATCATAATAAATACGCCATATTAACACAAGGTATGCATAACGGAGAACTGGTTGTGGGGCATATGGACATTCTGTGGCATCTTTGCAACTGTTCTGTAGATATAAAATTGCTCTAAAAATGCTCTAACACTTTGAAGCAAAGAAAACCAATAGGAAGTGATAATCAGGGTCTACATTTTACTTTGAATACAGAATGAATACCTAAAGGAATTCTGAAGGCTCAAAATATCTTAATATCTAATTTACACTTCATAAGGTAGAACATATTCAATCACAGTTTGATGGACAAGCTCTTGTTTCTTCTGTTTATTCACTTCCGGGTTCATTTCCCCGAGTCTGCCACTTATAGCGATGTGTCTTGGGTAAGTTCTTCAGACTCTGGTTTTTGGTTACTTTACATCTAACGTGGAGAGTGTAAAAGCACTTATCTCATGGGGCATTGGGGAAATAAAAGGAATTAATGCATATAAACCACATAAAAGGATACCTATCATAACAAACATAAATATTAGGTATCATCACGATTGTTTATTATCATGTAGAAATTATCCTTAAAAAAAGATGATCAGCAATTATTCTCCAAATTCCATCTGTCCTAAGTAAATTTTGTGTGGGCTTGTATGTGTGGGCCGGGTATATGCTAGGGTAGACGCTATACTGCTAGTAGCAAGATGGATCATGGGTGATTTTATTTTTTTTTTTATGCTCTTCTGTATTTCTCAAATTGCTAACAAATATGTATTAATTTTTAATAAAATATTTAAAATCTTGAAAACAACTGAATATTTAGGCCAATGCTTATACCACTTCTAAATTCTATATTATTAAGATAATGCATATATCTACCTGAAAAAGTTGAAAATATTTATTTGTAAACATATATGTACTCCTATGTTCACTGCAGCACTATTCAGGAGTGGCCAAGACATGGAAACCACTTTAGTGTCTTCAACAGATTGGATAAAGAAAATAAGTACCTATATGGTACCTATATACAGTGGAATACTATCCGGCCATAAGAAAAGAGGAAATATTGCCATTTGTGATATGGATCATCTTGAGAATATCACGCTAAGCTAAATAAGTCAGATGGAAAAAGACAAGAACCATATTACTTCACTCATATGTGGCATATAAAACTGAAAACGACAAACAAACAAGACAAACAAACAAACAAAAACTCATGAAGCCAGACAACAGTCTGGTGGTTACCAGAGAGAAGGGTGGGGGGAGGTAAGAAACGGGAAACAGAGTCAAAATATAGTGATGGGAAGAGGTTTGACTTCGGATGGTGAACACAAAATACAATAAACAGATGATGTATCACAGAATTGTACACTCGAAACCTATATAATTTTACTAACCAAAGTCACTCTGATAAATTTAATTTTAAAAAATAACACATGAACATACTTAATTATTAGTTCAGGAATATTTATGTGAAAAAGCAACTCTTTCCTTCCTCATTTTCCCCCACATTCACTTCTTCATTCAGTGCTGGTGATTAACATTCTTCTATTTGTGCTTCTCCTAGTGGTTAATTTCTACATCTCTAAATAATGTATCAGGAATGCTTGGTGTATCAAATTAAACATTGTCTTTTGACTTCCTACTTTAATAAATGACAATTCAGCTCCTTTAAACCATCCCTATTATCATCTACTTTCCAATTTTTGGTACCCGTATCATAACTTTGAGTCTCTATATTGATTATGTCTTGTTAATTTAAATAATATTCATAAGCCTCTATTTCTTTTGCCATTAATGTTCTCCAGTATTCCTTCAGCGAATATGATACCAAGGTCACGAAGCAACAGGAATGGAGTTATAGACTCCACAATTCAGAGCTGGGATTGACATGGGAGAATTTACTGGCAATTTGGGAAAATTCAGACTTAATCTCCACTATCATTTTCGAATTGTTAACTGTGATCATTGTTTGGGTTTGCAAAAGCCAATTGTAAAACACTATATCTGTCTCCTTGGGACCTGACTACAATTTGCATGCACCAGCACCCAAGAACGAAGGCATGACACTTATGCATGTTCCCACAGGCTCATTTAACCCAAAGGAAATGCATGCCATGATTTTTTATGAAATATATATTAAACGGCCATTATTATTAGTTGCTAAGCCTAGAAGTTAACTTATACTATTCATGATCGTGTTTAAGTGATGTACTGTTTGCTAAGGTGTTGTCATCTTTATTTTTCACCTTGAAATACAGAAAACAGTCTATCAGAAACAGTGGCTCCTTACGATAGAAATCTTCATCAGATGGAGGGTATCATGACATTTTAGAACTTGAAAGGGATGGCAAGAGGAATGTAGTTCGAAAATAAGTCCTCCTTCTCCATCCGAAGGGATCTGGGGAGCACGTGGACACTTTCTTCCTCTCTCCCACACTACGACACCACATTAAACATCACAGATTTAAAACATAATGGGCAGATCTACAGTCACTGACGCATAACTAAACATCATTCGCGTATTGCCAAATATGTAATGAACAGCCACCACCTGGCAGGCCATGTGCCAGGAGCGAAGAACCCCTCCCTCAACAATATACATGGAAACTGCTATATCTGTGTCGGTCCAGAGGGGTTTACAGATATAAACAGGCAATAACAATGCAGCGCAATAAGTACTAAGATCCATCATCACTTAAACCAACCCTAACTTTCACTGGGAATTCTTTAATTTAGAATCAGATCCTCTCAAGGCTTTTCTGTAACTCTGGGCCTTCAAGCTGTCTCATGCCAACTGTTCTGTGGTGCTTTTCATAGCTGCCAGAACTTCATTTCTGTTATGACGAGATGGCTTCTATTTTAATCTCTCTCCACTTCCGGTTGGTCTGTCCACCAGCTTGGACTCACCTGCACCTGGTTTCCTTCATCAGGCGCCAACACCAAGGGAAATATAAATCACAGTCCTTCACTGCAAGCCAGCAACGTGAACCCACTTTTTCCTAACTACGGCTTCATTTCTCTGTGTCCGATCACGACCCAATCATACGCTTAGTAAAACTCATTAGCCTTTATCTTTTTCAGGCTCCTCCGTTGGTTATTCGAATCCTTGCAATTGTATGTGTTTCTATTTTTTAATTCTTTGGGATTTAGAAAGATTCCTCTACCATTTTTATTTAATACTCCCAGCATCATCTGAGTGGTACTTATAATCAAATATGTAGATTATTCTGAGGCAAAAGTATGAATATTTCCATTGAGTAGGATAAACCATGTCTTCAGACACCGTGCAACAGTCCAGGTCAGACTAGGTCCCCAGTGTCGTTTCTGTGATGCCGTGAAAGAGCTTTTGGCTTTCAGAGCCTTTTGCATATCCAAATCACATGGGTCACACTATTTGGCCCCCGAACAATCATCTATGCATCTTAACTCTGCTCCTGAGATTTCTTCTTTAAAATAATTTTATCCTTTAGTTATTTATTCCAATCCATCAGAACATGCATTCATCAGAACACGGTTTAAGAACTTTACAACTGAATTAATTCAAATTGAAATACACGGCACGTTTTCATCACAATATTCACGTGAGCAGATCAGTAGTCATAAATAAACTTCACTATATCTATTATTACAAAGATGCTGAAAGTGGAAACGAGAGTATTGACAACTACTGATAAAACGTCCGAGAAGATACTACGGAAATTAACTTGATCCACTAATGGCTGAAGTCCCATAAGAAAGGAAAGCTGCTGAAATTATGACCACTGAGACTGCCTTCACTCTATGGTTATCAGGGAAAGGGGATTCCAAGAATTTACCTTGCTTGGAATGATGCAGGTTGAGCACTGAGCTAAATTATAAATGTTTATGTAAAACATGAAAGCACAGACTTTTCTATAAAGATGGGGAATCTGGATGTTTTCCTTAATCAGGTTCTTCACTATGGCATCTTATTTCAAGCCTCTTAGGACAAGTGAATCCTAAACGTGCTATCTATTCTAGCATTCCATATAATTACATCACTTTAAAAGTGATGTAAAGCCAAACATAACACAACAGAATGCAGAAGATAAATTTTGAGGGACTGTCACAGTTTTCAAGCCCCAAATTCTAAAAGTATATGCGTGTCACAATAAGTTGGCCTAACTTAGTCATTTTTTCTTAAACTATACATCGAGAAGGTTATATCATAAATCAAAGAACATGCTAATAATTTTATTACCTAACTCTGAATTTACTCACCTCTATCAGATACCCTTAAAGCATGAATCTAACTTACGATAAAGAACGGGCCATGGTAAAATGTATATGTTGTGCCAGGGAAAAGATTAATTCACAAGTCTCCAACATCACGTGACACATCCTCATCATGGCCAAATATCGACGCATTGACGCATCACCAAAGTACGCAGTGACAATGTAAAGCTCCATGCTATACCAAGACACAGGGATGGGTCACGGCTCACAGAAGGCTCACGATTGGGTTGGGGAGAACCAATAAACGGCTGCAAACAACAATTAACAGCCTCTTTCCCCAAAGGCATGGTCCAATCAACAATGGTTAAGCAGTGCAGGGGATGTGGAGGCCACTGCAAGCCTGCTGTAAAAAGCCAGTGCACCAGGAGCGGGGATTTGCACCAGTCCTCAGGGGAAGGGCAGAGCTTAAAAAACTCATCGGCTATAAACGCTCGTCTTAATGATCCAGGAAGCGTATCAGTGTCAGCCTCTTGAGCAAAAGCATGGAACCTGATAATACTCTACTTTTTAAATATTGAGAAAAAACCATGTGCTCAGAGAAACTTGGCCTCCTAAATATAAGAACTAAAGGTAAGACCGTATGCACTCAAGTTGAACTTCGTATTTTTGGATATATGAAATATTTGCCTGTAATATGCTATGTTTCCATTGAAAATTCATATCTGGTGTCTAGCACAGTGGTTTTAAAGGGTGTTATGTACATTTCCTAAGCATTTGTTGAAGATGCCATCTGAGCTATCGCGTTAATTGGAGTGAAATTGGTAAGATTATGACATAAGCTTAAAAAGCAATTAACAATAGCTGTGACATTGACAAAAACGAAGAAAGGCCTTCTTCATTAAGGGTGGTTATGGAGTTTGGGAAGACATTCATAATTTTTTCAAAGAGTTATTATAACGAATTAATTTTTCAGCTTAATATTAAAAAGCAATCTGATAAATTACAAGAAATGTCAGTCGCCTCAAGCAATGTTTTGAAAATTAAACGTTCATTGCATTAAATTTTTAAATATGAATTGCTACATTTAACAAATGTTGATTTCTAAATTTAAAATGAGCGTATTTTCCACTTACTATAAAATATAATTTCTAATTACATCAATTGCGTGGTGTCAGAAAATTCATTAACGTGAAAAACAACTTTGTTTCCAATGCTTATTATAAGGTATGATTATAATTTGGAAAGCAACCAAATTACCAGTGTGTGTACGTGGGTGTATGTGTGTATACAGGTATGCTATTGTTTAAAATGAAAAGCGATGAACCTCTTCAATCAGCTAATTAAGTATTGTCATACCATCTTAAATATGAGTTTAAAACAGGGTAAACTAGTCCACACCTGGAGTCAGTACTTCAGGACCTATTCTTAAAGAAAGATACACTTTGTGATATGCAGTGGTGAAAACGGTTCTTTTATCTCTGTCCATAATGTTTTATAGAGATCATCTGAACTTTACTGTAGTTTGTGTTAGGAGTTAGATATGCTCATTATACTTTAAGCCATGAGAAATCATCTTAAAAATGAGAAGTTTGCATTCAAGAAACATTACTAGAAATATATGAGGATTTTACATTCAGCCAATAAACATTTACTGGATTTGCCAGGAGCCAGGTGCTCTTGGGGTCTGTAAGAATGCTGAGGAAATTGAGCCTGATGACACTGACCTGATCGTCACTCGTACAAACCTCCTGACACAGTTTGCAGCTAGCTAAAATCTGGTTTTGGCCTTTCAACCCCAAATGCCACACTCTCTTCACAGCCAGCCCCACATTGCTGCGTAATTGAGAACTGGGTCGACAGAGTTAAATACTGAGAAGGTGAACTTGAAATGACAGCTCCAAGATTCAGTTTAATGGGTCGGCATCCTTGCTGACAGGATCTTGCCATCTTCATTGAGTGCACATATGCTATTCGACTGTCTGATCCTAGATTAGATTTTTTAAAAGACTGTCACGAAATAAGATGATGCAGTAACACAAATAAATCTAAGCAGCCGGTAGACAATCTCTTTGTGTAAGTCAAGACGTAAGTGGCAAAAGATTTCATTTTGTGCCTTTAAAGCTAGATCCACCCAATTTCAATGTGTATTAGCCAGGGTCCAGTGGATAGCACAGTTTTATATAATGCAATTCTTAAGTGCCAAAAGGTGATTTAAGCTTCTGATTTGTTTTCATTTTAGTGTTTAAAGAGAAAAGGAACTGGTATCCAAGAACTCTCCATTTCCATACTGGGAAGATCTGTTTCATAACATCACATGGCATTGAGTTCCACTGTCACTCAGATTTAAGGCTTGGTGGCCTAGCCTCTTTTAGACACCGCATCTATTGGTAAGCTGTCTCTTATGGACTGAATGCTTCTGTCCAGCCCCACCCCCTGCCCAAATTCATATGTTGAAGCCCTAACCCCTGATGTGACAATGTTTTGAAGAAAATAATAATAAAGGTTAAATGAGGTAATAAGAATGAGGCCTTGGGAGGACACAGCAAGAAGCTGGCTATCTGCAAGCCAGGAAGAGTGTTCTCACAGAAAATGAATTCACTAGAACCTTGATCTTGGACTTCCAGCCTCCAGAACTGTGACAACATAAACCTCTGTTGTTTAAGCCGCCAGTCTGGGTATTTTATTATGGCAGTTTGACCTGACTCACAGACTGTCCTTGGCCGGACAGAGGAAAGTTGGCAATGACTTAGGTTAGGAACAGCATCAGACAATGCATCCTGAGAAAGATATGTGAGTGCTTTTCTAGTCTACAGGTTCTTTAAAAATATGTCATCCTCTTAAACTTCAAGTGCTACTGTAACATACTATAGAGATACATGGGAATGTATCCATCAAGTATTTTGGAAACACCTATCAACAGAATAGTGCTTCCCATTCAACATTCGAAACAGTCCAAAATCCCTGCCCTCATACGACTTAGCTTCTAGAGAAGAGAAATAAACACTAAATAAAGAGATAAATTAGTACATGACAGATGTCCAGGCACATAGGGGAAATCAAGCAGAGAAAGTGACTCGGAATTGCTGGGTGAGATGTTTCTCTTTAAAATGGAGGGGACCAAGATGTCCCCCTTGAGAACACTGACATATGAATAAAGATGAGCAGGCCTCTGAGGGGCAGGAGTCAAATAACTGTATCAATTACAACTGCACATCATTATTATTATTCTGTGCTGGCATTCCTTGCTATTCTAGCCCTATTTTTATTCTCAGGTTATACTGGAATATTTTTTAATTCTGTGAAAACCACAGTCTTCAGTCCAGAGGTCAGCTTGGAAATCGGCCCGCATCTCTCTGTCCGTCTGGAAACTATCTTGAGGTGACGTGATATGGCTCCTAGTTATCCTTCCAGCTTCCTGCTTTACATTGTCCCCCAGAGCAGACACCGTGGGGTCCCCACCAGCATTCATTCCTCTTCCAACCCATTTTTCAGTAGCCAGGGGTTTGGCGTTGAAGTGACTTGACTGTCACACTGAAACGAAACGGGGGACACAGATAGATTCGTAGCCCAGATCTAAGCTCACCCAGGCAGGTTGTTTCCAGTAAAGAAATCAGATGTGGGCAAAACCTAAGACAGGAAAACAGGAGGGAGGTTGAGCCCTTTGTTTTGGTGAAGAAGAAAAAGAAGATTCCTTCACGCGGACGACGTATTTGCAGATGTGAGGTGCGTAGCTATCGCGACTTTGTTTCATGATGATGGAGGACAGCATCCCAGGAGAGAATGAGGAGAAGGCGGTCACACAGTCATGGCACGGAGCCCCGATGGAACCATGCCTGAGGCCCCGACACCAGCAGACTTTTCAGATGTGTTAAACAAGAAATTCTCATGAGTATTTTCTTCCCGCTTTATGGGACCAAAGCAACTGGAACCCCCCACCTCTCCATGTACACGCATGTGTCAACACATACTCAGATGTACACCTTCACGAAGCCATGCAATTGGGCTTCTTTAGAATCTGATTTGTACTGCGTTCTTCCAGAACAGGGTGAAATAGCATAGCTCTGCCTCGGCCACTCAAAGCCTGGAATGTCTTCACGATCTGAAGTGTTCTCTGTTAATCAGTCACATTAATAGCTTGAATAACTCTCACCCCCATGACCCTTGTTACAGAAGTGTATTCAACTAGTTTTGTTCTTAATTGAGTCTTGTATGAACTGACATGCATATCCAAATATCTTCCCATCAAACTGATATTTCCAGTGATAAATATATCTCCTTATATGTCGGCATCCACTTTCTAAAATAATCCATACCTATTTTAGAACAAACATTTTTCATCAGTATTATAACTGAAATGTTAAAATGAAGCTATATTTTTTAAGCTTTACCACAAACCATCAATGGGCACACTTATTGCTGCTCCAGGTAACTCATGTGAGAATTTGCATAATTATTTGAGAAGTAAAATCTATTAGGGCAACCATAAAATTGCTAATAGACTTAGCTATTATTTTAATTTTGGGGTTTTTAAAATGTATATGTGCTTACTTATTTATAATTGACATATATTTTCATCATCTATGTATTTTATTTTATATATCTGTTTTTTCCAGCACGTCATTTTAGCAGTGCTGAAAGACAAATATTTTAAAGCTCAATTAGATGGTACCTAAAACATTTTCAATTACGCCAAGGCAATTTTTCAAATGAGTATTAAATATGTCAACACTTTGAAACAGAATGTGTTTTTGTATACCTACAGCGTGCGATCAGAAATCTCATGTAGACATCTTGACACTGCCAAAGTGAGTCCCCAGTGGACATGCATTAATTAAAAGACGTGGTAGGCTATGGCAGTTCACGTCCACGTGTGGGGGACATTGCTGATGGCTGTGTTAACACTGCAGTGGATTGCTAATTTAAACAGGTCCACCATAGTAAGCAGATCTGTCCAAAATTTACCTTACGGCTTGCAAGCAGTAGTGACAGCAAATGGGCTGATGGGATGGAGAACTAGCTGCTCAGTACCCTGGAAAAGCCAAGTGAATGCACCCAGCCAGTTGAAAATGGAGAGCTCTACAGAAAATGATGAGCCACCATTAGTTAAGGCTAAGCTACTTCAAATCATGTCAAATTAAAAGCTGCAGTTTTTAACGGGCAAATGTCAAGGATCTAGCTTGAAATGCCCATGTCTCGCTCTGTAAAGGACTCTGCAACGTCTCCCAAATAGAGCTTCCTCTACTTGATCAAAATAAAATATAACATCAAATAAAAATACGGCAGAAAGAAAACTGCAATCCTGGTTATGAAGTTAAAACATAGATTTATCTTTACGATTAACAAGATAAGTGAGGAGTTAAGTTATAATTGACCAGAGCCGATTTAATACATTTATATTATAAAAGGTAAATGCTATTTGAAAGACTTATTTTTAAGCTCTCCTCTCATTCTGTAGGATCCTCATTAATGAGAATTTTGCGGATGCCAGGATTCTGCTCGCTAAAGGAATTACACCTACAAATTATATCGAAAAACTGAAATCCCGACAAAATGCAGGTTCATTAAGAGAGGACAGATGTCACTAAGGAGTAATATACACTCGGATGCAGAAATGACATAAAGATCGCCGAAAACAAAATGAAAATGAAAATAGATTTAAATTAATTCAAAACCATGGAGAAATGTGAACTTCCTGTACCAATACATTAAAATGTAGTGTTACTTAAAATCAATATTCATATAGAACTTACACCTATATTATTTTACTTACTCTTCATATAGAACTTGGAGGAAACGCCACCATTAAATACACAATTATGCTAACAACAGCAAATGCTTATAGAAAAGACGTCATTTCACAAATTCTGTTTTAAGTAACGGACAGCTACGAATGAATTTTATAAAATCCTTATGAGATTCAAACAGTTCTTCTGATTACAGATCAGTTGCTTTTTCTGCTACACAACAAACATGAGCTAGATTCCAATCCCAATTTTTTTTTTTAAATCTAATTCTGTTCAATGGTAACTACATCATTTGACCAAATGTGTCACTAACTACCACTGCTTAGTGACACCTCTGGTCAAATAAAGTATGCAATTCAGGTAGCAGGATTTGTGCCAACAATCCATTAGTGAAACAGGACCAGCAACGGGTTGTTCTACTGTTGGTCATTTCAGCAGAAGCCCCAAGCAGGTTCTCATCATGAGAGGAGGGACCTTCAGCCTCCTCCCAGACTTGCTAAGAGGTGGGTATCTGGTCCTGACCTTGGGAGAGCAGAGAGGAAGGCTGGTCCCGCCCCTCATGCCATGATGGCATCTGCGAGATACCCTCTGAGATATAAGGGGTGCCTGTAAGAAGGGGAGACAGTTTCTCGCGGCCCCCTTGCCAGCTGAGCTGCAGAACCTCTGAGCCCACCGTGGCATCCGGCACAGAGCACAACCAGAGTGCTCTTCTGAGGGGCTGGCAGTTGTCCCAGGGCATGGGGGCCACGCACACACCAAAAGCTGGCACTTGTCTCCTGTGACTAGAGAAATCTGAAGAGACACCACATGCAGCGACCATCACGGGCCAGGTAAGGAGAGAGGGCGAGACTAGGTTAAGGCTGCTTGTCCTTTTCGGGGACATAACTATATGAAGGTCCATGTACTATGCGGACAGCACAAAAGTTAGCTGAGCCGGAGCCTTTGGTGGGATCTTGCCCCAAAGGGCTGCCCGCTGGGGCCAGGGGACCGCAGATACAATGTTGCTGGGTGTCCTTTGTGCACAGGAGCATTTTGCGGAGGAATATCAAGAGTGTATAAATATGTCACCCATGAGAACTACCCGGATCAGTGGACCATGCACAACCGGCATTTGGGATGCCTGTCTTAATGGACGCCTCTGGCTGGCCGGCATGAACACAGCTGCTGTTCCTCTAAAGCCTCCTCCCCTTGGCCCAGCAGCAGAGAAGCCGAGAGCAGCGAAGAGAGTGAGAAGGAAGGGACACAGCCAGCAGGGAGGGTGATTCACCAACGCAAACGCATCCCTCCATCTCACGGGGCAGGCTGAAGGGAGCGGTGGGAGGGTGTGGGGGCGGGGCTTTGACTTAACAGCTGTGGACTGGACTGAATACATGAACGCTGTGTGTGGTTTTTGGAATCAGACCACTGCTGTATCTGAAGGCACCAGGCGTGCCAGGAGTGTCTGGCATGTCCCCACAGGAGAGGAAAGGGGCGTCCACACAGCTCTGAGAGACAGAGGCTCCCGGAGACACAGCCTGGGGACTGGTGTCCACTCACTAGGCTGGATAGGGAGCTTCAAGCAGGACTCACACTTTCTGTAGGAGAGCAGTAGAAACACATTCTTTACACTTTAAAAAAAAAGAAAAACTACTATAAAATAAGAAAATGAATGCTGGGGAAGAAGCATATAATCTCAATATGGAAACTGTGAATACAGACTACATTATAACTCATTCGAAAAAAATCTCTTGGGAGTTTCAAAATTTGACTAAGGGAAGATATATATTATGGGGCTTTTAATTTTTTTTCCCATATCTCCTCTATCCAATACCGAAATCCTACATTATGTTTCCTTTCAGAGAACAGAAGTGTTGATAATTCGGTAGGTGAGTATGGTTCTTCAATATATACTTACTAATTAAACAACATGGACCTCAACCAGCAAGAATAAAAAATACAAGTAGGAGAGAAGGAAGAATGGAAAGGCAGGTGGGGAAAGGAAATGTACTGATTACAGCGAGTCTAGACATTATCGTAATGGCTTTAGCATTAACACAATTCCCCTGAATTCATGAATTCATTAACTAAACGTATTAACTAATTTATCTGTGCTAGGAGCCCCTGAGTCACAGTGTTTAATTTGCACAGCTGTAACGTGAGCGCGTCTCATCTGAACCAGGCCAACTGGCTGCAGTGTCTGCATTTTTAACCTCTAAGCCCCGCTGCGTGGAGGTGGCAAGGAAGTACTAGAAAAAGCGCGTTTGACAAAAGAAGACTGTGATATCTATATATTTGCATATAGATTATGTGTGTGTGTGTGTCTATGTGAGTGTGCGTGTATGTGTGTATAAAGAGAGTATATATGTACCCTCGAAAGAGGAAGCTCATGCCAACTAAAATTAAGTGGTAAGTGTGAGTGACATACCGTCGACTTACAGATGCCAACGCCAGCCAGGTATATGGTCACAGCGTAGTTTCTCTCCAAAGCAGGAAACTGTTGCTGGGCAGGTGATGCGCAGAGGAAAGACATGCAGTGTGTTCCAAAAGCCTACTTGTCTTTCTTTTCAGAACATGTTGAGAGGCTTATAAATGCGCTTTGTTTTTTTCTTTCCTCTTAGACCATCGGTTCCTTGTGACTGAGGCCCTACATCAAACGTCTGTGTAGCAAGAACTCAATAAATATCCAATTAATACTGTTAAACCAGGCTTTGTCAATATGAGAGCAAAAGAGATTACAGAGGATTTAAAAGAAAAATTTCTCTTTATTTTCTTAATGGAAAAAAAAATAAATAATTGCAAAGCTGCGAGACATTTTCTTCCCTGATACTTTGGCGCGGATGCACCTCCGGGGTCTGCAGGTGTGCGGCAGCCGTAACTAACAAGTTTTCCCTTTTTTCTCTCCATTCTGGCTTCCCGAAGATGCCGAGGACTGGGGAGAGGTGAAGGAAGGAATTAGAAAGGATTTTCCTTGTTTCTTACAGACTTTGGGTGTGTATACGAAATATACTGACTACGCTTTTACCGCAGTGCAGTAAATAAATATACTGTTGAATAATTGAACTACAAAAATGATGAAAATACTGGAAAAATAAATTTTACAAGTACTAGAGTCAGGTCTCAGATGTACTCACACTTTCATGCCAGCAAAGAGAACATCTATATCCTATTTCTCCATAACGATTTTGATTTTCCTAAGCTGAACCCACCAATAGGTGGTGGAAAATGAAATTTTACTGAAATGAGGTGACTCGAGCCAGATGGTAGAACTGAAGCGGTCTAATGCAGTCTCTACCTGCATGTCAGGCACGGATGCTCAGGACGCATTGCAGAGTCTGGCTGTCTCTGTTCCTTCCAAGACGGTGAGCGACTCCGAAGTGACCCAAGTGAAAAGACAGAGGGATGGACTCTCCAAACTCTCCGGAGAGCTCTGTTCTGGGCTGCTCCCCAGCTGGGGAGACGGAAGGTCACAGGCGCTCTCCCTCTGCCTTCTGAGGGGGTCTTGTTACAGCAGCCGGACCCCGGTCAAGCACCGTCTCTTCTCATTCTCTGCTCAAGCAGGGGACAAATCATCTTCCCGGTGGACCAGTGTTCCCAGTCCTCTCAGAGTCCGGGTGAACCCAGGCCCAGGTGACTTTTGCTGCATCCTTGACTGCATGACCCTTTGGCCTTGGCCTTGGCCTTGTCAATGCCTTTGGCAAATTCTCCAGGAAGAGGCTCAGCAGACTCCTGGGTCCTGAAATCAGGAGCGCTGGGCCTTTGGCTACTTCCACATCATCCAACACACCGACTTCGCTCGGAATTCCTGGTTGGAAAAGGGCGCGCATGGCCCTGTTAGGTATCACCTAGCATGGATCTCCTCCCATTAGTTCTCAGATATGAAACCTTGTCGTCTAATCCGCCGATCTAGGTGATTATTAACGGTACCTGGGAGGTAAAGAAATGAGGAAAATCCTTTTTGTCTGTACCTCCCATGGCATTTGTGGCTCTGTCATGCTAACGGGACAGAAAATCAACTTGAGATCCACGCTAGGTGATACCTAATATCTGCTTCCCTGGGACTGTAAACCTTAAGGCCCAAACATAGGAGGAGAAAGGTACAAGTCTACAGGTAGAAATTAAAATGCATTACTTTCATACGTGCAAAATATTATCCATACTACATTAGTTTCTGCTGCAAAATCAATAGTACGCCCTGGTTCACATAACTCTACGGTAAATTAGTATAATGCCAACATTCCCAACTCTCAAACTAACATGTGTTCATGAAGAGTCTAACATATTCAAATGAAATTCTTGGGGCATTTACCCTCTATACAGGATCTGGTTTCTCACAGTTTATAGAATTGCTCCAATTCAGATTTTTTCTGTATGTTCTGTAAATTCATTAATTTTTGATATAAGGTCTCCTGTCAATGGGGCACCCACTAAGACAGTTGCTCTCTTTCTGTTAAACAAGTTGCTTAAATTCCACAAACCTTCAGGCATCACATGACGTGGGTTTTGAAGGACATGCACTCTCTGCGTCTGCGGTAAATGCCAGGTTCAGTTCATGCCACAGGCTGACTGGCAGTAAGAGGACTGCCTCAGGATTCGTAGTAATGGAAATAACCCTTGCTGGTGCATTAAACTTTCAGAAGGTTTCTAGTTCACAAATTAAACACCATTTCTTGGTCTAACAATGTCTTCCACGTATTATAAAAATAAAATCTCTATATGTTTAATTCACACAATTTTTTGTGTGTGTGTGTGTGTGTGGATAATACAATTCTGACCAGTTGTCAAAATAGCAATCTAGACGCAGTTCCATAGTGTAGTGGTCAGCACGTCTGCTTTACACACAGAATGTCCTGGGTTCACACCCCATTGGAGCCACAGTCCATGGTCTATGGCCATGCCCCCTGAACAAGCCCGATGTCTGATCTCAGAAGCTAAGCAGGGTCGGGCCTGGGGTTAGTAAGTACTTGGATGGGAGACACCTAGGAAGACCAGGTGCTGCTGTAGGCATATAATAATAATAATAATAATAATAATAATATCAATCTGTTTTTTCATACTTATTTTTTTAACATATATCACATACAAACAAAGGTCTAAAATTTATTTGTTAGAACTCATTAGGACATTTGCTCATCCAAATCATTTTATGTAAATTTTACCTAAGAAAGAACCATGAGGAACTACTGTGTCCTAGTTGATGTTACACAACCAGTACTAACAAGCACCAGTTGACAAACATTTGATGATACAGTAAATAGAGGGTGTTTAATGTCCACAACCTACTTTTATATCACAAATTATCATTTCACTTTGTCTCCATTCATGGTAACAAATTTTAGAAAGATGGTTACGTCGGAGTTAAACTTTCTCTTTTTCTATATATGCCTCCTTTAATGTGGTGAAAACAGTTTAGACCTATTCTCCTAGCAGATGTCAAGTATACATTATGTTTAACTACAGTCACCATCCTGTACCTTCAATCTCCAGATTTTATTCAACTTATCACTGAAAGTCTGTACCTTTGACCTATGTCCCTTGCTCTCCCCTCCCCCAGCCTCTGGCAACCCCCATTCTACTCTCAATGTCTATGAGTTCAATTTACTTAGATTCCACATATAAGTGGGATCATGCAGTATTTGTCTTTCTGTGTCTGGCTTCTTTCACTCAGTATAATGTCCTCTAGTTTCACCCGTGTTGTCACAAATAACAGGATTTCCTTATTCTTTAAGACTGAATAATATTCCCTTATATGTGAATATGTGGTGTGTTCTGTGTACGTGTGAGTCTCACATTTAATTGTATCCATTCATCTGTCAGCAAACACTGAGGTTGGTTCCTTATCTTGGCTATTTTGTGAACAATGTTGCAATGAACACAAGAATGAAGATATTGCTTCAAGATCGTGATTTCACTTCCTTTGATACATACCCAGAAGGGGGATTGCTGGATCATTTGGTAGTTCTATTTTTAGTTTTTTGAGGAGACTCCATACTGTTTTCCATAGTGGCTGCATTAGTGATACAGAGTGTACCTGTTGGCCATCTCTATGTCTTCTTTACAAAAATGTCTATTCAGGTCCTTTGTCCATTTTGTAATAAGATTATTCTGTTATTGGGTCATTTGAGTTCCTTATATATTTTGGGTATTAGCCCCTATCGGATATGTGGTTTGCAAATATTTTTGTTGCCTTTTAATT
The DNA here is from genome assembly GCF_000325575.1 of Pteropus alecto. Taxonomy (NCBI): domain Eukaryota; kingdom Metazoa; phylum Chordata; class Mammalia; order Chiroptera; family Pteropodidae; genus Pteropus; species Pteropus alecto. The sequence goes on from NW_006438869.1 coordinate 2,170,035, forward strand.
TTGTTGCTTTTTTCTTCTTTGTTGTGCAGAAACTTTTGAGTTTGGTGTCGTTCTACTTGATTATTTTTGCTTTCATCATCAGTGCTTTTGATATCAAATACAAAGAGTTATTACCAAGCTTGATGTCAAAGAGCTTCTCCTTATGGTTTCTTCTAGGAGTTTTATGGTTTCAGGTCTTACGTTTAAACCTATAACCCACTTTGAGTTGATCTTGGTTCATAGCACAAGAGTCCAATTTCATTCTTTTCCACATAGGTATCCAGTTTTTCCCAGCATCTTTTATTGAAGAGACAACCCTTTCCTCACTGTGTACTCTTGGTGCCTTTGTTGACTATCGGTTAAGTTTAGACACTTGGGTTTATTTCTGGGCTCTCTACTTTGTTCCCCTTAGCTGTCTTTTTTTGTGTGTGTGCCAGTACCATACTGTGTTGATCACTGTAGCCTTGTAATACAGTTAGAAGTCAGGTAGCATGTTACCTCTATCTCTTTTTCTTCTTTCTTAAGATTGCTTTGGTTGTTTGGAGTCTTTTGTGGGTATAAATGAATTTCAGAATTTTTTTCTGTGTCTGTGAAAAACGCAACTAGAATTTTGATAGGGATTACATTAAATCTGTAGATCACTTTGGATAGTATAAATATTTTGGAAATATTAAATCTGGGTACATGGTCATGGCAACTGATCTATTTAAGCTTCTCGATAAAACATGGCTCATTTGCAATCCAAAACTTAGTAAGTGATTAATAGTCAACCATTTCAATTCTATTTTCACTTAAATATACTTCAAATAAACCATCTTACTAGCAAAAGTGTCCCCAAATAAGCTAATAACTTTAGCTTACTAAGAATGAGTTAACAGATTTTCATCGATAGAATAGAATTCCTCACTGTTTAAGTAATTATATGCATAATACTGATAAACACGTTTATGTAACAATTAATGTGTGCTAGTATAACTGCTTTATTTTATTATTTTATATAAACTATAAAAAGTAGCAAATAGAATTGTGCTGTCATCTCCATCTGAAAGAGAAGAAATGAGGCTTAGAGATGTGTAGTAAATGACAGGAAAAGATTTGAATAAAATCATATCTTGACCTCTATGTAATATCTCTTCCATTAAAGTTTTGGAGGACTGTCACATATTATGATACGATCTGAATCCAGAAGAATTTTGGTTGGGAAGAAATTTGATGACACGGTGAAAAAAATAATAAACAGTATACGAGTTTCAAATTCTTTGAAGAAAGAATCCTAGAACAAAGAATGTCAGCAGTCTAACATAAGATTCAAACAATATGTGGTTTGTGTAACAAACAACTTTTTCCAATGTGGTGGACAGTCTCTAAAATACACCCCCATGATCCCCACAGTCTGGTGCTCACGGCCTTGTGTAATCCCTTCCCTATGAATAACTTCCCTCTAACCAATAACAGGTGACATTGATGGGACATAATTTCATGATTCCGGTAAAAAGTTCATATTGCGAGAGTACACTCTCTCTATTGCTTCTTTGTTTGCACGCTGTGATGGAGCAAGCTGCCATGCCAGAGAGGCCGATGTGGCAAGACACTAAGGGAAGCTTCTAGCCAAAAGCCAGTGAGGATGCGAAGACCTCCGTCTAACAACCTGCAGGGAACTCAATGCTACTGAGTGACCGAGTGAGCACGGAAGGGGACCCGTCCCCAGTCCAACCTCCAGATGACCCTGCAGAACCTGATTCAGACCTGATTCAGAACCTGAGAGACTGCAGAACACAGGACCCAATTTGCCCACAGGAACCATAAGACGATGAATGTATGCTGCTTTAAACAAACCAACTCATGCAGAGAACAAATTGTTGGTCACCAGGTGGGAGGGGGGTTGGGCAGAAGAGTGAAAAAGGTGAAAGGGATTAAGAAGTACGACTTGCCAGTTATGCAAATAGTCACAGGGATGTAAAGCACAGCATCAGAAATGTAGTCAATAATATTGTAATAACTACTACATACAGTGTCAGGTGCTAGATTTATCGTGGGGATCACTCTATAAGTTATATAAATGGCTAATCACTATGTGGTACACCTGAAACTAACACAATATTGTATGTCAGCTGTAATTAAAAAATAAATTTTAAAACATAAATAAGAAACGAATTCCTCACAATAATAAAAATTAAAAAAATAAATGTGTATTGCTTTAAGCTGCTGTTTTACAGTGTTTTTACGAAATAATGGATAATGATACATTCAATACTGCTATGTTAAAATGATCCAATTATTCTAAGCACTGATGATTTGTATTTAATTCTAATTTCCTTGAATCCATATGCTGAGCATAATTTTAAGACTTGTGTCGAAAACTCAAATATATGTTGAACTAAATTGCTGGGAATTATGTTCAGAAGTAAATCATTAATTAATGAGGAGCATTAAAGAGCTACGCATGGTGAAGATTCCAAACATTGACACTTAGTGTCCTCCAAAAAGAAGATGAAAAGATCAAGTTAAGGAAAATCACTAATGAGGCATGCAATTTTTCCTAATTACTGTGTTTTTTAACTTGGGCTGGGTTACATTAGAATGATTATTATAGTCAATCAGAAATTTTATTGACTCAATTTTGTTCTCAAATATCTTCAAAGAAAATGTCTCATTATTTTTCTAGCTTGATAGCTTGATTCTAAGAGCTTTACAGCCACAGTTAAAGAAATACAATAGCGGTCTACCCAAATTATTATAAATCACTGAGGATATTTTCATACCCAAAGAGAATAATGATGAAGAGTATATATTAGTCATTACAAAACCACTGAATTTTTAGCTGCTATACCGTTCTTTCCATTAACCAAATTGCTGTTATATATTTTATGCACGTGGCAAAAATTTCATAAGGAAGAACAATATTTTTGTATTAGTAAAAATTTTGAGGAAGATATTATTCACGATAACATGTCAAAGCTTTCTACGCTGTTACATACCATCCAGTGTCACATTATGTCATGGAGCTTCAGAAGTTAAATCTTTAGTAGAATTATGAACAACATACAAGAATGCATACGTGAAAAGCATAATACACAATGAAGGGCATTTCTAAGCACTAAACTCCAAACGTTATATAGCTACACTCTCACCAGCAACCTCATCACGATCTCTTTATTAGTATGGGTACACACAGGAACATAAAGTTAAACAACTCAAATAGAATAAAGGTAGGTTTTGGTTTCTTAATTACTTTTCACTACACACACACACACACACACACACACACACACACACATATATATGTATGTATAATTGCACATATATATTTCAATGAACAATTAGATATTGAAATAAAACAATTCTATTTATAGTACCAAAGCATATGAAATGTGTAGTGAATAAATATAAAATAACTTCAAGTCTCATGCATTGAAAATGATAAAGCAATGATGTGAGAAATTAAAGGAATGATTTTTTTTTTCATGGCTTGGTAGACTGAATATTAGTAAGGTGTCTCCAAGTTCATCTTTAAACTCAAATGCAATCCTTATCACAATTCCAGCAGTCATTTCTGCAGAAGTTGACAGACTGACAGTAAATTTTTCATGGTAAAGAGAAGAAAGAATACAAACATTTTTCTGAAAAAAGAGTAAAGTTGGAGAACTTATACTATGTCACTAAAGACCTAGTGTGAAGCAACAGTTATCAAGGCAGAATCATTTTGACATAAGAATGGATCCACAGAATGAGGGGACAGAAGAGAGCTCAGAAATGCACTCACATGCATGGCTGTCACCTGCTTTTAACAAACGTCCCAAATGATCCACTGGAGATAGGACGGTCTTCCCAGCAACCAGTACTAGAATTGGATATATTTTTGGAAATACACATAAAAAGAACCTCACACCATTTACAAAAAAAAAAAAATCAATTTAAAAAGATCACAGACCTAATTGGATATATTTTGCTCCTTGAAAAATACTGTCGAAAAATGAAAAGACAAGCTACAAATTGGAAGAAGGTATATCCAAAACACATACCTGATACATTGTATGTATATTATACGCCAAATCCTCAATGCATCCTAAAACAAACTTGCATTTTAAATAATGTTAATCCCATGACAGAAATCAAAGGACTAATTTCATTAAACATTTGTGGGAGAGGCAGGTGAGCAGAGGGAGTCGTGGGCTCTTGGAGCAGCCAGGGAGTGGGTAAAATCTAGGAAAAGAGAACTTTCTGGAATAAATTGAAAGCACACACCCACTGGCAAAGAGCTAATACTCGTTGCCTGCCCTGCACCACTAAAATGTTTGCAAAAAATAATAACATTTTATTATTATTTTTTATAAGGGTTAAAAATAATAACCCTTTGGTAAACCTACGCATTGGGGTTAAAAGTGCTTTACAAAATAACAGCATGATCTTTCCCTCTGCTTCCCTCTCTCACACTCCTCATGTTTACTTTTATCTACAATACCCACGACCACTCGTAAATACAGAAGTTTCCCAGGCATTCTAATTTTTCTTCCCTAGATAACATGAGAAGCCAAAACAAGTAATTGCACAGGGTTGGATAAGAGGTTATCTGTAAGGTCTCAGTTAAACGAAATACACGCACATCTGCATCCTACAGACCTTGTTCTGGATGCAATTATGAACAATCTTATACTACTACGTCACGGAGTAATAAATCCTGACTCCCACCATGGAGGAACCCCTGCTACACACACGAGTGGCACGATCTCCCAAATCCCCTAACGTCACAGGTCATCCAACATGCCCCCCCCTTTCAAGGTGTGATCCGTCATCGGAAGCACAATGCGTCGTGTGCCTTCTCTATCTCTGTGCAAGGCTCTCGGCTTCTCCCACCCTTTGTGCCTCGCTCATCCTTAATCCCCTCCCGGGGCCTCCTCATCCTCCAATGAAGCTCTAATACTCACAGAATCTGCTCAACCCGTACTACGCACGAAACATAACGAATGGCAATTTAATAATGGTAATTGATAATAATAAAAAGATAACATCACCCTCTGGAAGATAAATTAATTTACCTGCTTAAAACAATTCATTTCCAACCAATTGTTCTGACAGGATATCTAATAGGGGCTCATTCGAATTAAATTAAGTTAATCTAATATTTAGGGCAGAAATCAGTGAAGAAAGCGTGTGTACTTAAGTAGAAGTAAAACCAAAACCTGTTGCTAGAATTTCTGCAGTATTTCCTCTGTGTACCGTCCCCCTGATTAGCGAGGAGTTTTTATATAATTATTTATCAGGTAACACAGTGCAGCTCATGCCACAGGTGGCTCCTAGAAAACAACATTTAAACCAGCATCTCAGAAGTATTATGGTGTATTTCTTTAGGTGATATTGATTGTAAAATTTTCTATTGTAGAAGTAACATGCCATTTTCACCAATTCGAATTCAACTATAAATATGTAGATATCTATGTATATACATGTGTGTATATATATAGATACACAATTTTTAGAATGTACATATATATGTACATACATATATTTATATCTAAGTCTATATCTATCTATATATGATGTATTGTTCTTGTAAGTCCAGAGAATTGGTCTGAAAAGTCACTGTTGTATGTTTCCTCCTAGACATCCTTATCCTCTCTGTAGAATAAATTTTTGTGTAGCTTTTACCATAAGTTCATCTTCTCCTTTACTTTCACATTTTTAAAATTTTACTTTTTAAACAGACAGGAAAATTAATTTGTATGTACAGTTCTACACATTTTCACACATGTATAAATGTAACAGATGTATACATTTTAACACATGTAAAATTTGACACCTGCATGAACCACCACCGTAATAAGAACCCAGAATATATCCACCACCCAAACATCACCCCAGGCCATCCTCAGCACCCCTCCGCCCACGCGCCCAAGAACAATGGCAACCACTGATCTGTGTTTGTCACTTACAATTTCATCTTCTCATAAATACCACAGAAATGGAACATCCAATATATAACTTTTTGAGACTGGCTTCTTTCTAAAATGCTTCGTAAAGTATAAATACACAATAAGGACATTATTTCCAGTGGTCAAAATCTGAAGGCAGAATTGATAAGGCCTCATGACTTTAGTGCTTTTATGGGGTTTTTAGCAAATTCATTTTTTGTTTTAACCAGAATATGATAAGGCAGGGAATACTAGTCAAGGGCAGGGAAAATTAGTCAAGGGCAAGGAAAACGCGTCACTGTAAGAGGTGGCAAGTGGGAATCTCCGTCACAGCTGGACGGTTATGCCCCTGCCCTAGCTGGTGGGTTCTAAATGACAGGATTCGCACGTTTCTCAGATTTCTGGCTATGACTATCTCTGAGGACCAATCAGATCCTTTAGACAAAAGGTTGAAAATTTTGTTTGTTGTTTTCCCCAGCTCCAAGGCTTTTTAATCTTTTCGTCAATCTGTTTTTCAGCTCAAAGACTTGAGAACATCGTCTAGAGTGAGAAAATACTGTACCATTTCTGGTCACAAATATCTACAAAGCACTTGGTTATTGAATTTCTGCGTCATATTTTGAGAAGAAATCGATTCTGAAAACAGCCATCGATATATATATACTTTTGCTCTTATTAATACTGCCAGGTGCTTTACTCCTCTCCATTACAACAGCCATGACCCTATGAGAAGCTCTCCTTACCTTGAGCGTGAGGTATCACCAGGTGCTCGTCACTGGTTTTCCTGGCCTCAGCCTCTCACTGTGCCGAGGCAATCGATTTTACACACAGGTTCTGTTCTGAAAACACCATCACGTTCTTTGCGCTTTCTCTCCTTTGCATCCTCAGGTTCCCTTCTCAGAGAACCTGCTCTTTCCAGCATCCCAGAGAAAGCCCATCGCTTACCTATTTTCCTCTCCCCATAAAAAATTTCCTAACTGTCCGCGACTCAGGTCTTCTGCTTCCACTAAACATCACAATTCCTGGGATTAACTTACGCTTCTTGGAATTCTGGTCCTTCCAGCTCCATAGTTTTAGACTCTGATGTGCATGGACATTTGAAAGGTACAGCTGAGGAGTTGGAGAAATATGATTCAGCTGCCCCAGAAAGGTTCGGTAATGGACTGCTTAAGTTCCAACGTTTTAGAATGAAAATGAACGTATTCGCCCAACTATATGTACCAGTCCATGAAGCCTGTCCTATTTTGTTTATTTTTAATATTCTTTTCCAGAACATGAGAATATTATTATTAAATATTATGCTGCATCCATTTATGATACACTTTTTCACAATTTAAAGTCTTTGAGATTGGATTGTCTTAAAATCTGCATCTTAAAAATATTTGACAGCATCTGTTCTCTCGCATTAGCAACGAATATAATGGTGCATCTTACAATTAAAATTTAAAGATAAGAAAATCATACTCGAACTCAAAGTTAAAAGAGAAGCTATAACCAAACAATTCAGTTAGTATTAAGGAAATAAGGTGGTAGAATGAGACACTATTGCAATGATTAATTTAATTCAGTCCACGCTATGAACATGTGAAAGTATAAAGGAAGAATTGCTACCATTGATCTAGTATCTAATCACCTAGAAAACTGAAGTCTTTCCTTCCAAGAGTCAGTTTAGTCTGTTAGGGGCCATGAAAGGGTAGGGCTGGGACCCCATCCTACTTTTGGATGGGGCTGGCACCCCAACCAAACTCAGGCTCATCATGAGAACCCTTCGGAAAATACAGTCTTCCAGAGTTGTCTGTTTCTGTGTAACAAACTACCCCAGACCTAGCGGTATAAAAGAATGACAATGGTTTTTGTTATTGCTCAGCTAAAGGGTTCATTCAGTGTCTTACTTGTGGCTGCAGTCAGATCAGACAGGGGCTAGATGCATCTCGCATATCTGATGCCTGGGGAGACCCAAACATATGGGGGCTGCAATGTATGGGCTCCTTGGGTCTTTTGCTCAATCCCTATGTGACCTATTCATCAGGTCTTCTCAAGATGCTGTCTTCACGGTACTCGGATACCTTACATACAGGTTCAGGGCTACAAAGGTGACTGTCTCCAGAGAGAGAAAGAGACACAGAGAGAGACAGAGAGAATGACACACAGAGACAGGGAGAGCCTGTGGAAATGGCTCAGCTCTTTCCGACCTAGCCTAGGTGGTCCCAAGTCTACTGCATCATATTTGTCAGAATTGATTCACTAGAGCCAGTCTATATTCAAGGAAAAGATAATTAAATTTATGAATGCGTTTTCAAACTGCCACAAAGAGGCATTTTAAATACAAGTGATCATTCTCTGAAAACTAAAGTCAGGTCTTCCATTCTAAATAACCTACTGGGAAAGCTAATTACTGAAAAATCTGATTTTTTAATTAAAAATTTATTAAAGTTACTGAAATACTTTTGATTAGTAGGAAAAAAATCATAACTACATGTAAGTTCTCTGCTAAAACAAACGGAATGAGGGAGAAAAAAAGAAAAACCCAACAGTTCACAGATATACAGTGCATGTCTTTCCCAAACACAAACCGCATCAATACCAACTCTCTCAACAAAGTTGCTAAAAATACCATAAATAATGTTTCTTTATAAAATATTCCTTGTTTGCTACCAGGTGTTGAAGCTTATTTCAAGAATCCATTGTGAAAAGATCTGTGTCCCTCAAAATTATTTATTTCAGGTTGTGGATGATTTTACTCCTTATCTAGGAACTGCATCCAGAGAAATGTGTCACTGGCGACCCGAACAATCAAAACAACGAACGTGCTCTATCTGCTGTATATTTGTCAATGAAGTCAACGCACACTAAACGGTAGATGCTCATTCTCTATGATTTGGACTCACCTTGAAAGATCTGCGCATTTAGATTCAAATGCCGCAAACTGGACCCATCAAAATAGTTCTGTGTTGCTTCATATTATTTAAGAGTCATGAGTGCCTGTGCCTTAGGAACCCAGGCTGTTTAGAGTAAGGAGTCTTCAGAAATAGCATTCTGAGGTTAACTTCAATGGGAAATAGGCACAAGGAAGTTAGAAGTTTAATAGGAGGTAATGTTGGTAAATCGTGTACTCAAGTTTAAAGTGAGAAATAACCAAAATCTGTCTGTTTGTCCATGTGGTATGGATTAAAGTGACTTAGAAACTCTACTTTTTCATGTGTATACCCATCGTAACTGGCAGCCACTAACAAGCTTTAATAACACGTTTCAAGTGTAACAGAGAAAGTCTATTCACAAAAAACTTAAATTATTTTCGTGATAATGGTATTAATATAACAAATTTTATGTTAAACACCATCTTGAGTGCCTGAAATACTTGATTTCACGGAATTCTCAATCCAAGCCTACATGGCCAATGAAATCCTTTCCACTTTTGATCTGAGAAACCTACTGGATCAATCACCAAATCATCCACAAAGGCTCAAGGAATCATCTTCTTGAAAGAAAAAGATAACCTCCCAACATGCAATATTCTCCCTCCCATTTCTTGCTAGTCCATTTCAGAAACCCCTTTTGCTCGAGCCAGTCCCTACAGCTTTACCTTCAGCCTTCAGGACATCTAACTCCCAGATAAGCAATTAACTAATCTTAGACTAAATCACACACACACACACACACACACATACAACTAATAAATCATTGCACTACCGTCCCCAGGCCCATAAGTCAATGCACTTAAAGAATTAAGTAAACTCGAAATATGGATCATTGAACTGAAACCTTGCATTGATGAAGTCAAGAATAATACTCAATGACCACACACTCTGTTCCAGGTGCCTGGAATAAAACCGTTGAAATGACAAAGGGCTGTTCTCTGGGAGTTTCCATTCTAGAGGCTGAGGTAGATGGAAAACAAATAGCAAAGTCAAGACATAGAAAAATGAAGCTGGGCGAGGTGTGTAGAGAGTGACCCTGGCAGGAAAGGGCTCTCTGGGGTGTTGACATTTCAGCAGAGGTGACATTATATGTCACAGCTTGTCTAGGAACTGTCTGACTTTCTGCGGGGGAAAAAAAAAAAAAAAATCATGTAACCTTTTAACATCCAAGTTTCCTGTTCTGTAAAATTAAGGATTGGACTAGAATGGCATCTGATACCACTTCATGCTCTGAAATTCTATGACTCTGAGACCTTTCACTCGAAAGAAAGCCTCACAGTGAACAGTCTGCTGTGGGTTTATCTAAAGGCCTCTTGACTCCAGTGGAGCCGAGAAGAGCAATCTATCACGATGCTGCACTCCCAGCGAACCTCGCCCCCAGAGGCAGGGGGCGCTCTCTTCTTTTCAATCTAAGGCTGTTTAGTAAATGCTGCTATGTGGCAGATGCAATATTTCCTTTACTACGTCTCCAAGACTTATTTATTTTATTACTGAAATGTTGTACCTTTTGACTCCTTTCACCCATTTTGCCACCAATCTGTTCTCCGTGTCTATGAGCTTGTTTTTTTTTGTCATTGTTAGTTGGTTGGTTGGTTGTTTTTAGATCCCACATATAAATGTTATGAGCTTGTTTTTTTTTTTGTTATTGTTAGCTGGTTGGTTGTTTTTAGATCCCACATATAGGCTAGATCATTTGGTATTTGATCCCAGCAGCCACCAATCTGTTCTCTGTGTCTATGAGCTTGTTTTTTTTTTTGTTACTGTTGGTTGGTTGGTTGGTTGTTTTTAGATCCCACATATAGGCTGGATCATATGGTATTTGTCTTTCTCTGTCTGACTTATTTCACTGAGCACAATACCCTCAAGGTCCATCCATGTTGTCACAAATGGCAAAATTTCATTCTGTTTTATGGCTGAATAATATTTGTGTGTGTATGTGTGCGTGTGCGTGTGTGTGTGTTACTGTGGATATTTCTTTATGCATTCATCCACTGATAAACACTTGGGTTGCTTTCATATCTCGACTATTGTAAATAATGCTGCAATGAAGGTGAGGTGCATATATCTTCTTGCATTATTGTTTTCAAACTCCAGACAAATAAGTGGAAGTGCTTTTGCTAGATCACATGGTAGTTCTTTTTGTAGCTTTTGAGAAAACTCCATACTGTTTCCTTAGTGGCTGCACCAATTTACATTCTCACCAACAGTGCACAGGGGTTTCCGTTTCTCCACTTTCTTGCCAAAACTTGCTGTTTCTTGTCTTTTTGATGATAACCATTCTAAAAGGTATCAGGCGATATATCTCATTGTGGTTTTGACTTGCATTTCTCCGATGATTAATGATGCTGGGCACCTTTTCATACACCCGCTGGCCATTAGCATGTCCTCTTTAGAATAAACATCTACTCAAATCTTCTATGCATTTTTTAATCAGATTTTGTTTTGTTTTGCTTCGTTTTTATTTTTCGCTATTGGGTTGAATGAGTTCTCTATGTATTTTGGATGTTAACCTCTCATCAGTATATGATTTACAAACATGTTCTCCCATTCCATAGGTGGCTGTTTCATTTATTGATGATTTCCTTTGTGGTGCAGAAGCAATTGAGTTTGATATAGTCCCACTTATTTATTTTTTAATTTGATGGCTTTGCTTTTGGAGTCAGATTCAGAAAATAATTGCCAAGACCAATGCCAAAGGGCTTACTGCCTGCTTCCTTCCCGGAGTTTTGTGGTTTCAGGCTTTACATTCAAGTCTTTCATCTATGCTAATTTTTGTGTAAGGTTTAAGATAGTGATCCAGTTTCTTTTATTTTTTTTTATTTTTATTTTATTTTTTTTGCATGTGGCTAGCCAATTTCCCCAGCACCATTTATTGAAGAGATACAACAGACACACTATTTCTGAATATCAGTGAGGAATTTTCAGGATTCCAGACTGGCTTATCTTGTTGACCAACCAGATAGAGATATCTAATTTGGTGAATTATTTACGGCCCACGGTCTCATAACCTAAAAAAATACCAATGAATGAGCTCAATTTCAGTGCAGAAACCCTGACCTTTTTTATGACGTGAAGGACGTTACTGAGTAAATGGTATCGGGAGTAGAGTGACATAAAAGGGGGAAGGGGGGACAATTCTGAATACACCAGTGAAGAACTAAGATCCACTGTGACCTCCTAAGCCCAGTTTGATGGCTGAATCTAGTAAGATGCTCCAGTAACAGAAGCAAAATTCGACAGCAGGGATTAGAAAACCAAATGAAGAGGAACAGCTTGGAGAGGCTTCGTAGCAGCACATACGAAGAAAACCTTATTAGGCCTTTTAGCAGTGATTAGTATACACTGGAATGACTGATGATAAGAGGTTCCCCCAAACAGTCGCCCTAGGCTCTTTCTATCTCAGGTGTGGTCTCTGGACCAGCTATATCATTATTACCTGGCAGCTGGTTAGAAATGTAGAATCTTAGGATCCACTCCAGACATACACAACCACACTCTGCAGATTCAAAAGATGCCCAGGTGTCTACGGCCAATCCCGTCTGCTCTCGGGAGCTAAGCAGGATTAGGCCTGGTTAGTACTTGGATATCCCAGGCGTCTACGGCCAATCCCGCCTGCTTAGTACTTAGGCCTGGTTAGTACTTGGATGGGAGATCAACTAGGAAGACCAGATGCTGTAGGCGTAAAAAAAAAATTTAAAAAATAAGAGATTGTAAGCTGACAAGGGACAAGGTCCTTGCAATCTGTGAGGTCGATCAAGGGTTGCCTCGTCCCACCCCGCCAAACTATGCACATCAAAGTTTGGGAAGCACCACAGCAGGCTCGACAAGGTCTTTGCAAACTGTGAGGTCGATCAAGGGTTGCCTCGCCCCACCCGCCAAAAAAAAAAAAGGTTCTTAGGTGATTTTTTTGTGCACATCAAAGTTTGGGAAGCACCACAGCAGGCTCCTAACTGGGTCAGACTAGGTGAAGCTCCAGTCTATCCTAGAAACCACACCTGCAATACAGGGGTACCTGTAATCACGCATTTATGAGATATAGGTCAGTTGGCCCAGGACAGGGGACAAATCTCCAAACTCTCGAGATTATTCAAAGGCACTAGGAATGCTTAGTTCAGAATGCTCTCTCCAACACACGGCAGCAACTAGCCAGCGACATGAGAATATTTAGCACTTAAAACAAGGCTAGTCCAAATTAAGATGCTCTGTAAGTATAAAATACACCCTGACTGCAAAGACTTAGTAAGAAAACACAAAAGAATGTGAAGTATCGCTTTAATAATTTTTACATCCAATATGTTGAAATAACACATTGGGTATGTCGGTCTAACAAATACATTAGTACGATTCATCTCACGTCTTCCATTTGCATTTTTTTAACATGGCTACCGGAAACACTGTAATCGCCTACGTGGCTTCCATTTTCTTTCCACTGGACAGTGCTGCTTTAGAGATAACTGTAAATGAGTACGGCAGTTCTTTTCAAAGCACCGCTGTATGGGAAAAATATGAAGCCGACTCAGTCCAGAACCAAGAGTGGGGACCGGGCCATGTGGTTCCATGGTCAAGGGCAAGTAAAAACATCTTCTTTTTCTCCACAAGTGCCCGGCAGGGGAATGTCGTCATTCTCACAGATTCATCACTGAATCTGAGTCCTGAAAAGGTTTCATTTCTTTTCTTACAAAATAATCTGACTACATGTCCATGAAAAAGAAACAAGAGAACCTAGCTACCTATCAAAAAAACATCGCCTCGGCAGTTCCCAAGGCATTCTCTCTTCTCCTCCGGGTAAGAATTTTAATTCCTTTTGTTTTTGACTTTAGGGAAAGTCCAAGCAGACGACAGCATGATCACAGGAACTGGCACTCATGAGTACAGATGAACGTTTTCCTGAAGATGCCACTTACCCTTGCTAAACGTCCTCGCGGATAAATTACACATCGTCTATTAGAACGAATGTTGTGTTCAGATGGTCAGGCTTCCCAGCCGGCCGGCTTCAGTATTGCAGGAGGGAAAAATAAGTAAATAAAGCCTCCCTGTTTCCACAAACCTGATCTCAACAAAACAGAATCAAGACAGACAATGGGGTTTAGCAAGCTCTATCTACCTCACCATTATGATATTGAAGATAATACTAAAGAAAATAACTATCTTATCTTGATTCCAAGATCAAGCTACAAAAGGTTGGCTCATGTTTCACTAGTGCTAAGTAGTTCATCTTCCAGATGCCCGTTAAAAATGCTAAATAATTATGTAGGGTCTAAGAGATTGACTCTGACCCTATCTGGATCAGTGAAATCTCAAAAAGGACATTTTTTTCCAGGATTGTTTGTTTGTTTTTGATAGAACCAGGCTTTTGAAGTAAAAGTAAAGAATATATGATTTGATCTGGCATAGAGTGCCTTAAGAGTAGTTTGATCTGGCTTCAAATTAAGAAATATCAGTAGCCCGAACTGGTTCAAACACCACCGTCTGATTTAGATTCCAGAGAATTCGGTTTGAGTCCTTGTTCCCACCACGGTCAAGCTATGGAGATTTTAGTCTGCTCAGCACACAATGAGGCCATTGGCTGTTGTCCACACTCCTCGCAGCTCTAACTTCCCATATTTCATAGTGTTATGTCAATGAAAGGGGAAAAAAAAACAAACTTCCCATTTAACCTAAGGAAATCCACATGTATCCAAATAAAGCCTAGGTGATATTTAAGGATGAACATCCTTACAGAAATATTTTAATACGTATTTCTAAGAAGGATATGTAACAGTTCCCCCCAAAGACTTTTTAAAATGTACAAAGCCATCTATCTCAAGTGCATTGAGTACTCTCGAGTAAGGAATGAATAGGCTGAAAAACATGAGTACACATGTGTACACGCGCGCGCGCGCGCGCACACACACACACACAATGAGTACTCTCGAGTAAGGAATGAATAGGCTGAAACACATGAGTACACATGTGTACACACACACACACACACACACACACACACACACACACACATCCTCCCCTGACAGAGTCTGAAGTCTAATAACACAACTCCTGAAGCGAATTAGGATTTGCATTTGCAGATTCCCATTAAAATGAAAGCAGTTTCCCAGCTATAATTATTTCACTCATTCTGCAAATTGGGAACTCCGTTACAGCATGAAGCAGCCTCCCTAGATGATCTATATCACTTTGTTTTTAATTGTAGAAGTAATGGATTCATGGAGCACCTGTTGTTAATCTCGGCTCTTTCAGACATGACATGGTTGTGCTGTTGCCAGGTTTTTGATGCATCCATGGCTTAAAAAATCTCAATAACGAGATCATTTTTCTTATCAATCACTGTATTCACCTGGGAGGCTACCTTTCAGACTACTAACCCTTATGCAGAGTTAAGTCTTTAGTGTCTTTGGTCAAGATTCGTGGGCAGTGTCTCAGTCCAACGTGCATGTCACTAGGCTCGCTATAAGGCACGGCAAGAAGGTAAAGACCAGGGAGTTATCTTAGTGAACAGCAGCTAGAATGTGTCTTGAACTCAGTCACCCAACGTGACATGGCAGAGGACGCGACTCTGCAGGGGCTTGATGGCCAAGGACTGAGCAGGGAGCCAAAGCTGTTCAGAGACCGGTTCTAAAGGAGGAAGCAGCCATCTGTCATCGACTTTTAGTGCATGGAATATTGGGGGACGCCAATACTAGGCTTATCATATGAGGATGACCTGCCAGTCGCCTTTGTAAAATCCGGGCCTTAATAATTCTCTTTTTTTTTTAAGAACTTTGGTATCACTTATCCCCAATAACTTCTATCACTTATCCCCAGCAGAGTGCTACCACTTAGGAGGTACCTAATAAATATTTGTTAAGTGAATAAATGATTTTCACCCACGCCATGGTGGCTGTTGTGGGCTGAACTGCATCTCCTCCCAAATTCATGTGTGAAGTCCTAACCCTCAGAAGCTCTGGTGACCTTATGGGAAACAGGGTCTTTGCAGATGTAATTTGTTTAGAGGAGGTTCTATTGGAGTAGAGTGAGCCTCTAAGCCAGTGTGACTGGTGTCCACAAAGGAAGGCCATTTGAAGAGCCACACGCACACAGGGAGAATGTGAAGATGACGAGAGAGACTCAGATGGTGCAGTAGAAGCCAAAGACCGCCAAGAGTGCCACAGAAGCTGGAGAGGTAGAGGACAGATTCTCCCTCACAGCCCTCAGCAGGACACCTTGATCTTGGACTTCCAGCCTCCAGAAGTGTGAGATAAAAAAACTTCTGTTATTTGAGCCACCCAGTCCGTGGTAGCTTGTTACAACCTTCCCAACTAAGATAGTAAGACAATGTATGACTTGATATTTGCAAACGAAAAGTTTAAATCTAAATAAAATCAGTAGTATACGAAAACTAAGATTTTTTTCAAGGGGTGTTGATGACTACATTTTAATGTTTAGATCTCTAAAACTTGCACCATGTCTGTATTTAGAAAAGCATAAAGAGAGCTATTAAATTAAATCAGAACATATAAACCATAAGCCCTTTGAAAAAAGAAACTGTCATTTATACACTGACACATCCCCAGTACTCAAAGCACAGCATCACTCACTAGGACCACGGACCACGATGGTTTTTTGTAACGAATGAGTGAATGAGTAATACAGAGAAGCATAATTCAAAATACAGGAACAAACTGGTGAATGTGCTTAATAAAACGTTAAAAACTACAAATTCAACCAGAAATAGGTCTATATAAAAAGCAATTGTTAAAAAAAAAAAAAAAAAACTGTTTCTCTACCAGTTCTACTTGGGTAATTTTATGATTTTTAAAAAATCAAATATATGTCAGTCACTAAAAAAAAAAATTCTAGTGGAAAATTAGAAATCTGCCATATGTCGTCAGCTTGAGAAAATTACCAGTACAATGGCATTTCAACATTTCAAAGAAATATTTATCGAATTTTTGCCTCATGCTGTACAGATGGCAAAGTTGCTGTGCTTTTAAGAGCTGACTGGAAATAAACAATGTGGAAATAGATACTGAAATGTTTAAATGAAAAGCATAACTAGGCCAAAATATCCATAGATACCTTCCTTAATGAATTACTTGTGGGTTACGCCGTCAAATGGTATATTAAAAAATGTTTTAACATTGTTTAGAATTCTGTAAAAAAGTTATTTATGTTTATCTTTAATACATTTTAAGATACCAGTAACCTTATAGTATGAGATCTTTTCCATACTTCTAAACCTAATTTTCAGAGATTTCATCCTGTGCAAGGCAAGTTTTTGTCCTCTGTTCTTTATACTTTTAATTTATTTTGGCCAAAAACAAATGGTAAACTATTTACCAAACTGCTTCCTTGTGATCAAACACTTCTAAGTTCAAAATCTGGTTTAAAAGGGTATGTCTTTCAGGGAGAAAAAAAAAAAAAAGAACATCCAGTTTTAAATTACGTTTATTGTAAAGTTACCTTAGCATAGACAAATATACAATTGGGCTAAAATTCCTTAAGTTTACATCAATCACACACATATCAATTTTAAAGTTAGAAAATAAACTATTGCAAAATCAATAAAATTCAAATTAACAGCATCGATATAGTATGTATGATGATGCTGCTTAGAAAAGTAAATGACCTCCCACACCACGAATTTAGAACTGACTGGTAGGGTGTAAATCTTTCTGAATTCCTTGTGTCATAGGATGACTCAAATTTCTTCCTACTTTATTCACACAATGCCAAACTTTACTTTGTACAGACAGCCTTCGCTTTGCATAAACCTTCAAACAAGGATGGACGAAGCCCATCTTTGTTCTCGCCTACAACAAATGTGACTACACCAGCGATCACAGACCCCGTTACAAACACAAGGTCGGACCACCCCTGCCTTCTCCTGCCACTGCTAGACGAGGATGACTTCTGCTGATGGCACTGCTCAGCACCATGCCACTACACCTCATACACACATTTTAATCCTTTCCATGCCTCCCCCTGGCAACTTCAGATGTCCTCAAAATGCTACCCTTGAAACACCTTCTCCTTGGCTTCAAGGCCATGCCCCATCCTTCTGGTGTTCCTCATCCTTCCTCTCTGGTCCTACTCTCTCATCGTTTGTCAGCTCATCCTCCCCGATCTGACTTTTGAGTACCGAAACATCTCAGTCCTTCACGACGCCAGGCTTTACACTCTGCTCAGGCCATGTCTGCCATGCCCAAAGCTTCTATTACCAACTGCTTGCACGTCTATTGTCTCCACCTGTGATGAGTCCAGGTACTGCAGGGGCACATGGTATATGTGGGGTGTATGCCGTGTGCGTAGAATCTTGACCCAAGTCTGCTCAGTCAGAATATTTCACCCTCTTGGCCACGATGACTCTTATGAAATTTAGACTGGGCCAATCGGAGTCAATCTTTAGTCTTCTAGAGCCAACAAGAAAAAAGCATCCCCTTTCCTAGCATCCGTTCAGCTCCTGTAATGTAAAGTTGGAACCCCTGATGGCATATTGACACTACGTGTAAAGGGCCTGCTGAAGATGTAGAAGAAAGCGGGGTTAAGAGATAGGAAGAGATGCACCATGGGCAGCAGAGTGCCTGGACCGAGGCGAACGTTTAGAATTTTTACTTGAGAGTCAGTAAATCCCATTAGTTTCTCATTAGGCCATATTAAGTTAGTTTTCTGAGATTTGAGTCAGGAGTCCTGACTACTCAGAAATCCGGCCCTGGCAGTGAGCTCCTTGCCCAGAAAGGCAGACCTGGCTGATCTGAGGGGAGGGCTCACATATGAAAGAAGTTCTGCCCTTAACTGTAAAGGAAGCTGCTCACTCCGTTGGCACAGCAGCTGTCAGACTCCCGTCCACGTGCTTCAGACCTTGGGCTGGCGGTTCAGATGGCTTGACGGGATGAGCCAGATGCTTCTCAAAGCCTCCAGGAAAGTCCTCCTGGGAACAGGCAATCTTATGTCCAGACTGGTACAGTGGGAAACAGAAAAGGTAAACTTATGACCCCAGACCACGTTTTATCCGTGACCAGGAGCCCAGGGTGGCCGAGTCAGAAAACCATGAGCCTTGCAGAGTCAGAAACGCCGAATGTCTCGGCCAGTGTCACAGCTCCCTTTCTCCAGAAGTCTGGCTACAAGATACACGCTTTAAAATACACGGAACAGCTGAGAGAGCGGGCGAGAGGGACACAGGGACAAAGACAAGCTAAGGTGCTAATGCAGAGTCCTCTGAATTTAAACTCTAAATTCAAACGCAAGAGAATAGCAACACCAAAGGTGTTTTGCTCCACTTTGCCAAAAAGTCTAAGCAAATGAGGACCATTTGTGGAAATAAGTGGAAAAAAATAGGCTTAATTTTGTGTCAGATTAAAAAAGACGAACATACTTTGTTTTGTAAAGAAAAGTATATTCCTGCATATGAAATTCTAAGGTGATAGATTGGCAGAAAAATGGCTGCTAACTTCTCATTTATACAGAAGCATGAACTCATTTGCAATATTTACACCAAATACATAGCTTTATGTCCTTTATGAATACTAATATGATTCCTCCCGTTCATTTTTAATACGTGATTAAATTGACAGAAGAAACTGTGCTGGGGGATTTTTAACAGCCAATATGATTAGTGTAAAAACATATCTTTCTAAAACTAATAGTAATTCTTTTGCTCATTTATTTTGAAATCCACTGTGCCACCCAGAACTGATATAGTGGTATACAGCGTGCAAATCCCAGATCACGGTACTTCGCTCACACACACTGGCATCTCATTAATGAAGAACAAAAGTTCCTATTTAAACAGATATAACAAGTCTTTGCACGACCTGAGATAAACTTCCTTAAACAGAGTTTAAGCGTACTATTTATTTATACCGTCAATAAATACTGGAAGCTTTCTGCATTTACTGTGGTTAATTTTAAGTGTCAAATAGGCTAGGCCACGGTGCCCAGTCTTTTCGTCAAGCACTAGGACAGATGTTGCTATGGAGGTGTTCGTGGACGAGATTAACGTTTAGTCCCTGACTTTAGGCACGTTACTCTGTAATATGGGTGGGCCGCATCCCATCAGTTGAAGGCCATGAGAGTAAAGAAGGCATTCTGGATCAGGACTGCAACATGGAAACCTCGCCTGAGTAGCTGGCCTACCAGCTTGCCACTCAGGTTTTGGACTTGAGGCTGCAACAGTTACAGACTGAAAGTTTTCATTGCCCCCAAATTCACATGTGGAAACACTAACCTATGACATACTGGCATTAACAGGTGGGTCTCTGGAAGATAATCAGGTCCTGAGGGCAAAGTCCTCCAGAAGGAGCATAATGCCTTATAAAAAGGGGCCTGAGAGAGCTCTCCAGCCCCTGATGCCATGTGAGGACACAGCCAGAAGTCTGCAAGTCCGTGGCTTGGGAGAAGGCCCTCACCCGACCGCGTTGGCACCTTGATCTTGCACTTCCAGTCTCCAGGACTATGAGAAATAAAATGCTGTTGTTGATAAGCTATGCAGTCTGCGGTATTTTGTTACAGCAGCTCTAATGACTAAGACAGCAACATCGGCTCTCACCTAAATCTCCAGTCTGCCCACCTGCCAACAGATTTTAGACTTGGTCCCCACGATCTTGTGAGCCAATTCTTTAAAATACATTCTCATATTCATTTTCTCTCTCTCTCTCTCTCTCTCTCTCTCTCTCTCTCTCTCTCTCTCTCTCTCTCAGATGAACTATGCGAACTGACTTGAACATCTATCTGCCCTGAACTTGTTCACTCTCAGAGAGAGAGAGAGAGAGAGAGGAGAGAGAGAACTGATGGTTTATCATAGAATGGATTTCATTTAGCTGAAAGATATTTGAATGCCACCGAAAAAATCCTGGCTTAAAATCTACCTTTCAGGAGAAGAAAAGTCTTTATTCGGTATGAATGAAAGAAACGGTGCTGTTTTCTTAGCTGTAGTTATTTCATAAAAGAATCTCCTGACTCTGCCCTGGGGCCTGGTGGTGACGCGTTTCATCCACCTGCAGTCAACAGGAGCATTAGCTTTCTGCTGCCTCAGTGATGAGCGCAGGGCCCCTTTGGTGATCCTATTTTATGTGAAAGTCATTCAGAAGAGTACATCCAGGACCTGCTCCCAGAAGTGCTGTCTTCTGCTTGTGGTACTGAATCAGATACAAATAGTGTTTATAATTCTGGGAGTTGGCTCGGCCTATGTGTTGCTGCCAAGTCTCCATCTTGGCAATGGACAATCCCATGTGCGATTTTGATAAACACATATGTTTCATAAGGTGCTGACAGTAAAAGTAATCTCAAAAACCTAAATCTTGAAATCTAGAAACCCAGCCAGAATAAGCTATTTATATTTCAATCAGCAGCAGACAAACAGGGCCGGACAGCGGGCAGGTGAACGCATCCTCTGCTCTCCAGAAAGGACAAGTAGAAGATTTCCGGTGAGTGTGCTTTCTAGTCAAACAGTCACGGTGTATTTTCTGCTTCTAGCTCCAGTTAGCTACATGCTTCCTTTTCCACTCCATCTCCATCTGTTATCCCTCTGTACCTGAAGAACTAGCTTATACATCTTCACCTTGCTCCCTCTTGCTTAACTGTATCCAGCAATGCTCACTGTGGATTCCCCTTCCCGCTACCTTTCTGATTCATTACCATTCGGTTATTAACTTCCTATTTTTCAATGCCCATCATTGGCAATGGCAGCTGTGCTCAGCCCAAGAAGATCATCCAGCAACTGACCTCAAAATGCTCAGAGTCAAGCCATTCATGACAATCAAAAGCGATTTCTAAAAGTCCAAAGGAAATGAACGAAAAGGGCATTCTTCCAATTAGAAAATACGAATAATGGAATTTTGTTCAACATCGATGGACAAAACTGGATCCGTGTTATTCTGAACCGTCGCTTCCCCATCTTGACACTAGGTGTCAGTGATCTAGTGGCGGTAAAGAACAAGAGCGAGCATCGTCAGAGCACTGAGGAAGACACCGTGAGAAAGCTTATTCAACAAGCATGGGGCACTGCCGCGCGTGTGACATCCTGCAAAGGAACCCGTGCACGGCCCCCTTCCCTAAAAGGGTATCGGCACATCACTGGGCAGAGAAACGACCCTCGGGTGACGCGAATAGAATCGAATGGACAAGTACACAACTAGTGAAAAGATATTGTACATTTACATTTTAAAGCCTCAAAATGTTTCTTTAAATGGGGTTGGACAGTCTTTCCTAGATCTTGGAATTACACTGACCCTTTGGATAAAGCTCACGGCATATATCTGAAACGTACGCAGGTAAGAAATGTGATGGAGGGCTAAAAGCACGCATTTGAGGCAGTGGTTCTCAGAAGACCCGATTAGTTATTCATCAGAAAGAAAAGAGGGAGCTGGAAATGAACTATGCGAACTGACTTGAGCATCTATCTGCCCTGAACTTGTTCACTCTCACAGCTGAGTCCCTCATTCTGCTGCATCTTTCCTTTCTTTCCTCCTCTGTGTCTCTCTTTTTGAACCTCCCCCAAAGAATCAAATCCGCGAAACCTAATCAAAGCAGCTCAAAACTAGAAACTGAGTGAACTTCCGCGAAGCCACGTGTCCCCCGCTCCCCGAGCCTCCCGCTCCATGGAAAACACTCCACGCAGTTTCTGCTCCCATCGACTCCACTATGACTGCTTTGTCAGTCCCCAGGGACCAACCCTGTGCCAAACTGACACCTGGATGCCCATGGGGCCTTTTGAACTCAGAACTGATTCCTCAGTTTATCCGCCTCTCAGCCCTGCTCCGTCTACCTCCTCTTTGTCATTTCCATCCTCCACTGTCGCTCAGCCAAAATCTGGAGAATCGTTCTTGACTCAGCCTATTCTCGCCCGCCCAATGCACAATCCTTCAGGTCGGTCGCCCCCGCCGCCCAGATATATCCAGCATTTGGTCACCTCTCGCCAACACCACTGTTCTCTCTCCCTAGTCTGAGCCATCTGCACTCACGTGGCTTCCGACACAGACTCCTGACTGCTCTCCCTGCTCCCACCATTGCTTCTCCAGAGTCTCTTCTTAAGAGACCCCAGCTGGCTGTCCGTCTGCACTGGGACACACCGCCCCTCAGCTCGGTGCTGTCAGGGGTACGCGAGGCCCTAGCAAACCTGCCTGGGCATCAGTTCTCCAACATGTTACCCTATAACTGCCACCCACCCCCACCCCCCCGACAGCCACACTGTCCTTCTTGCTATTCTTAAATCCCACTCCCATGTGGGGCCCTCTGTCCCCGCTGCTTGCCGTGCCTGGACCAGCCACCTCCCAGACAGCTCCATGGCTCACACCCTCACCTCCTGGACACTTCCGTGTCACTTCCGGCTAACTGCCCAGTGAAAAGTTCCAACAGCATCCCGTTGCTGGCTCTCCTTTTTCCCTTGCCTTGTTCTACTTCTGTTTTCCATAGCTCATGTTGGCTTCTCACATTTAATACAGTTTATTCATTTACGCTGACTGCTGTTGTCAGTCTCCCACCATGATAGGGTCAAGTCCACAGTAATAGATGTCTCTGTCTTGTGTCCACTGATGGAGGCCAAGCACCAAGAAGCATGCCTGCTTCAGAGAAGGGCTCAGTAAACATTCCTTTGAATGGATGAATACTCAAAACCCCAACATAAAAACTGTACTTGATATTTGAAAAATCTCCCCTCGACTTTACAAAAGGTATATAATTCAACTCAATGTAAATTCCTCATACGTAGGGAAATCAACGCTGAACTGAGAATTAAAAACTAAGAGGTGAGCCTGGCTCCCGCTTTCATGATCTGGCCTTGAAGAATGTCTTCAACCTCTTGGAAACCCAGGCTCGTCTCTATAAAATCAGGATAATGTTTCCCAGTTTTCTGTTGTTGCTTTTATGTCTGAGACAAAATATGATGATGCATGTAAAACCATCAATTCAAAAGTGCAAGATCAGACGCTGAGAGGCAAACCTCTCCCTTTCTGAACTGGGCCGTGTGCCGTGTGCTGTCCTTTTTTATAAAGCAAGCGATAAAAATACACGAACGCTGCAGTGTGCAGCTGTGCTCACAAACCAAAATAAATCTGATTAAGACACAGTTCCTTGAAGAGTGATGGTTACTTGGGTTTTCCCATTCAAGCATTAAAAATCCTGTGATGCCCAGAGGGGAGGGGAGCCTTAAACCAGGATTAACGGGAGATGCCAAGAGGATTTGTGGAGAAGGAAGCCATCGAGCCGCTGGCCGAAACAAGGGCAGCGGCAGCTCTGTTTACCTCGAGAGAGACAGAGCAGGCAGTGAGATGCCCAGGTTCCATCCCTGATTCACCTGCCTTCTTTACTGTGCCTATGGCCTCAGACCAACTGCCTAACCTATGCTCATCTGAAAAATGGAGTCATGTCTATAATTAGCACAAGGATTAATGAGCTACCACCTGAGCAGCACTTAGAAGATCTATGCGCAACAAAAATTCTTTTAGGCAGCCAAGTGTGCGGAAAAACAAAAGCCAAATTCAACATGTGCATCGGGCAGCTCAGAGCACTTCCCCTGACAAGGAGGTAAAGGCCAGTGGGGATGATGTGCGGCAGGACCTGCTCATCAGGGGTGCATCAAACACACGCGATTGATGATGTGTTTAACTCCAGTGTTGACATTGTCCACAGAGTGAGAGCTCCCTGACTCAGTAACGTTAGGGTGGAGTACCCGGCAATTCTGGGCCACCCAAAACCTGAGTTTCTCTCAGTGGGGTTCTGGCACAAGAGGCATCCACATCACCTGGCAACCTGTCAGCCATGCACGTTCTTGGGCCTCAGCCAGACTAATGAATCAGAAACTGTGGGTCTGGAACTCAGCTGTGTGAGTTACGACAAGCCCTCAAACGGTGGGTACATGAATCAGTGTCTGAGAACCACTGCCCTACGCCATCAATGCCCAAGAGAAGATACTGATAGGGAATCGAACTTGACTCTTTAGTGCTTTATCTAAGTGACTAGTTTACAGCATTTGGTTGCAAAAAAAAAAAAAAAAAAAAAAGTTCTAGAAAACACTGAGTAGATACACTACTCATTGGTAAACTGTATTGTGTTTGGCAGGATGCCGAATCTTCCAGTCACAATCTACCCAGAAATAACTGTGTCAGCCACCATACTATAAACCAGGAGAGACAATACTATAATCCAGGACACAGGCCTTGTCCCTTGGGAGTTTATACTATTACAAGGTATTCGGACATGGAAAGACTAACAAAAATATGAAGCCAAATGTAGCTCCAGCTGTCATCATTAAGAAGCTAAGGAAAGTTCTGGAAGGTTAAATATGCAAGAAATGATCGAAACAGCAGTTGGCGGTCATGACCGGAGCGAAGGAGGTAACAGAGGATATTGTTGGAGAGGAGGCTGGACATGTAATGGGGCCATGAGTGTCACCGTGAAGAGTTGGGTCTTTATCACTTTTTTGGTACAAAGTTGCTGAAGGTTTTAGAGAAAGGGTATGTTTCTGCACACCCATCGAACTCATCTTGGGACAATAGTTTAGCAGCAATTTGAGATTCAGAGAGGAAAGAGGTGAGACAGAGATTGGAAGAGTAGACAACTGTGCAGAAAAGAAAAGGGATGAGCATGAAATGGAAGGGAGCGTGGTGAGCACGGAATACAGGACAGCATCGGTGACGGGATCGGCGGAATGATTGACTGGGCGAGCTCCCACCGGGTCTGGGGGATGATGCATTTACTGATAATGTGGCTGAAACTGAGCCATGTATATTCGGACTGGGATAAATCTGAGTTTCAGATGATGAGTTATTCGCACAAGAAACAAAACCAAAGTCACAGCACTTTAGAGCGTCAAACCAAAATGGAAACATAATTATAAAAATCTCTGTAATGTCACGTAAGACCATTTATTCTCGAATGTATCCAATTCCCAAACGACCCCCTATACACTTAAAATTAGTGATGCAGGCATTTCAACGTCTGACCAGTTGATTTGCGAAAACACACTTTTAAAATTTCGCATCCTCCGTTAGATATCTGTACTTGAAAACCAATCCTATACCACTGACATTGGGACTAGATGCCTAAATTCTAACGTTCGTCCTAAATATTAAAAACATCTGTTTCCATGTTTCGATGTTGCTTATTCTCACGTGATTAATTTAAATCGTATATAAGAAAAGAGAGAAACGGGCTTCCCTGTGGAAGAAAACTTTGAAGACACAAGAGGATAAGAGCAAGCCAACGGTGTCAAGGTGTGAAGTTCCGTCAAAGATACTTGCGAAGGAACACGTGGCAGATGCAAAGGCACCGAGGCAGGAACGTGCCTGGTCTGTCTGAGAGGAATGCTGAGCGTGGCTGGGGCGCAGCGGTCAGCGGGCCATGTCCTTGCCGACCACGGTAAAGGTGCTCTTCCCAGTGCACGGAGCTGCTGGGAGGGTGGGGAGCGGGCTCTGCCTGCCCTTTGCCAATGAGCTTGCACTTGAGTTCTAATGAGGAATGCAAATCTTGTCGTCTGGACTCAGAATAATGTACAGACCTCTTGGCTCGTAAGGGTATCTTTGATCTTTGGGGTCAATAAGCAAAAGAGCTAATCATATACTTTAAGTATGAGTTAACCTACTCAATGTTGTATTTAATAAATTTGAGCTAATCTACCAATGTATATATTTAACGACTCACCATCCATGCTATTACAGAAAAAATATAGATATCACCTCCATATAAGGGATATTATGCCTATCTCGCTCTCATGTGTTTTGAGATAGTACACAGACTATACTAAAAGGAAGAGCACACAGTGTAATATAATATGATTTCAACAGAAACCTTCCAACCAGGACCCACAAAAAGCTGACAAGGGCTTCTCACGGTCAGCACAAGGCTAGAGGGGAGAGAACTTTCCGGAAGAGAGACATGGTCACTGCCGGTTCCTTAGCAACAGTTGCTTGGGGCCCACGCAAGCCTGGGACTCCTTCTAGCGTGCTCTGGGGGCTGGACATACTCCCTCAAAACGATCATGATACAATGAAACTACAGATAAAAGGGCTCAAACCTAGCTCAGTACTCTTTTTTAAAGTAACTTTAGACTATATTTGCTCATGTTTCCCATTCTTTTCTCTCCAGTTTTAATTCACTATTCCTTGTTACCAAAGCATCCTTATTAGCCTGCTTAGTCATTTTCTGGGACAACCCTGGACTCGACCTAGTAGAACTATAAATAGGCAGCATGGTTGGTTTTACTGAATACCTCCTGATAATGACGTCAATAGAGAGGCACACAAAGAAATCCCGACAAGTTCACAAACGGTCAAATATCCAGTTGATCAGAGAGGGGTGAGGGCTCAGCAGGTAAGGTGACGTTGAGAACGTCAAGTCTTTGTCGACTGAATAAACCCGGAATTTCTGTTTGCAAGTGGAAGGTTACAACATAAGCAATAAGATATCAATATCTGTCCTATTTTTCTAATCTTACCTACTAGGATTTCTCTACATGAATCTCGTATCCAGATTATTGATTTATCATGGATGCACATTCTTAGCTCCAAAGCATCAATTACTCAGTGCCTGTCCACCCTTCTCGTTAACAATTTGATTAGATAACAAAAGGTAAGTGGTGGGAACAGAAACAATAAAAGCCAATATTTCCGCGAGCTTAGATATGCCACCCCCGGAGTTAAATGCTTTCCACGTATTATCTCATTTATCTGAAAACCTAGTGATGTAAGCTCGGTGACAGTCCCTGTCTCACAGCTAAGACTCAGAGTCTCTGCAAGTCTGCGAAGCTAATGCATATTGGAATCCAGCCTGAAACTAAACCCAGGAAAAATGAAACAAAATATACTGAACAATGGCAATGACAATAATAATGAAAACGCCTTCAATCAATCATCGGACCCAATGGTCATGAAACTATTATAAGAATGTCAAATCCCCAGTTCACAGTAAAACTGGGACTCCAAGGTGGTGCACAATCCGGCCCTCGCTGGATCTCTGCCTGGACCTGGGCGGCTTCTATCGGTCGCCATCCTGCTTCTCACTGGCTTTCTTTCAATTCAGGGAAGGGTCCAGGCTTTTTCTCGTCCCAAAGTCTTTACACACACTCTCCCAGAGCTTTCAGTCTCCACCTCTTACCCTTGATAATCAGTGTTCATCCTTTAGACCCACTTACGTGTCAGTTACTCGTGAAAGCGTCACACAACACTAGCCCTTGTCTCAACAGTCTCCTCCAAGCATCTTGATTTTCTCCCACTTAACTTTTTTCTCAGCAGCCCACCTGCCCCCTTCATAAAACCAAGCACCAGGAAAACAGATAGCACACCTATTTTGTATTAACACCTACTCTCACCACAGCATACGTGTAACTGCCAAAACAAACAAGCAGATTTTCCCCCAGTCCTTGTCGCAATAAGAAAAGAAAATCTAGGTTGAATTGCTGCTCTGTTCACACCTTGAATCATCATTTGAATCACAACCAACCTGGCTAAGTCTTTAAAATATTGATGGTTCAGTCTGATCACGCTACAGTAAAAAATGTAAAACCTCGTCAATTTCATTGGACAGTAAATTCGAAGCACAAATTCATTCAGACACTAGACTCTGCTTTATACGTCCTGGGTTTCTAATCTGCCATGAAGAGCCAGAGGAACAGTGATTCCATCGGTATTTCTGTGCTTCTACTTCGACATCCCATGAAAATGGAAATTACAGAAGTACTGAGAATGGAAAAATTGCTACTTCTTGTAACCAATTTTGAGTCTAAAGCTTATTTTTTTAAGCAGTGTTCTTACTCTATTTATACTTGCTCACTCACACTGGGATTAACTAGCAAGTGATTTCATTACATATTATAGAGTATTGTGATGCTTTCAAATCCTTAGAGGATATGAATGTATAGATGGTGTATTTAATAATACACAAAGCTTTTTTTTTTTTTTTAATAGAGATGTTTTATAACCAAGACTTACTGGCTATACAGATATTTCAATCTCGTGTTCAATTCTTCTGCTGAGAAACATTACGTATTCCAAGCAAAACATCACTCACACGTCCCTCTATGCCGGTGGCCCCCAACCTCCTTGGCCCCAGGGACCGGTGCTCGCAGAAGAATCTAATCCCTGATGATCTGAGGTGGAGCTGAGGCAGTGATGCTGGCCCTGGGGAGTGGCTGCGATACAGATGGAGCTTTGCATCCCCGCCAACTGCTCAGCTCCTGCTGTGCGGCCCCGTTCCTAACAGACACTGTGGTACAGGTCCACGGCCCGGGGGTGTGGGGGACCCCTGCTCTATGTAATGATATTTTGCAAATATACTAGTGCTTCAACCACTGGTCAATTCTGTAATCACATGTGCTGGACGACTCCCTTCTTAGTAAATCTTAGAGCATAGTTGTGAATGTTATTGTTTTAATAATATCATATTTTGGAACATTTCAGATGATACGTGATCAGTAATGTTTAACACAGCGGTTTATCACCAATTCTCTATTAGAGCTAAAGACTTCTAAATGCACCTGTAAATTTTACTTTTTTAGCATTTAATTGAGTTTCTGAATATTGTATCTAAAATTGTATAATGCATGTGAGATGTATTCCAGTTACAAATAGGGAAAAAGAAAAACATACACATAAGTTTACTACTTGTAAAAACTACATTTCATGGAAGCCAGAGGTGGGTTGTTAATTTTTTTTTTAACAAGTGCAATAAACACATTTATAAGAATGTTAAGCCACGTTATGTAGAGACCAATTAGAACTTTTCAATGACTTTAGTTCAAGCAGTGATGTCAACTACTATAATGTGGTATGTAAATATAATAATTCTTGAAGACTGGCAAATCCCCATTACTCCAAGATCTCATGTAAAACATTACATCTCTTTAATCTGTATTTTTTAAGTACAGAGCATGGCACAGAGTCTGAGTTGTCATCTGCATTTTACTCCTGTAGAATGTTTCTCCCAATAAAACATAAGGTTTCTTTTTGTTGTTAAAAGGTAAAGATCTCGTCTTCGGAAAGCTCTCTATCGCCTATCACAATCTAAATAGCACTGTGGTTAAACAACAGTGTTTTAAGAGGTACTGGGATGTTCGTCCTGTTACTGCCTTCTATGTCCTAAACCACGGAAAATGACTTGAACATAAAACAAACTATGCACATATGTAGTCCACTTAAAAGTATATATAACATGATTACCAATGACTGTCTTTCACATTATAGAGTCCCATTCAGCCCTCAATGCTCAGCTACAGACTTGTATAATCTACAGCCTACCAGACACCAGACACGTCTATTTAAAGTCTATTTAAATGTCGGGTAAACCACTGACACATAACACAGTATAACATAATATAACTGCAACAGAATAACGAAACAAAGTGACCCTCTGAACCCCTCCCCACATGCCTCATTCTCAATGGATGGCAACTCTATCCTTCCGTCTGCTGTGTCAAAAATGTGGAGTCATCTTTGATCCCTCTAATTCTGATCACTTTTCTCACCACCTCTACGTCACTGTCCAAACCTACCTTTCTCATCTGTATCCTTACAAGAGCCTCCTAACTGAGCTCCTGAGTCCCGCCCCAGCCCTGGGCATGATTTTGCAGGGCAATCAGAGAATTCTTTTATAATGTAAATGAGACGTCATTTCTCAAACCTGCAAAGTGAAAGCCAACGTGCCCTCGCAGCGGTCTATAACGTCACGGGATTTTCCCTTCCTTTGCCACTCTGGTGTCACGGCCACATCTTTGCCACCACCACCGTCCTCTCCCCGCCATGGTGCTCCAGGCACAATGCACCTCCTCGTTATTCCCTGAGTGTATTAGGCATCACGGACTGTCTCCTCACTCTTCACTCAGATAGCCACAAGGTTAACTGCCCCACCTCCTGGAAACTTGAGCTCACATGGCACCTTCTCAATGGAGCCTACCCTGACCACCCTGTTTAGAATTTCAAATAGTGTGCCCCTGTCTTTTCACACCGACCCTGCTAACCCTAAGCTTTTTCACAGCATTTATCACATTCTGCTCTCACTGGGTGAAATGGAATCAAATGGAAAATAGAAATCAGGACGTTTTCCAACTGCTGATGTAACCAGATATCCACGTTTCTATCCTATGGACCGACTGTTATGAAACTTTCCTCAAAGACTGTTCTGTTATAACCAATAGAAATGATAAAAATGAAAGTATCTGCTATAAGAATTCATGTTTGCTATAGTATTTTTAAGGACAGTTCGTCAAATTTTGAGGAACTTTCCTTTCAAATCATCTAACTATTCACTAACATGACCTTTTCATATATTAAAGGCACTACAATTTTGAAATAAACTTATATTCCATCTATTCAAAGAACATACACTAAAAGTGCATTTGTAAAATATGGCATTAAGAGATTGAAAAAATGCGTTTCTTAGCATTAATACTAAATTAGTTTTAGTATATGACCTCATAATCCTAAAAAGTTGACTTTTCGAAGTTACTAAAAAAATATCATACTACTGCCATTTAACTTCTTTCTCCCTCTCCACCCTTCCGTCAAAAAGGAATCCTCATTTTATCATAATTATTAGCTTTCTGTTTCTTGGTTATACTTCAATCTATTTCCTTTGATACATGGCTAACTCTCCCATTTTTAGCCTCCTGAGCGTTCTCAAACTCATTTACATTTATTGTCAGTCCATTTTTGAACACAAATAAGATGATACAGACAAGGGTGAAATTAAATCGAATATCGAAATCGAATGCAAATGAGATAGAATGACTATCATCTGAAGACAGAAGATAAAGATAAAATCTTCCGTATCCCATTCA
The DNA here is from genome assembly GCF_000325575.1 of Pteropus alecto. NCBI lineage: Eukaryota > Metazoa > Chordata > Mammalia > Chiroptera > Pteropodidae > Pteropus > Pteropus alecto. Next base: position 2,201,582 of record NW_006438869.1, read on the forward strand.
ATAGAAAAATTAGGGCTAAGATAAAGTATAAAGAGTAGTTAAGACTTCAAAATTCAGGTATGCAGCTCAAATATGATTTGGAGGCTCTGTATTATACCTCATTCCCCATTTTAGCAATGCAACGAATTACATCTATTTTCTTCCTATTCCATTTAACCCTTAAACTTATGAAAATATTCATGTGTTTATATTGTGTCTTTGTAATAAAGGTTGAAAGCTTTCTCTTAAAAAGAACAGATCATCTATTAATGTTTATATACATTCTCGGTACCTGACACATTGTTATGCAAATAGATATTCGATAATAAAATTGTTGACTGGCAATTGTTGTTTCTTAGCATAAATGACCTATCTTGAAAAATATTATCTTTCAGAACTTGAGAGCAGTAGGTCTCAAAGGTTTTTATCACTGGGCATAAATCAAATTATGGGGCCAGATATAACACAACAGGATCCGATGCACAATAGCTTCCCAGCTTTCGAACGAATTATTTTTGATTGGTAAGAGCATTACATGGAAGGATGCTATCAGGACAATCACATTATTAATAACTTCCAGCAGTAAATTCAATTATTAGGACAATAGGTGCTTGTATATGTGTTACATGGGCAAAGCAGAAGGGGAGAGAAGCTCTTTATTCTTTTACGAAAATAATAAAATCTGAGCACCAGAAGCTCAACTTAACAATTGTATGTCAATACCATAGGTACAAGTACATAAGCAGCTTTAAATTGTAATCACCATCCATACTCTGCTTCTTCTATCAAAGCACCACTTCTAAATTTGAGAATATTATAATCACATTTTTGAAGGCAATGTACTATACAGAAGCTAACACATAGTGAGGAATAGGCTCATTTACAGGTGTCTGAGACAAAGGGTTGGTTTAATGCACACGAATTCTAGAATTCCTTTCAATTCTTAATTTTCTATTAAGTAGGGATGGCAAGTATTTGAGATCAGCAGAAGTACACCGAGGGTTAACGTCCACTTATCTAAGGACTAATCAGTGGCCCACCTAAAACAGAACTGTCATTTCTTTCAATGGTTTGAGCCTTCTCTATTGTTCACCACAATTGGATTGTCTTCAGCGATCACAGGCAGACGCTTTTCCCCAGTGAGAGGTGGGGCTCCGGGATCTAGCCTAGAGATGCCACCAGGAAGGGCCTTCACTGACGTCCACTTCCAAACAAAAAGATTTAGTTCACAGAAGCAAATCGTCATTTGATTTTAAAGGGAGACAAATGATGCAGCTCTTCTTAGAAGTGTTTTTCCAGTTATTTCGTAGAAATCATTATTGTACCACCAAGAAACAGAAGCCATGCCAAAGAGGCAAAACACTGCATTTTGGATATCTTCAAATCCTCTGAGCATGATTCATGAGAAACAAACACGATAGTCTTACAACCGAGAACACTGAAAAGTTGATCCACAGTGTCACCTTTCTTCCCTGGGATGACAGCTCAGCTTCCTGGTCTCAGTCCCCATGTGGCTGTCTGCAGGGCTGGGATGGGCGCTCAGGTAGGCTTTTCTAGATGCACCACGTGGCCATACAGGTTGGCCACTGTTTTAGGTGGGCCACTGATTAGTCCTTAGTCCTTCTCAACCACAGGACAACTAACATCACAGCTCACATAACTCTTGGTCCTGGGGCTCTCCTGTGCACCGACACTATGAACTGGACGCTGGTAGCACACCACCCCTGCCCCTAGCTGTAATGAGCAAACGGTCCCCAGTCAGTGCCGCGTGTCCCCTGGAGGCAAAATCATCCTCAGATGAGAACCACTGGTCTATGGTGAATCACTGGTCTCGCCCTAGTTACTAACCTGTAAATTGGGCTAATAGGAGATGGAGACAGGCATATTCACGAAGGGTCCTCTCAGGACAAATACTTTATGGCTCTGAGGTTCCTTTTTTGTTTTATTTTGATTTGTTTTTGTTTTGTAGCCCATCTGTTACTGAGAGAAAGATATTGAGGGGCCTGAGATGGAAAGAACTATTTGATTTGAGAAAGGAGGGGAATTTAGCCATAACTCCAGAGGGAAAGGGACAAGAGAGAAAGAGGCCAAGAGGTGGTATAATCACCAACTTCTGTCACCTTCCATGAAGTGAATAAACTCCTGATATCATTAATAGCTTCTTAACAGAGACCAGCAAAGGCGTTAGATGTTCACTTCTGAGTTGAATCGCTGTGGAAGACAGAACAATACCCTTCAGAGATGTCTACATCCTAATTCTGGGGACCTGTGGATTTTTTATGTTACATGCAAAAGGGAGTAAAGATTGCAGACAGAATTAAGGCTGCTATCCAGCTACACTAGAATAGGGTGATTACCCTGGATTCGCCCAACAAACTCATGAGGGGCCTGAAACGCGAACAAAGGAGGCAGAAGGGGAGGTTCGATCGGCCGTCGCTGGCTTGAAGGTGGCAGAAGGCACCAGGAGCCGAAGACTGCGGGCAGCCTCTAGAAGCTGGAAGAGGCAAGAAACAGATTCTTCTCCTGGAGCCTCCAGAAAGGAACTCGGCCCTGGTGACGCCTTGATTTTAGCCAAGTCCATGCTGGACTTGTGAGAGAAGAGATTCGTGTCGCTTTAAGCCACTAAAGTGATGGTAATTTATTACAGGAACAATAGAAAACTAATAACTGATACAGCATATGAGGGTACAGGGCCTGGCTACAGGGAAGCCTGAGCAAGTGAACTATAAGAAACTGTGCAGTGGAAGATGCCCGTAGCTCAATGGTCATATAAATAGGAGTATGGGTCAAGGTTAACCATCTGTGAAAATCAGAAAGCCCTAGCTGACATCTACGATACAAAAATATTAAAAAGAAATCCATCTCCGAGGCCCACTGGGAGAATTTAAAGAGATTTTGTATATATAAATTGTGTAACAGAGTGCCTGGCACATCGTAAGTACTAAATAAATGTTTACCATGGATATTGTACTGCATTTTCCCTGTAAACAAATTAAAAAAGCTTTTGCCATAATGGAATCATCTTTCCTGTGTTGGCCTGATAAGAAGCTACACTGCCGCTCATGCAAAATCACATGCCATTAGGTCTCTTAGAATCCTGAGAATGATCAATAACCGCATGCTATTCCGCGTGGTCCTGATCGATACATGATTCCAGTCATCATGAACTCACTCCAAGTCACTGCCTCCCCAACACCTTATCAGGAGCAGCAGGTAAGCTGTCACAATTTTTCTGGATATCTGTAAGCACATCTATCATGGTGACAAATGCATGACATGGCATTACATTCTCTTTACCCAGCCTCCTCTGACTATCACAAATCTGTATGTAATAATACCACATGATTCGGTTCGAGCTCAGGCTGTAACGCCTTCAGAACTGCCAAGGCAGAATGACCTTGCCTAGACCGTCCACCTGGTTGGTTGATGCAAAATGCATGGGACAGTTCCAACAAGTCGAGCTATTCCACAGAAGCATGAACTTGCTAGATGCTGCAGTGCTAAATTTATATTATGTTAATTCTAGCCAGGAAAATTGCCCTTTGCTCAGACTTTGGACTGATTTCAGGGAAAAAATAAAATAAAAAGAAGTCCAGTAATTATTTGAGGCAAGAAATAATTGCTGTTTTTGTTTTTATTTGTGGGAAGAAAATACGAAATCACCAAAAACATTACGGACTAAGAAGAACATCTCCGATGATTATAATCATCCAGTCAGAAGTGTAGTGAGTTGTTTTAAGATGTTCTCTCTCTGCTCCACGAAGATAAGATGGCAGGTCTGTTCCATTAACAGGATGCTCTGGCAGAAAACTTGGAGGTTGCTATTTGAGAGAGAAACAGTCCTCACTTTTCGAATTACTGTGTATTAGAGCTGACGGTAACTTGGAAGACCAATCACTTTTTTCCTTAGTGACAAACAGGGAGATTCTTTATTTATTCATTCACTCAACGATAACATCTATGCTCTCTAAGGCCTGTGCAGGTCTCCAACAGTCAGACTGAATCACTCGGCAAACCAATGGCAAAGCTGGAATCCTAAGCCAAGAACTTTCACAGATCGGAGCAATCAGCAGCTCTATTAAAATGCCAGCTGACAGTGTAACTAAAGGAAATAATCTATTTATAAATTGTAAGAATATATTAAAAACAGAAGTAGAATCCAAGCAGTGCCAGACGCCTACAGTTTCTCCTTATTTCCTGAACCTACCTACCTCAGGGTCCTTTCCCAACTATTACGGAGCTGGTGACATACACGGGGTTTCCGTGCCATCTTTAATCAACCGAGAAAAAGCAGCTGAGCAGGAGCTGGAGCAGCAGGAGCAGAGTCCCAAGATGGAGACTGATATTTACGATCACGTGTGACCTCGGGTAAGTCACTTCACTATTCCTATCCTCAGGTTTCTCATCGATTTTATAGGGCTGCCTCCATTCTCACAGGATTCCTGGGTGGCTTTATTGGGTTTTTATCATTGAAAACTCTGACACATTCACATTTATAAGAAATGAATACTATGAACCTCAATCTCAGCTGAGTCATCACCATTACATAGAAAGTGAATCCTGTGGTTCACGTCAGTGCTCGCCACGCTGTTCTGTCCACCATTACACAGAAACGGGCTTGGGGGAGAGAGGGCAGATGCAGAAATAATTCCTCCAACTGAAACAAGGCTGGATGCCAACAGCAGGCACAGTCGCAGCAGGATGTGAGGTGTGTGCAGCAGTTGTCCTTGGACTCGAAGCCACTGTCCCCCCAACGCTGCTTGCTGATCACAACGAAGACCTGGACCAGACTGCTTGTCAGCCTCCATGTGTTCCAGTCTGACATGATTCTGGTGTGAATTCTCACTTCACGTCAGCCTCACGTGGGCCACTAATGACTGGAGAGTACCAGATGGAGCATGTCACCTTCAAATGAGGGCTAAAACCCACACATACTAAGCGAATCAAACTAATGGCCTTTGCTATTAAACGACCGGATATTCAGAATTAAGTTGATCGTGGAATTTCATCTGTCCTTTAAAAGTATCTGACGCAACAACAATAACAATAAAAATGGGCAAAGGACTTGAATGGACATTCCTGGCAGGAAGATACACAAATAGCAAATAAACACATGAAAAGGGTGCTCAACACCATCTGTATTAGAGAAATGGAAGAAAACCACTTTGTACCCATTAGTATGGTGATAACTCAAAAATGGAAAATAAGATTGGTGAGAACGTGGAGAAATTGTTACCTCTCATGCATTGCTGGTAGGAACATAAAATAGCACAGCAACTGTGGGAAACAGTACAGCAGTTCCTCTTAAAGTCTACACAGAATTGCCACGTGTCCCAGAAATTCCACTCCTTACCTAGGTCTATACCCAAAAGACTGAAAGTAGAGACTCAAAGTCACGCTTATATGAGCAGCATTATTCACAATGACCAGAGGTGGAAACAGCCAAGTAAGTACCCACTAACAGATGAATGTATAAACAAAATGTGGTATATCTATACAATGGAATATTATTCAGCCATAAAAAGGGATGGAACTCCGATACGTGCCACCACATGTAGAAACCAGGGCAGCAGCGTAACATGAAATGAAATTTGTCAGACATAAAAGAACAAACTTTGTACGATTCCATTTATATGAGATACTCGAAATAGACAAATTCATACAGAAAGTTGAATGACAGCTGCCAGGGGCTGAGAGGAAAGGGGAATGGGATTACCTCTCATGCATTGCTGGTAAGAACATAAAATAGCACAGCGACTGTGGGAAACAGTACAGTGGTTCCTCTTAAAGTCTACACAGAATTGCCACATGTCCCAGAAATTCCATTCCTTACCTAGGTCTATATCCAAAAGACTAAAAGTAGAGACTCAAAGTCACGCTTATATGAGCAGCATTATTCACAATGACCAGAGGTGGAAACAGCCAAGTAAGTATCCACTAACAGATGAATGTATAAACAAAATGTGGTATATCTATACAATGGAATATTATTCAGCCATAAAAAGGGATGGAACTCCGATACGTGCCACCACATGTAGAAACCAGGGCAGCAGCGTAACATGAAATGAAATTTGTCAGACATAAAAGAACAAACTTTGTACGATTCCATTTATATGAGATACTCGAAATAGACAAATTCATACAGAAAGTTGAATGACAGCTGCCAGGGGCTGAGAGGAAAGGGGAATGGGTGCAGAGCTTCTGTCTGGAATGATGGGAAAGTTATGGAAATGGAGTTATGATAGTTCTACAATGCCGTGACTGTAACACCACTTAACTAAACACTCAAAAATGGTCCAAAAGGTAGATTTTATGTTGATACACATATATAAATATATCTCTTTTTGCTCCAATAAGAAAGTATTTATTTAAAGTATTGCCCAAGAGGTGTACCAGAGTGTGCAGAGACAAAGCAATCTGGACCTAATACGAGCTTTTCTAGTTCCTGAATAGGGGCACTGACGTATCAGGAAGCCGGAAATGGGTTTAATTTCTTGACATAGCAGCTACCCTGTATTAGGATGAAAATCTCAACATGCCTGCTCTTTAAGAATGCTGGGGAGACCTTGATGGGTCATGACAGAGAGGGCCAGAGGGACGGGTCCCCACAACCATGAGTTATCCAGCTCACAATGCTAATAGTGCTGAGGTAGGGAAACCCTGCTCCGCATGAAAGCTGACCCTGCTCAGCCATTAAAATGGAAAGACAGTGACTCTCATGACCTCGCTGTGCAGGAAGAAACAGTGGAGACCCAGATCTGCTAACCAAGAACATGCAATCGCAAAGTTCCCTGACTTAAATAAACCTGACAATAAACAAAAAGTTCCCTTAGCTCAATTTCCTGTAAAAAGAAGGAGCTAAAAATGCATCAAGTACTAAGCTGACTTTTACAAGGCAGAGCAAAGAAACCTGTCATCTCCACATCTTTCTGAGGAGCAGAGAATGTTCTTCCCAGGCTGCTACCTACTCCTCTGCTGACTCCACCCAGTCATGGGGAACTGGCCCCATGACATGGTGGGACAGGAAGTGGCAGGAAAATGGCGGTCAGTGCCAAGAGGGAAACTCCCTCAAACTCCAAGTCAGGTGCAGAGATCAAATTTACTACGGACTGATCAAGATAAAAGTTTGTCACATCAACTTATGGAAAACTAACCTTTGGTAAAGGCTCAGGAATGAGACTTCCATCTAAGTGACTGAATGCTTGTGATCTCCTACCCTCTACCAAATGCAAACATTGAAATCCTAACAGCCAATGCGATGGCATCTGGAGATGGGACCTCTGGGAAGGGATTAGGTCTTGAGGGTGGAGTTCCTTTGCCTCTTCTGCCATGTGAGGTCACAGCAAGAAGACGGCAGCCTATGAATCTGAAAATTGGCTCTCACCAGACACTGGACCTGCTGGTACCTTGACCTGAGACTTTCCAGCCTCCAGAACTGTGAGACGTAAATGTGTGTTGCTCAAGCCACCCAGTCTATGGTAATTCGTTACAGCAACGCAAACTAAGACATCACCTCTGGTGTTCATGTGGCTTGGTCTGCAGAAGACATCGCATAGAAGCAGACACGGGGCTTAACCTCTCTATGCCTCAGTCCCTTCATATATAAAAGGACTAAAATAGTACCTACCTCATAGGTTGTTAGGGGGATTCAAGGAGTTAATTATGAAAGGCCTCAGACTAATGGCTGGCACATGAAAAGTGCTATATCTATATTGATAAAATAAGGACGGTAAATAGCACTTAATCTTAAAAGCGGTCAACCCCACCATTTTAGAGACGGAATCTGAGGCCCAGAAAATGCAAATGTGATGCCCAAGTTCCTATATCATTAAAATGGAAATGTTGGGTAGCCAGTACCCGAATACTCAATATCTCATGTGAAGTCTTCCTACCAAAAAAGAAAAAAAAATTCTTTGAAGACTTGGGGTGAGGAAATATTTTAATGTAAAAATGTTATTCACTTTGTATCAAAAATATTAATATTGCATGTAATATATAAGCAGAGGTAAATCCACAATAATTTGAAATAATTAAACTTCTCAATGTCAAAGTAAGATTTCTAAAGTTTATGGCCAATAACAGTCTTTATTCTCAAACCCATGAGTAGAGTGGATGTGATACTATAAAATAATTGAATTAGACTATATCATTTGATTGTTGTGTTGCTTTTAGGACCCGTGACATATACATTCAAAATTTTGAAATAGCTCATTCTCTGTATTACTTTGAAGCAAATCTACAAAATGCATTCAGTGCAGGCTTATTTCATGGATCTCCTCCTTTTTGTTTACCATTTAATTAATTTCAGGGCTATCACATTTATAACAACCTGAATTAAAAAAAAAAAAAAAAGAATGGTAAATATCAAAACTGAACCAAGTTCTCATAAACTATACCAAATACAGACTTTCTGGCACCCCCTAGAGGCTCGATTTGTGTCTGAGTGACCTCCATACAATACTTGGTTCCTTCTTATGATGTTGTTAACGTCTTAGCAATTTAAAATGAAACAAGTCTTCAAAACTTCTGAGACCTGAGATCAGATAATAATAAGAGACAACTGCAGAAATAAGAATTTTCATTGGCAAATTTCATATTCTATTATAGTGAAGAAGAAATGGTAGGTAAAGCAGCATGATTTGCTTTGATAATGTCTGGATATCTCCTGCAGAAAACCTATGCATTCTAAATAGTTGTTCAATAGTCTCTTGCGTATCTACCCAAAACTCATATCCAAAAACAAAAAAAAGCAAAAGGTAGATCCAAGATGTTTACAGTGTATAAAGCAGAGCACATCCACGCACAAATACTTAAAAGTTAATCGATATCATGATGCTACCTGAAATGACTTGAATTGACGCTTTAAAATGGAAACAGTTACTCTAAACCATGATCACCTTCTCCAAACCAAACAAGCCAGCCAGCAGAAGGTGGGTGACACAGTCTTTTCACAGGAGGGCTGAGGTTTCTTCTCACTAACACTTACATTTTTATCTTTCAAAGTGAATTGGGTAACAAGAAGATTGTATTGACCGTCTATGAGTCTGCTACTTTATTATAAAGTTAAAATAAAAATAAAATATATTGTATGTAAGTCACCTCTCCATTCTGAACCAAAGAACGATTGGATAGAATTAAAGATCCAGCACCCCCTTAATTGCTGCTGGCAGAGCCGAAATATCAGTTCTATTCCCTTGAAAGAATGCACAATGTCATTTATATGCTTGTGTGTGTGTGTGTGTGTGTGTGTGTGTGTGTGTGTGTGTGTGTATATATATATATATATAGGAGATTGTATATATAATCTTTTAACGAGGTGACTTGGGTCACAAATCCATTTAACAAAGAAGAGCTCCTATCTAAAAGTCTACAAGTTTAACATTTAACCAGAACTAAAATCGATATATCACATTCCTTCAACAAATGGACTCTGCATGTACATGTGTTTGTACATACAGACACACACGTGTAATTTAAAAGCACATAAATATTTAAACAAAATTGAAAGATAACACAGAAAGTGAAGCTGAGAGAAACAGTTTAAGAGTGTGATCTGGATAAAAGATTACCTTAAAAACATACTACATATCATGAGTAATAATGCTATAGACTGAAATGAGTATTCAGAGCTAACATTGTTTTGTTTTACACTTCTGCCACTCTAATGGGCACTGGATTATAATCATGTTCTAAAATGTATTATAGTACCTCGAAGTTAACTTATAAAAGTTATTTGAATTATCACTATAAATGAATCATGAAAGAAATAAGCCATAGTTAACATGCTCTTATTTGATCAAGAAAACATGCTGATTACTCAATAGTTTTGACAGTTAATCCTAAAATTCTTTGGGATTTATATGTAAGCATTCATATCATCTGTAAATATTTTCTAATGTTTTTCTTCTTTTCGAGTTCTTTCCTTCTTCTATCTTTTCTTGTCTTATTGTGATGGCTGAAGTCAGAAAGTGATGAGAACACATATTCTTTTTTCCTGATTAAAATGGCACTATAAACCTAGACATTCAGTATTACTTAGGTTAAGAATACTCTCTTTAATTCCTGGTCTACTAAGAATTAGTAATTATGACCTAATATTGACATTTATTGAAATTTTAAAACACTGACTGAAATGACCATTGGTTTCTCTCTTTCATCTGTAACTACAGTGAAATTACAGTAACTGTTCGCCGGTCCCTTACTTGTGTCCTAGATCCAACCCTCTACCTTCACAGCTCTGACCTAGACTATGGCTTGCTTTGCAGGCAGTTTTCTGTGCATCCATAACAGCAGGCTTCCAGTTAAATTTCGTAACTGTGCATCCATAACAGCAGGCTGGATATGAGGAGATGGCGAAGTATTACTGTCCCTTCCTCTCATCTCCCACGGCCTCTCTGACAGATGCTGCATCCCCTGCACCGCTCTGTATCCTGCTGGATTGGCCTCTCCTTCTGGAAGATCTAGGCCTAGGGTCCTGATGACACTGCCTCCTCTTATCTCTTCAGGATATTACTTCTCATTCTCAGCACTATTGACGTTTTGGGGTCACATAATTCTTTGTTGTCCCAGAGTAACTTCTCTGCCCTCCTGTTTGACTTCTCGGCTTTTCTCTCCACTAGGTAACCAATCCCCTACATTAAACTCCCTCTGTGGCAAATGCTAAGTTGTCTGTGACTGCAAAAAAACAAACTTCTCTTACTAAATCATACTTGGATTCTCTGGAATGACTGTAGGATGCATATTTGAAATAGCTGGCTTTAATCTGCTTCCTTTCATTTCATTTCGAAACCTTTTTTCCCCCTAATTTCTTGAAATGAATACTTAGCTCTATTTTTCTTCTTTTCCATTACCTGCATTAAATGCTAAATACTGGTCTCTATATACTACACTAGTTACATTCTTTGAGTTTTGCCATTTGCTGTTTTAATTGGCATTCAGTTATAAACCTTTTCTAAAATTCGTTATGATGGTCTTAAAGTTAACTTTTGAAAGTAATTTTGAATTATCAGTATAAATCAGGCATATAAGAAATTAGCCATATTTAATTTGCCAAAGGAGCATTTATAAAAAATAAGAAAGTAATGTTTAACTATCAGGATTACCAATAATTGACTATGCTTGGAAATAATCCCAAATGTTTAAAGTATCTATGGGGGAGAAGTTTTTAGTTCATATCACTGCCCAATCCACAGCTAGAAAATAAAAAGTCTGAAAAAAATTTTTTCCAAATTTCAACAAAAATAATTATCGTCATCATCATAATCATCATCATATTCTGTTCAGGAGTATCACTGATCTTTAATACGAAAATCAAAACGTGAAGGACAAATGCTTCATTTCATTTGGGAAGAACTGCTATAGTATAAAGGAAAAAATACCATTTCAAATTATAAACATCAAACTCTATAAAACTATACATACATCCACCTAATAACTGAAAATGTGTAAGCACCAAAGAGCGACATGCAAAATTTTGGGACCTTCCATATGGCAGAATCAAATAAATAAATCTTGTATATAAGAAATGCAGGAGACAATTATCTTCTATTCAAGCTTTCTTCCTTTAAAAGTGCTTTACAGAATAGCTTAACGATTTTACTCACACACAAACACACAAACATACACATACACAGGTACACAAAAGAACAGAAATTTTGGAAGCAATCAGAGACACACTCAAAAAAAATGCGATTATATCTTTTCTGAATTGTTTTGCATTGTATACTTGAAAAACGACCTCACCGTATATGAACACACGTGGTATGACAGAATTAAACAAAAGACTCTATTATAAATATTGCACATTTTCCTCGGTTCTGTGTCTGAAAGACTTCTTCCCTGTCTTCTTTGCTCTCTCCTCTCACCAATATGTGTTATTTCTTGTAAAAAATTCACTCACTCAGTCTCTGGGATGAGCTCCTCAGAGAGGTCAGGTTCAAGTTAGGCAGGGTTCAGAGGAGCCCAAGAAACAAACAGCATTTGTACTTCCAGGGCAGATGGATGCTTAGAGGATACAGGGGCAGAAAGGGTCTGGCAATGTTCTGCCACCCATTTCTCAGACTGCGCACAGTTGACATCAGAAAACTCTAAAGCTCGTGCCCCCGCGGAAGTAACTGGAAGTTATTTCCAGAACCCTGAGCTGAAGTTTGTGGCTAAGATTCGTTGACCACAAATTCGGTGTCTATGTCTTCTTCAGATTATTATTTCATAAGACCCGTGGCAGTTTCCCGCATGTCAGCGGCCACCCAGCCCTGAGACTCTCTCCTGCCCAGCCTCCACGCTGCCCTCCCCAAACTCCCTCAGGCCCCAAGAGAGAACAGCGGCCCAAGGGAGCAGGCAGCACTTGGGTGCGTGAGAAGCACATCTGCAAGGTGTGAAGAGAGCTGCAGCCTCCGGGGCATTTGACTGCGGGCCTGGACGACTCAAATTAATAACATTTTTTCGTTTCTGTCTCGGCAATTACGCTGGAAGCTTTTTCCAGGGCCCTTCAAGGCCTCCTCGCTCTTTGATTGCCTCTGCCAGCTCCAGCCGCCCGGCGCAGCAGAGCTGCCTGCAGAGCAGCCTGCGGTTTCCATGGAGACGGTGCCTGCGTGGAGGGGGACAACGAGGCGGATGCCAAGTGGAGCAGCGCAACCTGACCGCAACACCACCGGCTCCCGAGGTCCTAAGGACAGACACGACAGCGAGCAGGTCAGGAAGGCCAAGGAAATGACGAGGCACGGGGTGGAAAACAGAGGCGAGAGAGACATGTCTGAAATTGGCACGTGTCTCTGGATACAACGCCCTCCTCCTACCAAAACGAAATATGAAAATCGGGGTTTCAAGTTTATTTAAGCAATGGTATATGTGCATACATATGCATGTGTGTATACACAGGAAAAATCTGATATGTCTTCTCTTAACATCTGGGAACAGCGTTTCTAGTAAAGTTAATTTTCATGGAAACATCAAAAAACAGCAAGACGGCTTTGAAGTGTGCGACCATTTTATTTGAGCGTGTTATCATAATATTTATTCCTCATCATGATTCATGCTTTATTCTGTGCCATTAATGAGACTTTGATATTCATTTCTTCTGACATTTATATGAAATCCTCAATTTTTATTTTATGTACAAGAAATCTGAAGCAAGTTTTGTGTCACTAATAAAAACGGTAGGCTGAGTAACTCCTAAAGGTAAAGGATATTTGTAAACTGTCCAATTTTCATTCAAAGGCTCCATGGACAGTTTTTTCCCTGCTGCGTTCAGGGCAGCTCAGCCCCATTCTGCTGGGCTTCCCTCCTCTCTCTTTAAAGTTGAGTGTGACCACATAACTCACTCTCCCTTCTGGGACAGGAATGAGTGACAGATGACTCAATTATACCTCAATGATCACTAAGAATGTGTTAAGACGTAAGAGCCATTAGCCTGGGCCCCTGAGTGACTAGGATTATCCAAATCTCTACTCGCAGCTTTCAATGACCCATGCCAAAGATGTCCCAATTTAGCTGATGAAACTAGGGGCTGCTTGTTAAAGCAGCATAACCTAGCTTATGTGAATGGATACTCAACCGTCTTGTTCAATCATAAAATATTGCAATTAAGACATTATGCTCATTAGAATGAGATACCCAAAGAATTTTGAGATTCTCTCTTTAAGGTGGTAGTCTGACAAGTTCACAGATGAAATACTCCATAGTGAATGAAAAACAAAATTTCTATAAGAGTTCACTTTGGGCTGAGGTTAAGACTAGAAGGCTTAATGCAAGAAAGTGGTACGTAAGACAGTGGCATTGAAGAATCAATAAACCGAGAAGGCCTTCTACCACAAATAAGCTGTGACAGCCTGTGACATACCATAAAGGGTCAACAACTATTAAGGTTGTTATTATTATTAAAGCAAGAAAAATGCAGGTCTTATAGTGTCAAGAGACTCTGCCTGGGTGGATCCAGCTGAATGTGAATTACAGAAAAACAACAAATAATTTTTGAGTATAAGTATAGACCATGCAAAATTTGGGATATATTTATGCTTAAAAAAAAAAAAAAAAAAAGATTGTTTACCTGCAATTCCAATTTAACTACGTATCCTGTATTTTCTCTTGCTAAACTTAGCAACCATGGGTCTATCCTGGGGATTGCACGGGTTGTGTACTTTGGCTAGTGGTGAGGCATTAAAAGTAATCAGTAAGATGATTCATCAAATAAAAACTAATGACATTTTTTTTTTGGTTTTATAAATGGAAGTAAAGATTCCCACTTATTTTTTAAATGTTTTCAAAACAGATGACAATGCCCTTACTTCCACAGAAGCCACAAACAGAACAAAATATATTGAGAAACTTTACACATTTTGAGTTATGCATATCTTATCACTGTAATCATCATCAAATATAAAATGACTTTATTGCTTTTCTCGTAATTTTGAGAGTTTATTCTCCTTTCCCTTACTTCAACCATAAATCCACGATATGGATGATAAAACAAAGTTTATGCTTATCTACTATTTGTGAATTAAGAAATCAATTTGAATCTCAATTCTAAAATATTAGGACACAGGCCAAGCCTGTTAAAAATCAAACAAAACTGTCCTTTACTGAGATCTTTAAAACTTTAGCAGGTGTTTTAAAAACTTCCAGTGTTAAAAAAATAGATTTGGAAACGAAATAACCTTTATCTTTTATAATAGTTTTAGATTTACAGAAAAATTACAAAGATGGTACAGAGAATTCCCATATATCCCAGACCTGATTTTCCCCATCACAAACATCTTACATTAGTATGATATATTTGTTATAATTATTGACCCAGTACAGATATGCTATTATTAAGTAAAGTCCATACTTTATTCAGATTTACTTAATTTTCCCCTAAAATCCTTTTCCTGTTCCAGGATCCTATCCAGGTTACGACACCACATTTAGACCTCATGTCTCTTGAGGTCCTCTTAGCTCTGATAATTTCTCAGACTTCTGTTGTTTTCCATGACCTTGAATGTTATGAAGACAACTGATCAGATATTTTACAGAATGTTCCTCATTTAGGATTTGCCTGATGTTTTTCTCATGAATGACTGGGCTACAGGTTTTGGGGAGGAAGCCACAAAAGTCAACTGCCGTTTTCGAAACACCATATCAAAGGTATAGATTTTTTTAATAGACAATTTTTATGAACTGCTTACTAATATTCTTAGAAACTCACATATTTTAATGCCCCCAATTTAGTTTTACCAGCATATCTAGTCTAAAGTAAACATATGCACAAGACTCAGGATCTTCAATCATTCTCGATCAATGGCATTTTAATATGGGTTCTAATATCATTCAGCATGATCATATGACACTTTAAAGTACAAAGGCAAAAAAATAGATGAAGCTTAGAAAAAGGTCTCATGAAAATATTAGAACACTATATTCATTTGTCTTTTAATTAAATTCTAACTTAATAAATTAAATAAAATAAATGAATAATATAAAAAAAAAATCTTAAAAGGCAGGGAAAACAGAATCACTGATGAAGAGGAGCTACCTATGGCAGAGTGACAGCGTCCATCCCACTCCCCAGGGCCAACACATCAGCTGACAGCTCTTTAAGTTTCTCAGGCATCTAAGTTCATTCTTCCCAGCCTTGCCAACCTTAATCCAACCAATGGTTCTCCCCATGACCCAAGAGTTGGCACATCTTCCTTGCTACTTGAAAACACAAGAAAATTTGACTCTCTCATTTGTTATTAACCCACTAAGTGGTGAATTTCAAGGGAAACTATATAAATGTTATTTAGCAGTAATTAATTGACTCCTCAATTAATGAGGTTAATGATTAGGTTTAAATTGGCATTTTGTTGGTCAAAGGCAGCTACTGTTAGCAAGTGCATATGACCCTAATACTCTCGACAACACAGGGATGGAGGCCTCAACCTGTATTTATTTTCCAATTTCCCATAAAGACTCATACACAGAAGCCTTCTCAAGGCACGAGCTACCTTGTAAACAATCAGGTGAGAGGCCCATTTCCTACTTTGTGAATGACTCGAAGTCAAAAGCTGAAATGATCACAAATCATGCTGAATGTCGAGAGTCCAGATGGATATTGCGAGAAGGGGCGAGAATGCCACCTTCCACCGAGCTCATGAGTATCCAGCATCCAGGCATGGACATCAATGACACATTTTCTGTTAAAAACCCTCAGTCTGCTCCCCAAGACTAAACTGTGTCAATGATTTTAAGACACGATATACAAACAGATTCAAAGTTAAAGATGCAGAAATACATAGCAAACATGTTGCTCCCAGAGAGAATCGATTTAATCCAAATCATTGCTTGAGTAGGCAGCAACAATTTAAACATCAAAGGCAACCACCTTAAAATACCCTTGTTAGGTAAGAGGAAACTCCCCAATCTAATGAAGCTAGTGTAATAACTTCAAGAACTTTCTATGTGGAGTCTTTATATTTCAAAGACATACTCTGACTAAAGGCATAGCTAATTTAAATAAAAAGGGAATTTTTGTGATAGCGAAGTCCAAATATGAGATATGAAAGTTTATAGAAGCAAATATTTCATTTCCTGTTCATATTAACACTTTCTATATGAGAGGAAATAAACGTAAACATGCAATTACTAAAATACCACTCCTGAAGTCATATAAATTGGCTTCTGATAGTTTGTTATGCAGCAATTTAAAAAATCCATATCCCTGACACATTAACCTTTGTGCTTTATAAAACAAATAACAAAATTTCCAACATGTTTCATTCAATGCCTCATAGCAAGAGCGGCACTGGCTAATTCTGTAGTAATTTCAAATAATTAACTTTTCTTTCAGCTGGCAATATTCCAAATCATAGATGCTATCTTCAACTTAAACATGGTGGAAAATGTAATATAAATTCATCTTGAGAAAATAAATCTAATTCTTATGATTATATATGATATTTTTCCCAGTTTTACCTATACTCATCAATATCTTCTTATAAAATGTCTTGATTAAAAACAAATATCCAGAAAGTATTCATTTAAATCAACATTCTCCTGTGTTTCATAGTCCTATAGTGGACTATGAAACACAATTGTTTCTTTTGAGATAACAATTATTGTTCCATGAAAATATAAACTTTGTACAGCTCTATTTTTTTTTGTTCTAAAAGTAAGCTTAATATCCTCCTGCAGCAAAATTCCTGGGATATTTGTATTCCATTTACTCCGAGATAATCTGCCTTTGATAAACAACCTGCTATACTTGAGGATGCCAGGAAATCACATGACGACTGGCTTGACAGGTGAAAGCATTGTATTAGATCTGCACATGGAAAAGAAGCAGCTTATTAACTAATCATCGTATTGATCTGACATTCATTCAGTGACAGATTATCTGTCTTCTATCTTTCTATTTCAACCTATTCTGTGATATGATTCAATGATTATTCTATATTAAAAATTTATCCTACCTAGACATCCACTTAGAAGCCAGCTATGCATTAATGCTCATGAGTTCCTATTTCTACTACATCAGTATAGATTTTAAAGTCATTTTAATGACCAACCTTCAAGGAGGTTGCATTCTAATAAGGGCAGACATGAAAACGAACTTGCAAACCAATAAATAAATGAGATGATTTTCAGTCCTCGGACATTTTGTGGTGAAGATAAAACAGGATAATTGTTAAGCAAGAAACCAAAAGGGATCTACTTTAGCAAGACGATCAGGAGACAAAAAGATGGCCAAAGAGGCTGCAGCCTAATAAAACCAGAGGGAGAGAAGGGGCAGATGAGGTAAGACAGGAAGAGGTTGGACCTTTTTCTGTTTGTCACTGTCAGGGTGATAAGATGTCAGTGGATGGAAAGGGAGCTCTCTGGCTGCCATGGGGATGAGCTGTCGGAAGCAGAGCAAAGGCAGGGTGGCCAGCCAGGAGCCTGCTGCAGAAATCCTGAGAAGATGACGGTGGCCTGGATCGGCATTTTAAGACTGAAGTCGACAAGAAGTGGGAGGTTCAACCAAGATGAGAGTATCTATGGAATTCGGAAAAATGCTTGCAGAAAAAAACTACAGAATAACATACACTGGTAAATACAGAAATGTGCATATTCCTTCTATCTAGCACATTGTTCTGTGTATCTGCCACATTCCATATTTTATAAATAAAAGCAGAACTTCTAAAGTGAACTGAATGATTTAAAAGCAAACTGAATGATATGAAATACTTTAAAGAACGACCCACATTATTGATCAGTAATTTCTATTTATTTAGAAACTAATTAATGTCGAAGACCCCAAATCTGCCACTTTGGCACTGGGACCTTGCTGGTTTTTTCCTGTGGTCTCTGTTATGGATGGAATGTTTCTGCCCCCACCACCCCGTACCACAAAAAAATATATATATACATATACATACACATGGGGTTGGGGTGTATATATATGTATATGTATGTATGTGTATATATATATATGTATATATACGTGTGTGTATATATATATATATACACATACGTACACATACATATATATACACCCCAAACCCATGTGTGTGTGTGTGTGTGTGTGTGTGTATATATATATATACATATATATATATATATATATATATATATATATATATATATATATATATATATATATATATATATATATATATATATACACATATATATGTGTGTGTGTGTGTGTGTGTGTGTGTATACCCCAACCCCAAATGTGAGAGTGTTTGGAGCTGGGTCTTGAGGAGGTAATTAGGGTTAGATTATGTAAGGAGATGAGGCCTTCATGAGTGGATTGGTGGTTTTATAAGAAAGAGATGCATGTATCAAGGAAAGGCGACATATGGCCACA
>NW_006438869.1:2220478-2233296 GCF_000325575.1 Pteropus alecto
TAAGCATCTACTGTTTATGCCCAACAGTCTGTGGTATTTAGCTATGGCTTCCTGAGCTGACTAAGCCCATCTCTTGCAGTGTTTGCATTTAGTGAAATCAGGTTTCATTTAGTGAAACCGAAGTCAGGATGCAGCATCACAACATACAAGCCACTGGACGTGACTTCCCTAACTTCTGCGACTGAGAGGACACGGCATGTTCCTACATTTGGATTTAGGAAGTATTTGTGCCACTCAGCATGGTACTCGACTGTCCACTCAGTGCTACAGAGAAGTCTAAAGACCTGCTTTCAAAATGTTCTCTCTTCTCCTGGTGATCCACAGACGGCTTCGCAATTTCTTCTGACATAATGATATTCTCTATAACATCGCACATCTGCACATCGGCAACACCTGAAATCTCACAATGCATCTATATTTTTAAGCTTAATATGCACAGGCAGCTTAGCTTCTTGATATGTTGGAAGCAGACTTCTCCACGTGCCAGGAGAATCATTACAAAGTGTTGAGTACCACGTGCATATACAGGGATAACTCACCCGCCTGGACTGCCCTTCTTAACACCGTATAACGGATATAGAAGCAGCCCTACCCTTTGCCAAATGACCAACGAAATCTATCCTCGAAGATACATCAGCAGTAACCACATACTTAACAAGGTTCTACTTATACAAAAACTATGCAGCAGAAAAATTGAAATTATTCCTATAGAATATAGGTGGCTATTTAACACAGAGCATACATACAAACGCATACATACAAACGCACACATATAATACATGCGTACATACATACATACATCGGCTATTTAACACAGAGCATGGGCATACATACAAACACACACATATAATACATGCGTACATACATACATACATACATACATTGAAAACTAAAAAGGTACAAATACAAAATGGAATTTTGCCTCATAGTGCACAAAGCAATTCACCCTAAAAAGTGAGAGGAAGGAAAGGCAATGGGCACCACACACAGCTGTGTAAACGTAAAGGGCATTGACGGAAACTATAAAAATAGCTGACTTCAAGGGCATCTTCTTTGGGTTAGAACTAAAAAGCTCATCCAGCCACCAAATCCTGGACCCGCCACATCTCACTTAGCTAGAATAATGAACAACTGCAAGGAACAGCATGTATATTTAAACTCAGGTGAATATCAGCTAACGAGCTTTGGAAAATAACCGAACATGACAAAAGCTACTGTTGGCTCAAACATCTGTTATGCTGCCTTCAAAACTCTGACCCTCACTTTGAAAAGATAAAATATGGTCTACGGCCATGCCACCCTGAACAAGCCCGATCCCATCTGATCTCGGAAGCTAAGCAGGGTTGGGCCTGGTTAGTACTTGGATGGGAGACCGCCAAGGAAGACCAGGTGTTGTAGGCGTAAAAAATAAAAAATAAGGGATTGTAAGCTGACAAGGTCCTTGCAATCTGTGAGGTCAACCAAGGGTCGCCTCGCCAAAAAGAGAAAAAGAAAAGAAAAGAAGATAAAGTATTGGAGAGCGCTCGCAACAACTAAGATGCTATAAAACTTGAAGGAATAACTTTACTTATATTTCCTCCCACACCCTGTTCAACTCCAGATAGCACTTTATCAGGCTGTTACCCTGTTCTCCTACCTGCAGCTCTGCGTCACATGCCACCCTGTAGGTATAACTGCGCTGCTGTAAAATGCATGAGCTGTCAGGCCACCAGGAAGAAGCCACACACGCTCATACTCTTACACTGTGGAAATGTGAAGTATCTGTGTTTAGTACTGAACGAGCTTGAGTCCCAGCAGCATTTCGTGCATTCTAACAGAACCGACACGGAGGAGAAGGGGAAGCATTTCAGAGATGTGATGGGAAATAAAGCTGCGTGGCCACTTGAGTTTGAAATCCTAGCTTGAAAAGGATAGAACTATCTACTTTTCAACTAAGGGAAACGGCTAAATCACTCAGAGCGGGACAGATTATCTGGCTCTGGAGCAGCATGTGGCTTGATACTACTTACGACTTACCGCTTCTTCAGAACTTATATTCAGCCCAGTTTACTAACAGAATGGATCGATCAATGAACAACCAACCAGCCCATTAAAAAAGTTCTATTGCCGAAACAAATTCAAGCTACCTGTTTCTTCTTGCTTAAAATTTACACACTTTTTACCAGGTGTTAACCAAAACCCCGCCCCCTCGATCACAGCTTACCAAATCAAACTCAGTCTTCTGTGCCCACGGTCTCTATTGGCAGAGTTGAGAAAGGGATGTCACCCATCACCCAAGCAAGTGTCGATTTCTCCCAGCCACCTTTGTACCCCTGTCCTCTCACACTCTACTTCTTTCTAGGGTTCACATGTGTAAGCTAAGACCACCCCATGAATCCACTCAACTGCTGAAACAAGAAATACGGACACACTATGCAATTTCTCACATAACCCACTCTCAACTGCAGAAAGATGACTTGAGATTTATGATGGAAAAGGATCCAAACCCGCTATAAGTGGAGAGCAGAACCATGATTAGCATCTCCTCTTGAGTGCCTAAAACTTTGCTCGTCACTCAGAAACATACTCAGTAAGGGATATTAACTGCCCTCCTGTACTTCCTGCAAAAGTTTTGAGACTGGGAAAGAAGTTTTTTTTCATGACTTACACATGATTTCTTCCTATTGGCAGGCTACAGTAAGACTGATAAGATTTCTCTGAAATTCCGTTCAAAGTATTTAAGGAAATATGCTCAAAAAATGGAAGCCAGCTATGGTTCACACTTCTAAAACTGTTCTGATAAAGCCTTCCAGGCGCCAGACTCGGCAGCTCACCAGGAGAGAAGATAATATTCTGGGGACATTTGTACAGACTTCAATCTCTGAGGAACAAGAGGGCTTCATTCTACTCCCCTTTTAAGCAGCGAATATCTGTAAAAAGGAAAAAAAAAAAAAAAAAAACAGAGGGAACTTTTTGAGCCAATTTGGTAGGACAGGACTTTTGAAGTGGTATAAAGGAAAAACAGGAATTGCTTCCACTGATGGATAGACAAGAATTCTTCCCTTAGGCAACACCTGATGGCACATTTCACAACCAAATACATTTAAAACCATATTAGTAATGGAGACCAGACACTTTGTTTTACAGACAAGATAATCTTCGACCCAGCTCATACTCATACACACACACACAAACACACACGCAAACACACACAAACGCTCTTTCTGAACCACATCAAAAGTTCCAAGGAATATATATTATACTTAAATGCTTGCCATGATTATGCTTCCCAAAGCATTTTCGTATGAATTATCATATCACATTTATGCAAAAAAAAAAAAAATTGTGAATTTTGATCCCAATGAACTAAAGACAATACAGGCGCAGATGCGAGGTCACAAGAGCAGCTGGTACCGACCATTACTGGGATCCCAAAATACGGAATCCTAATCCCACCTCCCCTCCAGAGCACTGCAGCTCCCCAAACCCAAAACGAACCCAAAGCGAACAAATCTTAGTTCATGAACCATTTTCGACAATGAAAACAGAAGTGCACGTATAGCTCACAATGACTGTTTACCATGTGCCAATTATTGTCCTAGGATTTTAGGATCGATGATAAAACAAAATAAAAATAAAAATAAACACACACAGACATTACCGAACAGCAAACAAACAGGACACACAGACGCTCATGGACATGGCCTATAGACTAATGGTTACCAGAGGGAAGAGGAGAGTGGGGAGGTGGGGGGTTGATGGGGTAAAAGGGGTCATATATGTGGTGACAGAAAGAAATCTATGGGAAGTATACACTCAATGCAATATATATATGCCTTACTTTTGAATTGTATACCTGAAACACTGGATTTCGTTAACCAATGCCACCATAAAAAACAAATAAATAAATAAACAAACAAACAAACAAACAAACAGGCATTACAAATATGGGCTGGAAGTGGGGAGAAGCATGGTCTTATGTGACTATGTGTATATACGTGTATCATATATCTAATATGTACCTGTGCATATGAAATGGAGTATCATACATTTGCTTGCGAATGGCATCCTGACTTACTCTTCCCGATGAACTTGAAATACGCAAAGAAGGTAAGGCACTATCCAAGGCCACGCAGTGAAGTGATTAGAGCACACACAAAGAGCTTCCACCCGTGAGCCCCAGTCTGTCACACACACCTGGCCTTTCACACCGAGGTCCCTGAGCCTGTGCAGGTGTGTCATTATGCTTCATGTGGGGAAAGCAAAGGCCAGAATTAGAGGAAAAGATATGTCATCTTGATTATTTAACAGTGCAAACAGCTAAGGTGCTTGAGGTTCACTAATATATTAGGTTCTCTGCTGTGTATTTTAGGTCTATAGTCTCTTAATCTGCTCTCAAAACAACCTGAAGACACAGGACTTATTCTTCCCGTCTGTCAACAATGACATTCAGTAGTAACTTACTACTTATTAAAAAAAAAAAAAAAGGAACATTGAGATATGAACTCAATTTGAGTGCAACTATAGAGCTAATCCCTCCACCATTTGCTCCCTTGCTATAGTTACTACTGAGACACACAAAATCGGGAAGCAAGAGAATGCTCCCTTAAAGAAGAACCCCCTTCGGAAAAGAGTATACACCTAACTACAAGCTTTATCATTATGCTTTAAAAATAACAATGAAATGAGGAATCAACTGATAAAACATGGCAAAGGCTAATGCGATTTCTATAGGTAAACAACACACGCCAATAGCGAGGCAAACAAACCAGTTGAGAAGTGTGAAGATGATTCATGAAAGAATTAGGAGTGAGTGCATCATAAACGTTCGTCATATTTAACCTCACTCATATTCAAGGAGAAGCAAATTAAATCACAGGAAAATACAATTTTACACCTATCTAATTAAAATTTGGGTGTTTGTTTGTTTGTTTGTTTGTTTTAATTGTAACACCCAGTGCTGTCGAATTCATGTGGGATCTGGCACATTCCTACCTTGTTGAAAGAAATATAAATTATATAACCTTCCTGAAGGACAACTTGACAAGCTACATCGACAGCCTTGAAAATATCAACTTCTAAGAAGTAATCTAGAGAAAAGAGCCTGATGGAAACGATTTAGCTTTAATCGCAGCATCATATATACGGCCAAAAAATGAAAATGCCATCAACCTCAAAAAAATAGCAAGTTATTAAAGTAAATGGTGTTACATAAAGGTAAGAAAAACAGACACTAAAAATGAATACCAAAGAAAAGCCCCCTTATACGGTAAAAAGTAACAAAACAGAATATGAGAAATCTTCTAAATTAAAAATGTGTATGGGCTAGCATTTTTGCTAAAAATAGAGTCATTTTTGGTGCCTGTGTTCATGCATGAACTTTAGTTTCTTATCATTTCTATATTTTTAAATTTTTAATAAGCACGCACTACTTCTAAAGAGAAAAAACTATATTTTTCGAAAAAAGAATATTTCACTAATATGTTGTCGAGTTCTCAAGAAGACACTGACTTGCTACATCTATTCAATACAACCTAAATTTAAAAACGGAAAATGCAGGTGCCATGCAGATTAAAATGCGTGTAACATACACTCCGGGAAGAACGAAATCTGTTAACTTTCAGTCGGGCACCAGGCTAAGTAACAAAATTCATACCCCGACAAATATAAAATATTCTATTCAAAAATTTAAAGGCATTTTTTTCCTGTGTAGTGATGTAGCGTATATCAAACTATGATATATCTGATGGAAAGATAATGTATAAAGACCAAAATATCTGAAACCCTGCCATAAACGCTATGCTCTTGTGTTTGTGTAGGTGTGTGGGAGGGTGTATATTCTGGGCATGATAGTCAATATAGGTTTTTGCCTTGACATTCTTCTTGACATCAGTACCACAAATACTTCTCATAGAATTGACTTTTCTTTGAAAAGATAACTGATAGCTGCGTAAAACTCCTTTGGATAGAGGTGCTATAATGTACCTTATACACCTACTATGGGCTTCGCCCGATTTTTTCCAACATAACTCAGGCCAGACAGTCTCACCACATGCTAGGAGCCCCAGACTTCCTGTACCACCCTTCATGATTTCTACTGTCTCTGAAACTGATCACGTGATGCCCACTGCATCTGCGTGCCTTTATGAGCATCGTCCCGCCTCCTCACCCAGCAACTCCAGGAAAGTATGCTCGGCTCCAGTGAGGATGGTATAAGAGATGAGAGACTGATTTTTGGCTCTTTTATATGTGGGAGACTTGGTTTGCTGCCAAAGAAGTTGCTCTTCCTGGAAATTAAATTATTCTGTGTTACTAAAGGTAATAACGGCTCTGTTACTCCACAGTTTGAAAGTCCAAATAAAATATTTGAGAGAGAAGAATAAAATTTATTTTAAGAAGTGAGCTTTTTTTAGGTGGAGTAGTCATGCTCAGAGTCCAATAAAACATTATGTCTATCTGGAAATTCAATTTTTTCCTTCCTTATTGACGGTGTCCATGATTGCTATTAAAAGTTAAAACGTTAAGCGATAGGCAAACTCTAATTATCTACACTGGGGTAGAAAGTGCTATGGATAAAAGCTAGCCTAGATCATCATTTCTACATGGCTTGGGAAGTCAGATTTTGACTGTCCTTTTTATGCCCAATTCTCACTACTTCCGAAGCCATCCAATTACTGACAGTCAAAATCTAACATGAGGAGTAGGGAAGAAACACCGAGTGAGTTATTTTAAAGTTGGTAATACACAACTCAGATGAATTTCATGGACCATACTCTCTATAAATCAGCCAGGGCATCAGAAACCCTCCTGATAATCCCTGATAGAATGTCAAAAGATCATGAAATATTTAAAGAGCTCAAGTACTAAGCAAAATACTGTGAAAGCTACTATATCCAGAATTCACAACCAGAATTCTTTATAAACCATGTCAATGAGGAACACTTCTTCTCTACTTCTGATACTTCCTTCCAGGTAAAGGGAACTTAATTAATGTAACACTTCTGGCCTCTCTCCAGCCCTTCACTTTCCCTGACTCTGAAGAAGAAGAAAGGAAGGAGCAGCTTGGCTTGCTCCTCCTTCTACCTCTGGAGATCTCCCTGCCTGTGGAGGGCAAGGCTTGGGCTCTAGGGCTCAGAAGCAGTTCTGTCCCTGTGGGGAGGAAGAAGCGGGGGAGGAGGGGAGGCCAAGGTCCTGAGATGTTATCTGCCATCACACCAAGCTAGAGCTAATCAAAACTAATATTTCACCTACAGTGACCACTGCTTTATATTTTTTTCTTCCAATATCCCAACTTTTTCAGAAGCTGGAAGGGTTGGTAGAAGTGATATTTATTGAGATCCTTAAAGACACCAACTATCTACATTTCTACACATTTTATGAATTGAACGCATATACATAACTTTCTGCGATTTATGGCGTTGCATATTTAAATGAGAAAATATTACAATATGTATTACAAGATTATGAAGAGGCTCCTAAACCAAAAGAATGAATTATATAAAAGCTGTATATCAAGTGCATTTTTCTTAATACATATATAGTATCAAATTTCTAAGGACAGTGGTAATAATCACATTAAGCAAAAAATGTTATTAATGAGAAAACTCCAACCCTTACCTATGCAGGATAAATGTATTTACTAATTTTAATGATAGAATTAATGATTCTCATCATCTGATGCTATAAACTAAACATTTCGCTTACTAATACATTCTGTACTATTCGAAACTTGTAGAAATTTTGACACTTACATTTATTTTACCAAACATAATTGGCTCACCTGCCTATTTCATCCAAAAACCAGAAAGGTCTTTTATTATAACATGTATTTTACTCTGGTAACTTATAATTGGCAGTTCCCACAACACATAAATTTGAATATTAATGACCATATTTATTGTCAAAATGTTTTTCAGTTGAAGATAAATTCGTCTTCTGTTACACGGGTCACTTTCTGTCACAAATTCTAAGATACATTCAAGTATTATTATCATAAAAATCATGTTGCAGAAGGACAGGGTTCCCCCTTGCAGGAGCTGCGCTAAATCAAACTCAGAGGAGATGGCACTTCGATGGAGCCATCGAGAGTGAAATGACGAGTAAAAATGATCATTTATTTTTTAAAAGGTACCAATATGCATTCATTTTTACTTTTTTCAAAAACGTGATTTTAATAGGAGATGGGGCGGACTGGGGCGGGGCGTTGTGGGTGTTCTCGCTTTGTAATGAATTTAGCTGTTTAAAGTTTCTTTTCTTTGTCGCAATCATACTATGATGAGACCCATGCTCTGTAATTCAAAACAGAGCAGATATTTAACATGTGACCTCGCCGAGAGTGATGTTTATTAAAACGTCTATCGGATTCTTTGTACAATGTTAATCTTTGTAGAAAATTTAATCTTAATCAGGTAACAATATGATGCTATTAAGAGTATCAAAGTTCTGCCATTTCTATTAGATTAGAATCTTTTTTTTTTTTAATAACAGTGCTGGAAGACACAATTTACTTCTCTGTGAGCTTAAATATTACCGTATTTTAAAACATAAAGGACTGTTATGTTGCAGAGTAGAAAAACTGGTATATTTTATATACAAATAATAAATATTACAATAGGGGTAGGGTGAGAACATATCCATTTAATAGCCTTTGTCAGAGTACCCTATATACCATATTTTTATAATACATAAGTGAAGCATATTATCCATCTTTATAGATAAATATCTCTTGTGTTTCTATAAATGTTTACAATTTACGTGCCACTTACGTACTTACTTTATCCCAAAACCAATTTTTAGGGATACTGTCATATTGTACCCATTTTACAGCTGAAAAACACTATGCTAAAATTTGAGGATTACATAAATTGCCAAGGAAAAAGCTAAGAAGAGACAGAGCTAGGATCTACCCAAAATCAGTACACTCACCATGTCTAAGCACCTATCTGAAATAGAATCCAAAACAGCATTACATACGTACATATATATACAAATATTTATATACACACATATACATATATGTGTATATATATAATTTATTCATTGTTGGGCAAAACTCAACATTTTCTCTAGAAATGTATTTGTGATTTAAAATGACAATTAATGGAATAAGTTTCAAGATATGAAATTCCTTTTATGTATAACTTTCTAGGACTCTCGCAAGGGGATACAGGTGAATATTTGTCCATGACGGAAAGCTTCTGGGAAGTACAATTTTACTTATTTAGTCATTATTCCCAATTTGTCAAAAACTAATTGATACAGAGTATAACTTCAATACTCTAATAAAGCTAAGACATTTCCTACAAATCAATTAACCCTGATATGGAGCTTGAAATTACACTTAACAGCTATGTGATCAAAAGGTAAGCAACTGGAAGTGTCATAACTGCACATTTTTGATATGAGTCTTGACGTTTTAAATGGACTAAAGGCACAGTATGATAAAATACTTCTGTGAGTTTCCTGGGTTGGAGGTACTGTTTGTGAGTATAATTGGATTCATTAAACCCAACAAGGCAGTTTATTTCATCAGTAGGCTAGATTGGCAGACAATATGAAAGAAACTATTTATCTACAGCATGTTTAATATTTTACATTAATATAAAAAGCTGTTGCTTTGGCATATAATCAGATAAACTTGACGCCAGCAACAAGTATCATGAACTATTTCCACTCGAATTAACTATTCGCACACATCCACATAACACTCACCACAGAGCCGTCAAAAAACTGAGGCCCTGAGGACACGCTCGGAATATGGATTACAAAAACCATCATGGAAGCCAACTGAAGAATTTGGCTTGCGAGTGTATTTCTGACTTGTAAATCTGCCAGCAAAGAACCATTGTACCAAATCTTCCACAGAAGTACTGGATTTAAAAACATTTCCTCCCGGTATTTGTTCATCCTCTAAATGATGATATTCAGGTTTAAGTACTCTCGGCTATGTGGCATCTTTTAAACATAAAAGCCTTTATTTCAAAAATTGAAACTTTTAGGAAAAGTGATACTAGCATCGCCAATTTTCTACTTAAGAAGTGAAAATGATGTTGACACAGAGAAACAACCATAAACGGGTGTCCTTATCTTCTGTGCATAATTATGAGAAAAAGGAGGAAAAAGAATACTTTTGACAAAGGTCCCTATTTTAGTTCAACTGGCTTGTTGCAACCAGATGCATTGATCCACACAAAGCATACTGGACATTATGGACAAATTGCAATAAATTAATTTAAATGTTAACTTTAATGTTTTTTTCATAATGACAACCTGGTGAAATCACTCTGAACTCTTCACCAACTCCACATCAACACACACCATATAAAAGAGAACTGTGACAAAGCACCACGGTAACTAGCAAGTTCTATGACATTTGCAGGAAGAGAGCACTGCATATTCAATTACATGTCAAAAGTAATGTTATATTTGAGACTCCATTTACTTCAGTTTTAATTTTAACGGTCACTCTAAAAGTGATGATATCCTTAGAAATTATTTAACATAACTATGAATTGCATTTTCCAACTAATATCATTTGAATTTCATTTTTCTCTCTGATGAACCGTTTTACTGGGAGAAAAGAACTGGCCTGTATTCTATTGTGAAAGATAGGAAGTTGATAGAAATACTGTAATTTGACAGTGCATGACTTTTATTACCAACAATGAAAACAGGGACTTCTCTAATGATTAGGTTACACAACGATGCAAACATACACCAAATTAAATAACCCCTTCCACAAAACTGACAATTTTATTAAAGCCGCAGCCTCATGTACTTACTACAATTGCCATTCAATCAGGTACTATCATTTTCAACCCACGACATAACATAAAACTCATATATGCATGTTGTTTTTCCCATGCCTCTCAGCTGCTCTCTGCCTGCGCTCATAGGTACAGGACAATGTCTACTAAGCCCTTAAGAAATGTGCTTAAAACTGAAACAGCGGACTCAAGAGGAAAACAAAAATAAACATATTCTTCACATACTGCTTGTTTTAAAAATATATATATTAAAACAATGCGATGAGCACGACAGTGTGTTCCAAGGGCTCCCGAAAAGTTCTCTGAATGTGAACAAGGTGAAATTAAAGCAATATTGGTAAAAAAAAAAAAAAAAAACTAACCACGGGACCTATATGGACCCTCCCAGTCTTTCTGCAACCCTAAGACTTGTTAGCTGTCTAATTACAGGCCTCCCAAATTTCAGCATCTGACTCCAAATACAACCATCTTCAATTCAAGCCCCGGGATCCTGTAACCCACAGAACAGTAAGGATGCTACTAAACATTTTCCCCAGAAACAGTGAAAATGGATTCTGCATATGGCAAAGAGATTTCACAGCAGTTTGAAGCCTCTAGTCCATAGGAGAGGATGCTCGCCCTACCTGTCATACTTCTCATTAGAGCGAGCCCCCAGAATCGGGTGCAGTTTCATCCCTGTAATTCCATATGAGTCATATCAGAGACTTCATGGGATTTTAGAAGTGGTGCAGCTCCAAAGCCTTTTAATCCTGTAGGTGAATTACTAACAGCAAAGAGATGGACCCAACTGCCATCGGTAGCTCCTGATGTAGGGTGCACATGATGAGCTAACCCAGGTAGTTTCAGCACCCCTATTTCCACAGTAGTCCTTGCAGAAAATTCACAGCGTTTTAAATATCGGTCACAGTTCCTAAAAGTGAAAAATCTATGCATGTCAGGCCCAATACTATGCCTATAACATGTCCCTTTCCTAAACCACTGACTTGATAACATTAGGCATGCATGTTAATAACACCTTTCAGAGCCAAAGCAAATCAGATCAGTTCAACTGAAGCACACAGTAAGGTGGGGAGGGGGGCGGACGCCTTGGAACTACAACCTGCCCTTTTCTCTTTTCCCACACCCCTGACCCCCACGTTTACAGCGAAACACAACTTTCGGCATTTTGGAAGTAACTGTCCTTTGTGGGAACCACATACAACACACACCCCAACAATCCCTACGACTACCACACAGCCCGGGGAGGCGGCACCGCGTCTCTAACGACTTAATTCTGAACACAGTGGCTCCAACCAGCTGAGTAGCAATCGATGGAAACACATCACACACCAGAATAGGAAGACGGTGGGCAGAAAAGCAAAGCAGCTTTTCTTGTGGCCATTCGTTAGCGACCCCTCGAATATCGCACCGCCGTCTCCCGCTTTCCAAACCTGGGTGTCAGGCGGCGCTCTCCAGAGCCTCGCTGCCTATTGTCAGGACGCAGAAGCCCCCGAAACCTGTGAATCGAGCTGAAAACGCTCGCTCTGAAACCGCTAAATATAGACCAAAGGGGCTCTGAGTCTGGCAAGCAGCGGGAGACTGAAGAAACGGCCATGGACGCATATGACTAAGTATTTCCATTTCGTTCTAGCCAAACATCGTAATGACATTGAACATAAGGGCAAAAGACTGGAGGGAAGTCCTCCCCACCCCCACCCCGTCTTCTCCTGTCTATGAGGGACGTCATAAACGCCACGGGTATGTTCTGGAGGGTGGCGGGGAGCAGGCTTGTTGGTGTTGCCCTATATACGCCTGCTCCGGGGGAGACGGGTGGCAGGGAGGGGGAGCACGCAGAGGAGCCACTTGGTAACCGCTCCAAGAAAGGCGCTAACCTGGGTCCCCATTCCAGGCAGAGCCGTCTTCCGAAAGCGGACCCCGCGCGATCGCGGTCCTCCCCCGGCTGGCAGGACCACGCAGCAGTCGCTGCCACCAGCCGGCCGGGAGCCGAGGACCAACCACCACCCCCCCACACACACACCCCCACCTCCTCCGCCAGCACCTCCACCCCCGGCGGGGGGGAGCAGGAGGAGGGCG
>NW_006438869.1:2234098-2234588 GCF_000325575.1 Pteropus alecto
GCCGCGAGAGCGCGGCGCCTCGCCGTGCGCACTCCACTTCTGGTTTTCGCGGCAGCAGCAACAGCAGCAGCAGCAGCAGCAGCAGCGGCAGCAGCAGAGGAGAGGGGAGGAGGCCGCGGGGCGGGAGAGGGCCGAGCATCCTTGCGAACGCACACCCTGGCCCTGGGAGGAGTGGATGCTCGGGAACCTGGCGAGAGCTGGCAGGGACCAGGGGAAGGCCTGGGACCCTGGACTGACCGGTTCTCAAAGGGCCGGGTCCTTCACTCACGTGCAAGAAGCTGACAGTTAATTGTGGTGGGGCAGCTGTCAGCCTGCAAACAATGGGGCAAGGGCGGTGGGGGGTCTAGAAGAGCTTGTGTGCATCATTGGGGGCGGGGGTCACGCCGAATGGGCCTGCCGCTGCGTGCAGGTGGATGCTCTCAGATCCTGTGGTTCTAGAGCAGGGGACCGTCTTTCTCACAGAGCACGTCCAATCTTAACAGTCACCCCC
>NW_006438869.1:2235346-2254353 GCF_000325575.1 Pteropus alecto
TCCAAAAAGTCAAATGACTCGATTACTAATTCAGGACTATTCTTTCTCATACTTTGGAGTAAGTGAAAATATAATTTGGAGTAACAGCAAAAGAGAAAAGTTTTAGACAGGTTAAATAGGTAGAAATAGAAGCAAAACGCAGCAGATTCAGCAAGGACTATTGACTAATGCAAATGTCCATCTTTAACCCTCCTACGCCAGGGCTGGACTTGCATATTCAGGCTTGGTCTGGCCTCCCAAAGCCGTTCTCCAGCCTAGCTGCAAGTTCAAAAGCTGGCCCCTTATTGAAATAGGCTCGATTCCTGTGAAGGAAGACACTGCAGGCCCATTTTCCAGCACATGTTAAACTATATTTTTTATTTCAGTTGTCAGAAAGGCAGTTCAATTACTGTGGAGTACTTGGTACAAGATGAATTAACAGCACTGTATCCATTAGGCCACATTACATTTTAAAGGACTCTCTCTGTTCCCACCTTCGCTTTGGTCAGTTTTTTTGTTTTTTTTTTTTGTTTTTTGTTTTTTGTTTTTTAATCTGTACTACTCTGTGCATCTTTTAACTCATTTGGGGGTGGAGGTTGTTGAGAGGAGGTCAGTTACATTTTGGATTAAATTTGAAGTAGATACGTAGAGACTATCCACAGAAGATATATGTCTTTTATGGCTATATAGATCTAAGTTAAACACTTTTTTAAAGTATTTTAGTTATTTTTGTTATGACCAATGGCAAACCTTATTTTCTAATTGTAATACTTGGAAATGACCCAGAGCCAGTCCCTGTAGCCTCTCCAGAGGGTGGGCAAGGTGGATATTTAAGGAAATCAGTGATGCCCTGGACGACTTTGATTTAATTCTGTCTGTGCCTGACTTCATTGGGACATTTGTGATTTCTAGTCTTCCAAAATAATTTGTAATTTAAGATATTATTATTAAATTCCCTGTTAGATAATATTAAAAAAGAAAGTGAAAAGATCATGTGTAGTGTCAGATCTTGGAACGACTCACTGCTGCCATCTTTTGCCTCGTGTTTCTGATAGTTCCTGTAAAAAGGAAGAGTCTGAATTCCCCAATTCGATAGAAGACCAGAAAATTAATAGCTTATTATTCCCAAATTATAGAAGTCAACACTAAATGAGAAGTATTTATTGTTCTCTTTTGTAACAATGAAATTGTGTGATACAGAAATCACATCTAACATACTAAGTCCTATATCTCTTGATTTTTAAAGTCACTTCTCAAAATTTGAAGCAAATTTTTTTTGGGAAGTATATTTTTTTTGGAAGTATATTTCCACATTTATATATGGAAGTATAATTTTAGGAATAAAACCTAATGATTCAATATATTTTTATGAATTCACATATCATATTTTATAGTTCAAATTATGCCAATTGTAGGAGAGCGACATCCTTGTTTGATTCAAAGCAATTTAAATACAGCACTGTATCACTGCTGAGGTTCAAACAAAAGGTAATATTTCTGTCATGTTTAAAGTGAATTATTTATTGATAAACAAATGGAAGTTTCTCTTGTTGGGAAATTAAACTATGCGATTGTTGTTGCTGTTTTACATTTAAATAAGGGGAGTGATGACACGCCTTTAAAATTTACAATTTAAATTTTAAATCAAAGTCTCTGGAATAGTAACACAGTAGTGTCATAATAACTATGTATATATTGGAGGACTAATAAACACTGCTATTGGTCAAAAAAATATGCATTTGTTACTGGGAAATGTTACTCTTTTTAAAGACTTTCGAAATAGTTAACTAATTTGAATTAACCATTTTAGTTAAGATCAATGTGTAGGTTATTTCTCTATTTGACTCGAAACTTCACATTTTCACACAAACTAGCTTTTCCTACAGCTACTCCTCTGTATGGTATCATTCATTGATTCATTATTTGCTAGCAAATGTTTATTGAGCTTCTACTGTGGTTCAGACACCAGGCAAAATTTGGAGAATCGGTAGTGAACAATAGACTAGAAGACAAAATCCCTGTCTCCATACAATTTAATTATAAGTTGGGGATATCAGGTGATGGAAGGAAAGGAAGCACACTGACGGGGTAACCACACCCCAAATCCTCATTTCCTTCTAATTGTCTCTATGCCATAGGGTGCTGACAATTCTTTGATTCAACTCCTTTCCTTCCAAGTGCTCTCATTGCTCTTGCCTTTTCAAAGGGCTTTTGTCTTTATGCCAGGACACAGGCAGCGTGGTGAGAAAGTATGATCTGAAGAGCTGCAGCAAAGGAGGGTGAGGGGGAATAGAGTGTGTTCAGTAGTGGCTGAGGTTCTTGGAGATGCAACGGAACCAGGAGTAAACTCAGTGAAAAAAATCAGAGAGCAAGGGGGTGGTGTCCAGTGAAGGCCCCCTACATGAGTGAGAAGTCACAACCTGGTACTAAAATGTCGAGATTCAGTGTAGGCTGGTCAGGCATAGAGCAGGTTCAGCATTATTGATCAGAAGTGGACAGTGAGTTGGAAGTCTAGGTTGACGGGCATTGTTGGATTGCATAGACATGTATAGGCTGGTCAGGCATAGAGCAGATTCAGCATTATTGATCAGAAGTGGACAGTGAGTCGTAGGTTGACGGGCATTGTTGGATTGCATAGACATGTAAAGAAGACAAAATGTGGAGGGTAAAGCTTGGCACAGAGTCCTAATAATAGGATTAAGGGTTAGGATTAGGGTTAGAGTTAGGGTTAGGCTTTAGGGTTAGGCTTTAGGGTCCATATCATTGTCATTGTATTGTTTTGCTTTAGAACTTAGATCTGGCCTTTTAGATTCCTTTATCCTCTACTTTTTCAATTCACTCTTTTGAGTAAGCCAAAATATTCTGATTAAGCCAAAATTACTGCCGGTCACCTTCCCAATATCTATCCTACCCATCTTCCTTTTGTAGAGGACCAATTTTATGCAGAGTGGCATGTGACCACCTATAAGACATTTCCCAGCCTCTCTTGCTGCTATGCGTAGTCAGCGACACAAACATAAGAGCAGTTTGTGTGAACGTGGAGCTCTCACTGCTTCTTGTTCCTTCCTTCTTCCTACAGTGTGGATTGCAGACTGCAGGACAGACTTGGACCTGCCACATCGCAACTGTGCATTGTCCATGACAGTGACAGCCACAGACGGAAGGTGGCTGAGTCTAAGATAGAAGGAGCCCAAGATTTTGAAAATTCCTGGAGCCATTGTACTGGCTTGGGACTTCTGCTCCCTGACTTCTTATTATGAGATGAAAATTAACATTCATTTTCTTAAGCCATGGTAGTTGGTTTCCACTATGTGCAGCCAAATGTAATCTTGGATATAAGCGTTCTGTAATTTCTCCCCTCTGCTTATTACAGCTGTATCACTTTAAATATTTCCAGTGTAGTATATTTTATATAAATTTTTTTAAAAAAAAATTTAATGAAATGAGTACATGAGTGTGGTCCGAAATCATATGTACTAGAGGATAACTCAGTGAGTGAAATGAAATTATTGTCACTGACCCGTAAATGAAGTCAAGTTCAAAGTTTCACATACTGAGTCAAACCTACATCGCTCAATGATTTTTCCACTATCTCCCAAAATAAAGAACTCATTTTCAATCACTGGTTTTTTAATGTTTTCCACACATTCCAGTATTATTGTCAAGGTTGTAAATAGTGCGCACACACTCTGAAATCAATTTACTCATTAAAACCCTTAAAGTCCCATTTTATTACCTATAAGATAAGCAAAATATTGTCTCTTAGATCGTGGTGAGGATTCAGCGAATGAGTCAATCTATGGCAAACAAATGGCACTACATCTGTCACATAGCGAGCCACTAATGAATTACGGTTAATATCAGTGAAGACGTTAGAATGTCCTTTTACTTTTGCCGTTTTAGCTGTAATACAAAAGTACACTTATTTTCTGATTTCACCTATCTTATTCAGTCATCAAAACACAGAGGCGATACCATCTTGTCAATGAATAATTTTCATACTCATTTTTTCCTTATAAACATTAACTGAATTTTTTTCCACATGCAGGTAATTGTAACTTGCAGACTAATGATGAGAGTTTACACTGATCTTCATTGTGTAAACTGGTTGTGTTTATTGCTTTCACTGAATTTTTAGGAATTTTATATAACATTCAGACCAAGGTCAAGTGGCTTCTCTATTGGTTATATTTCTTGATGGTATATAGCTTTCTATGGTTTGATTGGCTGTTCCATGCAATTTATCACTTTAGTTTATCTGTTGATAATAATGTTATCAAATAGTTCCCATTTCTCTCAGATTTTTGTCTGTGTGTGTAAAATATATACATGGCTAGTTATATTTTATATTTCTTCCAGTCAAATTCATTTTATTTTATATAATTGTTTTCTCCCTGAAGAATTGTCAGGGATAAAAACTTCTTAATAAAATTTCCAAATAAGTAAGCATTAAGTTTATGGAACTATTTTGTTAAACGTTCCTTTTGCTTATTATACGAGCAAGAAATTCTCATCAAAAATAAATTAGAAAATTCAGAAAATTATGGGAAAAATAATATTCTCGTGACCCAGAACTAAAGCATTTTGATTAAATTGTAATACACAAATGTACATTCTCTCATTCAGTTAAAATTCTATTTCTGTAATTTTCTCGTTTCAGTTTTTATGACTACACTTTTCTATTCTAAGGTTAGATCATTCTCTATACAGCCAATTTTCTATTTACACATTTTGGCTGCTATTACATGATTTCTCCCATGATAATAAAGATTCAATTAAGATTTTCTCAAATTGTTTTAAACAATAAACACCCCAATTGAAAAATAGACCAAACTTCTATTTCTGGATTAAATGGAATTATCTGTGGCAGCTCAAAGTTTCTACTGAAGTTAATCGAGAAATTAATTCTTGAATAAAAAATGAAAATATATCTCTAAAGTATCAGAATCTTTGGAAGCACAGAAGGACCAGAGGAGCCAAGATTCTGCACAGGAGAGGATGTGGAGGTTGAATTGATGCTGTGGATCTGCTTTTTCCCTGGAAACCTTTGCCAACTCCGGATGTAATGAAAGAGGCTGAGATTTGAGACTTTTCCTGGGCAGAGGGCCACTGTTGGAGACACAGATGCCAGTAGAGGTTTTGCTGGTCTCAAAGGACTTCAAATTAAAATCTGATCAAGATCGCAGTGAGTAGGAAGAAACAGAACTGAGACTGAAAAAATGGCTGGTTTTCTCTTCAAAATTTTGCTAATTTCTGAAGCTGTACAAGGCTACAAAGTTAAGCCTTTAAATTTCAGAATGTAATTTTCAGAGTCTTGCTGTGCAGAAGAGGAAAGCTTTTGCATTCAGGACCTTGGGATAAAGACCTTGGGAAACACATCAGTTCAAGTCCCCAGGAAGTTGCTCTCTGAGAGCTGGGAAAGACAGAGGTAGGTGGGCATTTATTAGTACTGTGGCCCAGCTCAATTCAGCTAAGTTCATGATTGGATTAGAAGTGACCAGGAAAGAGGGAATTCTTGGCAAACTTCCACAGTCATTTAATATAGAGTGTCCAGCGTTCAGTAATAGTTATGTAAGAATAGGAACAAACGGCCAATAACAAATATGTAATAGAAATAGACCCATAGGTGATATAGATATTGGCATTAGCAGATAAGTTACTTAAAATAACTGATCAACATGTTCAAGAGAATATGGGAATGTAGGAAGAGATAGAGGGGAAAAATATGAAAAAGAAATAGATAAATTTACCAGAAAGTTAGAATCTATGAGAAAGAATCCCCTGGGAAGAACTTGAAAATAAAATAACAATTTTAATAATAAATTTTATTTAGCCCGTTATGTAAAAATATTGTTAAGTACACATGTAATATGTGACAAAATTAACCATATGCTGGATTATAAGGCAAGTCACAAGTTTGACATGATTGGAATCATTCAGAATATATTCTCAGACAACAGTGGAATTCAGTCAGAAATTAATAACTAAGGTGATATAGAAAAGAAAAAATTCTTCCTATTAGGAACTTGATCTATACTACTTCAATATAAACCTACTTTAAAAAGTTAAATTATTTTCACATAAAATATAAACAGCATACGTATATCAAAACCCATGAGAGGCAACTAAAACAGTGTTTCCAGGATCTACAAAGTCTATCATGTCACATACAAAATATATAACTGCAATAAGTCACAGGCATTGTGGACAAGAGCCAATGTGAGGCTGCTATCCTTGAGACAGACAAAGTATGCAAAGGATACCCTTCCTATAAACGGCTCTCTTCCAAAGAAAAAATTCTGGAGTGTGGTGCATTTATGTAGAATGCAAGCAAGAGAGGTAGTTTCACTGGACAGTGAGGGCAGAAATTAGAATTGGGGGGTATTAAGGTGGCTGTGATGTAGGAGAGAGGGAACTGGAGAAGGAGGATCATGGAGAGAAAAATCCAGGAGTTTCCATAGAAATCCCTCTTGGGAGTGTAACAAAAAGCTTGGTAAGAAGCAATTACTGGAGAGCAATGAGCTGAGCAGAAATTCTGGGACTTGTTCAGTACTATGGAGCCTGATGAGCAGGCCCAACCAGATCAGATAGGAGAATGTTTATAAAAGAGTCAGAGATTGAGCTGTGAAACCAAATCTGATAAGAGTATGTGGCCTAAATTGTGTTCCCTCAAAATCCATACGTTGAACCCCTAAATCCCCGGTGTGACTATATTTAAAGATAGGGCCTCTACAGAGATCATTAAGGTTAAATGAGGTTATAACATGGGGCCTTAAAACTAATAGGACTGGTGTCCTTATAAGAAGAAGCAGAGACACCAGAGATAAGGCCATGTGAGAACTCAGAGAGAAGGCGGCAGTATGCGAGCCAAGGAGAGAGACTTCATAGAAACGCAGCCTGCTGACACCTTGATCTTGGGCTTCCAGCCACCAGAACTGTGAGAAAATAAATTTCTGTTATTTAAGGCACCGAATCTGTGTGATTTTGTTATGGCAGCCCCAGCAAACTAATATAATAATAATAATAATAATAACAACAACAACAACAACAACAACAACAATAATAATAAGGCTAGCTACATTTTAGAATTGAAGGCTACAACCTAGAAGTATGCGGGGAAAACACTGTAGTAGGCCTCTTTAAAGAAAACCTAAAACCAGGGCCTGGCACATCAATGTATTTCATTGGCACTTTGCTCTTTGTCAACATAAAACTCAATACTTTTGAGGAAAAATAACATAACCCAGTGCCTGTTCAAGATAGTCTCTAAAAAATTCAGAATACATTAAAAAAGCATATTAGGTATGGAAGAAAAAAAGGAAAAATAACAATATAAAGAAAGAAGAAAAAGGACTCATAAAAAATTTGTTGAACATTAATGATTTAAAGAACTCAAAAGCAAGTAGTGAAAAACGATACATTACATAGAGGAAAAGAACAGTTACGGAAAACCATAAATTTCTCAAAATCAGTTATGAAAGCATAAAACAATGGAACAAAATCCTTTAAATGCGAAAGAAAAGAATATCAACGCAGAATTTGAAATTCATTAAAAATATCCTTTAGGCATGATGGCACAATAAAGACATCTTGAAATGAAAGGAAACAAGTAAAATTTATTGCTAGCTTCTTACTCTAATAGAAAACTATAGGAAGTTCTTCAAGTGATAGAGAATGAAATCACGGGAAAATCTGGAACTTTAGGAAATAAGGAAGAGCAACAGAAATAAGAAGTATCCAGGTCAATATAAAAGATTATATTCTTCTCTTAAGTTTGGTTAGATACAGCATATGTGATTATTTAAAACAACAAATTTAACATTGTCTTGTGTGGTTTCCGATACATAGTTATAACACATTTAGCAACTATAACATATGTGTTAGTTGGAGTAAGGGAAAAGTGACTTACATGGTTGCCAGCCTTCTATATCTTCATTAAAGTGTTATTTCCTCCAGTAACATATGATAAAATAATACAGGAAGATATTGGTAGAAATATTTGACAATTTAAATAGAATATTAAAAATCTTCAAGTAGTCCAAAGTAAGGCAGACAAGGCGAAGCAGAGGACCTGAAAATAAAGGACAAACAGAAATAGAAAATAAAATGGTCCATCTAAATTCAGCCTTATTAATAATTGTGTTAAATGTTAATAGTTGAAATGCTCCATTTCAAAGGAAGATGTTGACAGGTCGATTAACAAGGAAGACCCTACTGTATGAGGATTACTAGAAGCTAAAGGCAAAGGTAAAATTATATGAAAGTAAGAATGGAAAAAGATACTACTCTGTAAAAGCAAGCACAAGAATGCTTAGGGAAAAAGCACGTATAGAAGTTGACCATATGGTAAGTGACTTCCTTATACCGAATGGTGTTCCAGGAGAGTTGGGATGTACCACCAGGCGGGGGCTGCTGGTTTACCCAGGGAGCTTCTGTGGCCTTTTTCAGGTCCCAATTCCTAAACTAGATGGTGGGTAAATAGATGTTTGTTATTTTTATTCTTTTTGACTTATAAATATGCTGTATCTTGATTTAATCTTAAAATTACTGATTGTGCATGTGGCTATGGAGTAATTATAATACCTAAATATAAATATGTAAAATACATAAAAGTAGGAAAAATGTAGTCATAGAAATAAGTTTAGAAATAATAGACACGATTTAAATAGCTTTGAAATGCCAATATTCCCCGATCAAATTTTCTGTCTTCTTCAGTTACAATAGTCAGTATAGGTTAGAATGGAGAGATGCTAATGAAATACACATCGTCATCATGGTTTTATATCATAGCAGTGGCTACTTTGCAATATATGTCAAGATTCTGAAAAACATTCAAAACTTACTCTGTGCAAAATGTTTCTGAAGGACTCATTTTCTTTTTATTAAGCAGGTCATGGGAAACACAGGTGAACCTTTCTTTGATAACTTAGAGCAATAATGTAAATGTTAATGCACTTAGATACTGTGATAGTCTCAGGTGTCATTACAAGGCCCATAATAAATGACCCTGGTCTCTGAACATTTAGCAATCGCCAAGCAAGAGCTTATCTATATAGGTTACTTGAGTGTCTTTGCTTTCAAGCCACACACACACACACACACACACACACACGCACACAACATCAAAATTCCTCTCTCCTTTTCGTAACATGGTCCCTCCAGTGGTAGAGTTTGGGAGACTTCCTTTGGACTCATCTATCTTTATTTTTACAGGACATATAATAAAACATTTTGCGGAACACACTAGGCAAAAAAAAAAAAAAAAAAGAATAAAATATACTGAGCAGGATATTTCCATGAAATGGATTTCTAGGGTCATTTAAGGGATAGACGTCAGCCTGAAAAGAAGCTTTTTCATAAGGGGCCTTGCTGTGTTTCATCCTGTCAGCCGGTGAATATAAATGCAGCGCAGAAAGCCTAATATCAGGCTGGACATGCGGGTAAAGAAAGTCAAAGAATTGAAAGACAACAGAAAACCTCAAAACATATTTTGAGAGATGAGCACAACAGTCTAATGTTAACAAAATGAAATTCAGTGGAGAGACACAGAATGTCCTTCCTTTAGGTGAAAACGACGGTCTGAAGAAGTCCAGCCTGGGAGCCCACGGATTCTGGACAGTGATGCCCTGTCCAGGTGTGCGCCGGCTCCTCCCAGGTCTCGGGAGCTTTAGTGTCCATGAAACTGACCACTCCCCACCTCCCTGGACCTGATCAGGGACCTTTCCTCCCAGTGTCTTCGAGGGAAGATTGGATTTCCTAACTACTACAGGTCTCTAATTCTCTACTGAGGTGAGCATTGCGGACACCAGCTTATCTAATTCCCCACCTGCCTGGACGGTTCTCTTCATCTTGGCATCGCTGGACATGACATTTAAGCACCAATTACAGACCGTTATGCCTAGCAGACCCCTGACACCAGCTGGAACCCCATCTAGAGTCGACCCAGTTCTGATTGTCTGCCATCCTCAGCTACCACTTCAAATTCAAGTCCTGTGCTCTCTTTGTCCCTCATTAACTGTTACCCACCCGCGACTCCGTGCTCTCCTCTGCAAGTTTTGACTTAACCTAATTAAACTCTCCTAAATTATGTTTTAATTAGTTTTAATGCTATTACTAAAATTCATGAATTTGTATTACCAATATTTAGGAGACCCGTTTTCGGGTTGACATGTATCTATTAATTTCAGGTTTCATAATACTCCCTCTTTCCATATGACTTATCGTTGTTCTTCATTAAGCATAAATTAATCCTATTTATCTACACTGTTTAACGATCAATATCCTAAAATCTTGTAAAAAATTTAATTTCAACTTTAATAGAGAAATGTACAATAGCTCTTGCTCTAAATAAGGAATATTCAACCACATTGTGTTTACTGAATTCAGTCTGCCTTATCAGTTCTAGTTCCCAGCGAAAATTAACAAATAGGCATTCAAATACATTTTACTTAGAAACGTATATTACATATATTTCTGGATAAAATGTTGTGATAAATTTGATTTCCCTAATTCAGCAGTCCCTAACCATTTTGGCGCCAGGGACCGGTGCTCTTATGAGAATTTAACGCCTGATGATCTGAGGCGGAGCTGAGGCGGTGGTCCTGGCACTGGGGAGTGGCTGCAGACACAGATGAAGCTTCCCTCGCTTGCCACCTGCTCACCTCCTGTTGTACAGCCCAGTTCCTAATAGGCCACAAACCAGTACAGGTCTATGGGCTGGGGGTTGGGAACCCCTGCCCTAATTTATTAAAATGTTTTTCAGGCTAGATTTTAAATTTTGATGAATTTGCTTAATACATCAAACACCAGTTCCTTTATCCATATTTTTACTGTATTCACTTCCTCATTTCTAAATAAGTTTCGGTACTACTAATGCTTGGTTTATCCGATTTAGCTACTTGCTGGTAATGTTAATTGAAGGTTTAGTTCTCTTGTAGCCGGTCCCCTTCCAGCTTCACCCCGTTGGCCCGATTGATAATTCATTCATTCATTCATTCATTCATTCATCTGCTCCTAAAGTATTTACTGAGTGCTCATTCAGTGTCAGGCCATATTTCTAGGTACTGAAGATAGAGCAGTGTTACGTCCCTCGCGGAACTGATATTTTGGAGGGAGAGAAAGAAAATAAATGCCAAATCTCATTTTTCTATGTTGTATCAACAGTTTGTAAGTGGTAAGGTCTCTGAGGGAATAAAAAAGAAAATGATGCTAGAGTTTTAAAGAGCGTTATTTTTGAAGGAATGTTCAGGAGACACTTCTCTAAGTAGGGGACATTCGAATGCGGATTTGAACACAGTGAGAGAAAAAGCTTGATGAGCATCTACGACGTGTGTGCCTGCCTTGCTGCAGAGGGCACAGCAAGAGTAAAAGCCTTAAGGGGAAACATTCTTAGCCAATATGAAGCATGGCGAGAAAGCCTCTGTGGCATCGGGCGAGGTCACGAAGAGCATTTAGGTCATGCGAGGCCTCGCGTTTCAGCATCGTGGGGGACCGGGGCGGGGGAAGGTATCATCTGACGTAAAGGTCACACGGAGAATTCCGGCTGCTTCGCGGAGAATTGGATTTGGGGAGACCAGAACGGCAGCCA
Organism: Pteropus alecto; assembly: GCF_000325575.1. Classification (NCBI taxonomy): domain Eukaryota; kingdom Metazoa; phylum Chordata; class Mammalia; order Chiroptera; family Pteropodidae; genus Pteropus; species Pteropus alecto. Next base: position 2,246,913 of record NW_006438869.1, read on the forward strand.
GATGCTCGCATATCAGACCAAAGCAGAGATGATGGCAGCATGGGTGACAGCTCTGCAGGTGGAGGTAGGGGTGGTGAGAAGCGTCAGACACAGGAGTCCCAGGTGAAAATCCCACTGTGCTTGATGGAGTCTTCGAGAGTGTGCTAGGAAGTAATGTAAGCATAGTGGCTGCAGTGGACTAAACGGTTGCATCTCCCCCAAATTCATATGCTGAGCCCCAAACTTTACAATGTTATATGTCAAGGACAGTGATCTTCCCTTAGCCACGGTTTCACTTCCCGTGGTGTCAGTTATCCGAAGTCAGTTGTGGTCAGGAAATATTAAATGAAAAATTCCAGAAATGAGCACTTTATGAGCTTTAAAGCTTGCGCTGTTCTGAGAAGTGTGATGAAATCTCACGCCATCTGTCTCGGTCCTGCCCGGGCTGTGAATCACCCCTTTGTCCAGCATCTCCTCTCTGTCTACACTACCTGCCTCTTAGCCACTTAGTAGCCTTCTTGGTTATCACACTGACTGTCTTGTATTCAGGTAACCCTTATTTTACTTAATAATGGCCCCAAAGCACAAGGGTAGTGATGCTAGCAGCTCACATATGCCAAAGAAAAGCCATAAAGAATATGTATGTATATGTATACATGTAGGGTTTGGTACTATCTCTGGTTTTAGGCATCTACTAGGGGTCTTAGAATGTACCCTTCTGCAAATAAGGGGGGAATCTAGTATATCTCAATAAAGCTGGACACCCTAATATATATGTTTGTGTCCCTGGTATCTTAAAAAGCCCTAGAATGCAATAAACTATCTACCTTTACTTGTTGAGTGAAGAAAATGAGGGCTTTGTGAACCGCATTGCACACTGGGCTGCGAGGGGTTAATACTCAAGCTGTGCAGACAGAAGTGGTATGTGCCTTTCAGCTTCATGGTGAGTGGGGCTTTAAAGCATGACCTTGTTAGTTTCTTTGGCTTGACTGTTTTTATTTTTCCCTTGGACTTGAAAAATTAAACTCTAGGTTTGTTTGTTTGTTTTTAGTTGAAAAACCAAACCAAACCAAACCCGAAACAAATAAAACCAAAACAACAAAACAAAACAAAAAACCTGTGCAGTCTCTAGTAACCACTAACTCCTTTCACGCTTTTTTTTTTTTCCTACAAAATTCTTTTAAAGAAACATCACTCTTCAAACCTTGGTCATATCCTATACTTATGAATAATCATAATACAATGAATAGTCAGTAATACTGCTGTGGAATACCCTAGACTGCTTATAAGACTAACTTCTTGTAAGACCAACTTGGAAGTGAGCTGGTTCTGCTGCTGTGCTCTGGGAGGGCTTGGTTTCAAGGTTACATGTGTGACTGTGAGAGCATCACTAACATGACCGGTTCAAGAGGATATTCACGGTATTTTGAAGATATTGGGGTCAGGCAACTCGTTGACAAACTTCCGTTTGCGAGCAAAGGGGAGTGTATTTATGGCGTTGAAACTCATAGCTGTGCTAAAGTAAGAGGATAAACTTGTTACTTGCCGAAGTATTACCTGGAAGCCTGACCCCACGTATGGATGCAATTTCTAATACCAATTCTCTGTAATTTGGAGAATGGCTTTTGCAGGCATCACCAATATGAAATATGAGCCTCCTGCCTCAAAATAGTATGAGCATCTAGAGTAAATACTGTATGGGTTCCCAAGATGATGTCAAAGAACAAAGTTGTGTTTCTCTTCTGTAATCCTGGAAGTTAAATTCTCCTTTGGGCTAACAAATTTTCTCAATGATTTTGTCAAAACTCATATACCCATATGCCCCAAATTAATGTTACTTGTCCTAATGAGGATAGCCATTTAACAGGTGTGAGGTGGTATCTCATTGTGGTTTTGATTTGCATCTTCCTAATAGTGAAGTTGAGCATTTTTTCATATGTCTGTTGGCCATTTGTACGTCTTAGGAGAAGTGTCCTCTGCCCATTTTTTAATTGGACTGTTTGTGGTTTTTTTGTTGTTGAGTTGTATGAGTTCTTTGTATATTTTGGATATTAGCCCCTTATCAGAAGTGTTATTTGCAAATATCTTATCCCATGTAAAATGTTGTCTCTTTGTCTTGTTGATGGTTTCTTTTGCTGTGCAGAAGCTTTTTAGTTTGCTATAGTCCCATTCATTTATTTTGGCTTTTACATCCCCTTCCCTTTGAGGTCAAATAAAATCCTCTCTGAGACCAAGATCCATGAGCTTGGTACCTATGTTTTCTTCTATGCAATTTATTATTTCATGTCATAAGTCTTTGATCCATTTTGAGCTAATTTTGGTGTACAGTGACATATATACTGTCTAGTTTTATTCTTTTGCATGTGGCTATACAATTTTCCTAGTGACATTTATATTGAAGAGGATTTCTTTTCTCCATTGTATATTTTTGGCTCCTTTGTTGAAAATTATTGGCCCCAATATATGTGGGTTTATTTCTGGGCTCTCAATTCTGTTACACTGTTCTATGTGTCTGTTTTTCTACCAATACCATGCTGTTTTGATTATTGTCGCTTTGTAGTATAATTCAAAGTCAGGGAGTGTGATACCTCTGGCCTTGTTTTTTCTCAGGATTGCTCTGGCGATTCGGGGTTTTGTGATTACACACAAATCTGATGATTTTTTAAATCCTATTTTTTTTTTAAAAAAAATGCCATTGGGATTTTGATGGAGATTGCATTAAATCTGCATATTGCTTTGGGTAATATAACCATTTTATATTATATATTATATATTATAACCATATATATTATATATTATAACCATATTATATATTTGGGCAATATAACCATGAACACAGAATATCTCTCTATTTATTTTTGTCTTCCTCAATTTCTTTTAATAATGTCTTATAGTTTTCAATGTAAAGGGTGACAGAAGATTTGACTTTAGGTGGTAAACATACAATGCAATATACAGATGATGTATTATTGAATTGTACACTTGAAACCTGTATGATGATTAACCAAAGTTACCCCAATAAATTTAATTTAAAAAGAGGAGGGGAAGGCTGAAAAAAGATTACCTAATTCCTAGGATCACTTTGAGAAACTAAATTTTATTAAATGTAAAACCTACATCTAAGAGTCTTATATGTAAGAATAAATATTTGTTATTATTACTAAAATAATGTAAGCTGTTAATGTCCCAAGCACTCTGTGCGTGTGTGTGTGTGTGTGTGTGCGCGTTGTTTTGGTTTTGCTTCAATAAAATGATAATTGGCTCTAAAAAAATAAATAAAAATAAATAAATCAAAACATCAGTGACTTGGATTTGCATTTTCAACTAACAGGTAAGTGAAGGAATTTAAAAACGAAGCTTATCATTTGAAAGCCTGCCTATTGTTGGAAATTCACATTGAATGGCATTGATCTGCTACCTGATGTCGTGAATGATTAACATACTAACTCACCTTACTAACTTCTCATTTGTCATCTAACCACTTTCAGTTTTCCAGGTATACCTCATCCTCAGCTTGGCGAGCAATGATGGATAAACTGATGTCGAGGTGTGTCTCCCTCCCTCAAGCTTTGCTCCATCATGCCCACTCCGGAGCTAATGGAATCTGATGTTATTCCAGTTCATTCTGTACAGTCCGTGGGAAGGCTGGTCTTTCTCATCCACGAAGCATGTGAGCTGGATAAAGAAAACAATGGAGACTTGTCGAGTAATACCAAATGCTTATATCGAAGAATGAGGAGGACTTCAATGTAACGAAGTTGTTATTGTCATTAGAATAAGTAATAAATGGAATTTAGAGCTGGGTATTGCTTAGGTGAAAAAGTTAGGAATTATGCTTTTGACTTAATATATAAAAAATATCACATACTATAAATGCCATGTCTATATGCCTCTTTTGTGGGTAAAGAAATACAAAATAAACATATTTGTCGTTAAAGTATGTCTATATTTATATTTAATTTCCATTGACTGATTTCTCTTCTATTCCTTTCATCTCATTCAAAAACAATCCATCGCGCCCCCAAATACCACCCTACCCACGTGGAATACACACACATATACACACTCACTCACACAGTTCTTGTGTACAATATGTGGCAACAGAATTACCATAGGATCTAGCAATTCAACCCGTGGCCAGGACTCTAGGTAAAAGGGATAAACAGCTCTCGAGTATCCAAAACAAGTGAAAATATATATCCACACCAAAACTTGTATACAAATATGCATAGCAACATTATTTGTCATAGCTAGAAAGTGGAAACAACAACCCAAATGTCTACCTGCCAGCATACAAAAGGCAGGATATCCATACAAAAGAGTATTATTCAACAATAAAAACAAATAAGGTACCAACATACGAATGAATGAAAACATGCTAAGTGAAACAAGCCAGACACAAAAGACCACATACTGTATGATTCCATTCATTTGAAATGGGCATAACAGCCAAATCTATCAAGACAGAAAATAGATTAGTGATTGCCTAAGGCTGGGAGCTTGGGTGCAGGAAAGGGTAAGGAGGCATGACTGTAAAAGGTTTCTTTGGGGGCAATGACATTCTCTGAATATCCTGAAAACCACTGAACTGTGTCCTTTAATGGATATATTTCATGGTTTGTCAATTACATCTAAATTAACCTATCTAAAAAAAGTATAACATCCAGGCTGCAACGGTACATTTCGATGGACCTGTATTCAAAGATAATTGGTATCTATGGCCCAGAGAACTATGATTACGTTAAATTACCCCTTCCCTTCCTTATGTCTGCGTTTCCCAGTAAGCATCTTCTCAGTGAACATTAATAAATAATGATCGAGATTCTCGCAAGCGTAAGCCTTGATTCGTACTCAAGCTGCACCCCCGTAGGCAATCCCATAGCCCAGGTAAGAGGCAGCTAGGAATTGTGAATGTGGGCCCCTAAGAAGGAGAATGAAAGGTGGTCCATAAAGAAGTTGTGCAGTAAAATTGGAAATGATTGTAGCTTTAAATCAAGTATTATTTTAAAGGCATTTTCAGAAGCTATTTTTCACTGTGGTTAATGGTTTTCTTGGACAGAGAGAGGTCACCTGGGCAATTTATAATTAAAAGAAAAATCCTGTTTCTCTATCAGGGGATGTTGTAGCACACTTATAAAAAGTTAGTTTTACAAGTAAACTATATTTTGTGTTTCATATGTAACAGGTGCTATTTAAAGCAAATTACATACATTAATACTCTATAGTTAAAAGAATAAAATTATTTCCCTTGTTGGGTGTAGCATAATCAAAAATTGTCTTGTGCCTTTGCTACTTTTTAGAAAGATATTTTATAGCTTTTAATACAAATAGAAAGGGTTTGGCACTGGGAAGTAACTTTAGAAATGATCTATTTTAGTGTCTTTGTTCTTTTTAATAATGAGAAAATTGAGTGAATTTCAGAAAGAGGTGAAGGCCAGGGTCATTAGAACTAAGTAAGGGGTAAAAAGAGTGCAATGCCAGTTTTCTTAATCCTGTTCCATCAGGATATTTTCTTTTAAACCAAAATGAACTAGTCTACATAAAGATGACAGATGGTCTAATTCTGTATGAGCCTCTTAATCCCTGCGGGTGGCAAACTTATTAGAACTGAATCTAACCTTTCTAATGTTTATACTATCCCATCTATGGTTTTTTGAGTGAGGCTCAAATTGAATTATACAAATGTCCTTCACAATAGATATAACAGGCATTACCCTTAATTCTGATTGCCCAGGCCGAAATCTGGGCTCACCTGCCGCATGGCCAGAGGCAACGAACGAAAATCTTGCTGGACCTCAGTTTCCTCATTTTTCCATGAAGAGTAACAGGATCGCCCTGATCACACCGTGCTATGAGGATTCAGTGACAGTGGAACACTTTGAACAGTGCTTTGTATTAAGTGCCCTGTGAGTGGTTTTAAAAGTTATCAATAATATTAGCACCATCATTTATCAAGGAACTATTTACCAGATCCTAGTGTGTTTATCGGCTTCCATAGCCTTTCCATAGGAATTGGCGTGGGAGTCAGGGTTCAGATCTTCGTGGGACTCTGAAAGATCATACTTTACATTCATATATTTGAACTTGATATAAAATGATAAGTAGGTTAGATCACATTTAGTAATTTAAAAAATATATTTGGCGAGGGCATACTTTTTAAAAATAGATTTAAATATATTTTGGATTAGATAAAAAATCCAACCAGTACAAGAAAAGCTGCTGAGTTTCAGTGTTGTTTCTATTAGTATAAATTACAACAAAAAGCCACATAATCAGAAAGAACACTTGGAACAAATTACAAATGAGTTAGCATTGTACTTTTGCTCTCAATTCTATAGCAAATGTGATTACTGAAAGCAAAGGAAATATTTGACATATACTTTTGTTATCAACATGAATACTAAACCAAGGTTTATAAAGCTATGACAGTTATTACATTGATTTTTGCACATGAAATTATCTTCAGCTTTTATTCAGTTTTGTGGTTTCAATATACATTGGTAAAAGTAGTCACAATAATTAAAAATGAGCACTCAGTATCTTTCATAAGAGATTTTTGCAATCCTTATTACCAGTGAACAATAAATAAATAAATGGGAAAAAATTTACACTTATGTAATTCCCACAGGATAACTACCAAATCTCTTTTTTAATAAATAAAATTTTAATATTAACATGATAATTACATTATAAACCCACATTTAAAAGTAATTTATTGGTAAAATACTATAGGTTTTAAATATCTTTATGTTAGGTTTATTGGGCAGAAACATATCTTACTACAGCTTACCTTTAGGACTAATTAGTAAATATTCACCTGAGAGTTATTCTTCCTTTATATGACCTTCCTGTGCTAAACAAGGCCCCAGCTCTTTTGAAATTCCTGATGTAAAGCTTCCTCTTTTCCTGTTTAAACCAAGAAGATTATGTGAGTTGCAAAATCCTAATGAAGGGATCAGCAGTGAGAATTACAAGTTGCCAAGTGACAAGAAGTTTGTAAGAACTGGTGTTGGTAGCATAGAATGGCGGTGGTGGTGTTTCGGTTCAGGTCCGTCGCTTGTACTGTCTGAAAGATAATTTACTCCAAGATCTTCATCTCACAGATTAAAAAAAGAAAGAAAGAAAGAAAAAGAGAAAAATCTAGAGGCCCCGGAAAAAAGAAATTTGTCCAAAGTCAAGGAGGAGTCAGCAAGAGAACACTGGAGTTCTGCATTCTAGTGTAGGCTAGGATAAGGTCTTTCTTATATACTATAACATCTTGTGAAAGCACAGATCTATGATTAGAATAAATTTGGGGACATACACAGAGGTCAAGCCATTAACTGTTTTAATTTTCTAATAGGAGAAATGTTATTGAAGTAAGGGAAATTAATGTGATATTAATTTTTATATTATATGCTATAAATTATATAATGTGATATGATAGCTAATATATACATTCTATTAATTTAATTTAATAAGT
>NW_006438869.1:2254372-2283295 GCF_000325575.1 Pteropus alecto
TATAAAAAGAAATATACAATTATAACTTTCATATTATTCGTATACTATAAAATGTTAGGAATCTAAGCAGAAGACTTCTTAAGTAGCAAACACGATGCACAGAACTAATGTACATTGATGATGCAAAAAATAAATATCTTCATAGGTACACAGGTTAGCATGGAATTAAGGCAAATTGGATTGCTAAATCAAATAATTTAGTTTTAAAATTACAGGTTTTTCGCGTCGCGAAAAAGTTAAAAATATTTTTAAAATACATTTGTTATTTATATCCTAAACTCTTAAAAAAAAATTAAAAAGCCAAATGAGAGATACTTGAAGTTAATTATACAGAAGCATGAAATATAAGGAGAGAGAATGCTACGATTTAGAGATCTAATGCAAAAGGAAGACAGCAGGGTTTTGTGAGGACGAAATGATTCTACACACACACACACACACACACACACACACACACACACACACTCACACACACACACACCACACACATTTTACAGTGCTTACATCCTGAAAATGTACTTTGTATGAGTTTGTACTGGGGCTGCCATAACAAACTGCCATAACAAAATATCTCAGACTGGAAGTCTGAGCTCGGGGTGCTGGAAAGTTCTGTTTCTCCAGAGGCTCTCTCCTTGGCTTGCAGATGGCCGCTTTCTCCCTGTCCTGACAGGGCTGTTGCTCTGTGCACGTGCATGCCTAGTGTCTCTTCTTCTTGTAAGAATACAAGTTGCATGGGATTTGGGCTTCATCCTAATGGTCTCGTTCTAACTTAATCACCTCTTTAAATGAAAAGCCCTATCTCCGAATATGGTTACGTTCTAAGGCACTGGAGGTTGGGACTTCAACACAGATCATGGGAGGACACAATTCAGCCCATAACACACATTTTGGATCTTCTACCATGTGAAGCAAAATTGGTCAAAGGCCCCAGCTGCCTCACCCTAAAACCCAAAATGCATTTACTCTGAGGCCACACTTCCCACAGGTGGGCTACTCCTGGCCTATGACTGAGTGTGACAGGAACGCACAAAGCCATTGATTCAAGTCTTGAGGACTCTTCTTGGCTTTGCCAAAATTTTCTTAGAACTGTTCTTATTGCTACAATATAAGGCCTCGCGGCTCCTTCCCTCCTTCCCTCCTTCCTTCTTTCTTTCTTTCCCATGGATCAGATCAGTATCACCGTCTGAGACCTCTCCCAATCTTCTCTGGCTCTCTGCCCATTTTCCTCCACAGGTGTTGCCCACAATACATCCCTTCATGTCTCATTCCATTTGGGCACCTGCTTCTCAGAGGGCCTGGACTAAACCAGTGCATAAAATAATGGCTGCCCCATGGTGTATACTCTGCATTTGCCAGAGACGAAGTTCGGGGCGGGGAGTGGGAAGGCTAGAGTAAAAATCAGGAGGGCTTCAGGTGTGCTCTTATTGGGAGTGAGTTAACTAGAAGTAAATAGTCCTGAGTTAGAAGCGGAATACAGGACAGCTGGCAACTATTGAACAAGTCCTGACTATTCTGGGATGATTGCTTCAGAGGTTGGTGTTTGGCTTCTTGGGCTGGTAGCTGCAGAAGTTGTGGGTCAGAGTTCTATTATTGTATATGGTCTAGTCATTTTCTCTTTGTATTTAAATATTCATTTCTGTATTCAAATCTCATCCCCCCATCCCCCTTGCATTACTTTCTTGCTTATAAGAAATTGACTAATTCAGGGAAGGCTAAAAATGTAAATCTTTACTGCTTAGGGTTGTCCATTTGTCTCCTTAGTCAACTGTATTTTGAAAGATCTCTGACTGTTTTGTTGCTGTGGTACCTTGGTGATCATCTGGCAAGAGAACAACTACACAGAAGAATTTAAGATTCTGGGATAAAACACAACAGACCAGCATCATGACCACTATGGCAGAAACAAGAACAAATAACATTCCCTGTAAGATGCTTCGGAATCAGTAGTTCCAATTAGCCAACCCAAGCTGAGAGAACAGATCCCACAGGGTAAGAGGATCGACTTCAAAGAACCAAATAGCTTTTTCTTAAGGCAATGTATAGTCTGTTATACTTCGCCTGTTTCATTGCTCCAAACACAACGTAAGTATTAGCAACGGTATAGACACCACCATGACCAGCCAATAAGAAATCTAGGGCAATGTAATTGTCCATCATGACTTCTGCCAACAAGTTGAGACTGATTTCTATTCCATCTAAGGCAAAAGCGTTCTCATTAATAACACTTGCCAGAGTTAGTAATAAGTTTCTTATAGTCTTTTCTATTTGCATCGCCACCCACAGCATACACCTCCAATCGAGAACATCGCTCTCATTGTTCATGTAACCAATGAGTCAGTATTTCTCCCAGGCGGAGTGCCTAGATAATCAAGATTCGCCTTGTTTCGGAGCTCATGTCTAAGTTGGAATCTCCAGCCTCGGTTAGTTATGGGATCAATGTCCCTGTGTACAGGCAAATCTCAAAATACTATTCTAAAGTTTAGGAGGTTTTAGTTTGAGACAAACAGGTCCTGGTATCCTGGACGCAATGGAAGCAGCATCTGGTAGAGGCACATGGAGAGCCAAGAACAAAGATGTTTATTACTCAAGGTCAGAACCAAAGCCTTGCATTAACCAGGTTTCACAGTTGGATCTCTGTCAATGTCTTCTAGATGGCAAGTAATTAGCTCCTTTCCTATGAGGGGTGTTAAATTCGAATTTAGGATAACTTACTATCTAATAGATTATAATAATTGGCTCCTTTCCTGGTTATAAATGGATTTAAGATCTTTTGCCTATGGAAGTGCAAGGGCAGGTGTCATCAGCTGTAATTCCCTTACGGCCTCGTTGGATGCACCCAGAACTGCAGAGGCAGTTTATCATGGGGGAATGGTCATCCAGCAGTCAGTAAGATTAAGGGCAGTGGATCTTCGGTGTGGGGTCTCCTACTGAAATAGTCTTTGAATCTTGTGGAATCTGAACTGATTCTTTAATTGTGAAATGTGAACCTAAGGATTGACTCCTTGGCATTTCACTGCTATATGTGTTGTTAACATTTTGTGTCTCATAAGATATAAAAACAAAAACGTATTTGCATCCCCTGGAGAATGGGTGTGGATAAAATCCATCTGAAGGTGGGCATAGGTCCCTTTCGATGAATTTCAAGAGAAGTTGTTTCCCTGATGTCTCTTTTAATACAAGAAAGCGCCTTGTATAAAACTTCGCTAATTCTAATGCAAGAATGTCATTGGTTTTTTCAGCCTTTCCAGAAGGTTGTTGGTAATAAGAGCAGTGTAATTTCTATGTACATGTTTATACATTGCACAGTTCTTTTGTAATGGGTCTTGTAAACTGTATGTCTCAGTCATTTGATATAAAAGTTGGTATTCCCTAGTTGGAAACAAAATCAAGCTTTTTTATTTTTTAACTGTAATTGCTGTAGATCTTCAAAAATGAAATTCTTCAATCCATCCTGAAAATAAATATATACATACTAAAACATATTCAGCTCCCTTGAAGAATGAAATCTGAATAAATATCCATCTGAAGGTGTTCTTCAAAGGGACCCTGAATCTTTGGTTCCTGGCCATGTGTAACTTTTAAGGTTATGTTGTTGACACTTGACGCACGCCATGAAAATAACCTCCGCTGTCTTTTTAAAGTTTCTCCACTGGTTTTGATTTAAGATAGTAATCAATTTGTCTGTACCATGATAAGAGATTTAGCGAATATCTCTTATCACCAAAGGTTCGTATTGGGAGTGCTGGAGATTTTCTGGGTGAAAGTTACGACCAGAATGTTTCAATTATTCCTTTTTAAAGTCAGGGAATAAAAACTGTATTTTATAAGGACCTCTTTAAATCCTGTCAGAGATTTATTCCTTACAGGTTTAGATAGGCTCATAACTTTGGTTAAAACTACCTGTTTGGCATAATGTGCTTCTAGAGCCTTTCTTTGGGTTTCTATATTATCTGTTGGCATTAGCCTAAAGCTTTATAATAGCCATTGGCCTAGAGGTAGAAGTCCATCTAGAAGTTCCTTAACTTGCAATCCATTTTTATTTTCCATGAAGTTTCTTACTAATGAGAAACCCCTTTGTTCCCAAGCACCCCAATGTCATGGACTACTGCAAAAGCTTACATGCTATAGTCAGTGTGTGCACTCTCTGGACGGGCTATTTGAAAAACTCTAGCAAGTGCTGTTAGCCATCTGGGCTGATGTGACCTCAGGCAGAGGACTGTACTCTAAAGGAGAGCTGATATTAGCGATACCTATCCTGCTTGATCACCTTTAGTTTCTGTTTCAGATCTGATTTATCAACAAATAATATGAGATCAGAGTTCTCACTGGTGGTCTCTACTACATCTGAGGGAGGGACCAAAAGTTCTCCAACGTATGTAATATAATCCTGAAGTTCCCCTTCTTCAGCTAGAGGCTTGAGAGTGGCAGAACTTAGGGTGTTAAGGCAGTGAATAGCAACATGAGGAGAGAATAACAAGCTCACAGAGGTAACTATCTGGCAGAGAAGTGTCCTGTGATGACTGAGAACCATGAGGACAAGTGCGGAACCTCAAATTAGTTCAGCAGAGGTCTTGGCGAGTTTGCAGTAGTAGCTTTTGCCTTAAGACAAGATAGATAAGGCTTTGCAACTGGGTCAGACATGAGGCTGTAGTAAGTGATAAGTGTTTGATGGTTCTCATATACCTTCAAAAGGCAAAAGGGCTGGTCCCAATCACTCATGCACAAACAGATTTTTTTTTTTTTTAAGTGTTTTGTAGTTCAGGAAGCTTTTGAAGAAACTTCCTGAACTACGAAGATTCCGGAAGACCTGGTCATGTTTGGGTTCCGAAGCAGAGGATCTTTTTACTGAGGACTTAGTCGTTTCCTAAAGGGGTGTCGCGGTCTCAGAAAAATTTAGCCCCCATTGTCTGCAACCTAGAATTTTCTCAACTGTTATTTTGTAAGAGTTCTAGAATAAATGTCGATAGTCTTTAATCTATCAGGAAAGAATTTTTTTCTGTGGACAGGTCATGGTCTAACTAACGTCTGTGCTTTGGTAAAAACTGTAATTTATCTTTCGTAACTTTATGTCTCTTTACTTCCAAGGTCGAGAGCAAGTAAATGGAATCCTTTCCATAGGCTCCTCGTTCTCTTAATGCGGTAGGAGATTGTCTACATAGTGTATCAGAACTGACTCATGAAGGAAATTTAGATCTTTTAAGCCGGGAATGAGAACCTGAGGAAAATAAGAGGAATCTTCAGTGAAACCCTGGAACATAATTTCTAGGTATATTGTTGTTTTTTCCCAGGTGAAAGCACAGGGTCTGTCCTTATTTATAGACACAATGAAAATGGCACTCTCCACCACAAGGAAGTAAGTGGCTCTGGAGGAAGCAATGACAGCATGATATTTGGGTTAGGTACTACCGGAAGTCGAGGGATAATAATTTCGTTGATGGTCCTGATTGAACAAATAAATATCTTCTTCATTCTTACTTTTTTTCCTGGTGGGATAACATTTCAGTATCCCTTCTATCACAATATTTACAAGCATCCTGAGAATGGTCGAGGAGCCCAACACAAAGAGAGCAGATTTCAAACCTTGACAGCCACAAGGGGATTCCATGCGTCCTGCACCTGCTCGAAGGCAGGGGACCGAGGGTGAGCAGTGCAGATTATTTCTCCAGACAAACTGGAAATAGAGGAAGCCCACCCAAATGAGAAGAACAAAAGCTATGTATTCAGAGTTTGCGGAAGCAAAGGGACTCAGCTGCCATCACTTGCACTTGGCACAGACTCAAAGGCAGGCAAGGGAGTGGAAAAGGTTTATAGTGAAAAAGGGGATAGCTTCGGGTGTGCTCTGGTTAGAGGCTGTGGGCTTGGGGAAGCTGGAGGCAGGATAACTAGAAGCGGGGCATTTTGTATGATTGATTTGGGGAACATGATCGGCTTTCTCTAGTTGGTCTTGAGTGGGAAGCAGGGGCAAAGATGAGGAAACCTGGCCGTCAACCATCAAGTCCTCATCTTCCGAGCTAAGCTGCAGCCTTGGTGTTTGGCTTCCTGAACTGGTTGCTGCAGAGGTTGTGGCTCAGAGTTCTCTTGTCCCACGTGGTCTGGCCATCGTCCATTTGTATATTCAGTCCCTCAGTCATCACTATGAGCAATATTATCGATCAGATATTATGTTACAAAGGAAAAAGTTTCGTTGCAAAGAAACAAGCAAATATTGGAGTAGAAACTCCTGGAGCACAAAATCCCCTCCTCTCCATTTGCCCTATTACGACACACATAAACCTTTGACGCAGAGTTTGAAATGACCAAATATTATAAATAGGTTTTGAAAGTCTGCCTGTAAAAATCTCTCAAAAGTAAATGATGTGTGTCTCTGCCATCCAGGAATTCAGTCCCGAGGTCACCATAACCTTCCGTAAACTCTCTTGTAAGAATATTCCTCAAAAGGAAGAGTGTCTTCAGCCCACTTTATCTTTCCGTACATTTCCCTAGAAGTTATATTATGTCATGATTTCACATATCTCTAAATGGAGTTTAAATTCCTGCTCCCACTTTGCTATGGAAATGTATGTGTGTCTCCAAAAAATTAGGCATAGGTCTTACTCACCTTCATTCTTGAGTGACTCAGACTCAGTTTCTTTTCTCGTATGTCTGATTCATTTTCTCACCAAACTTTCAGTCATTCAGTTTCCCAGACTTGGGGGAAACCATTGACTCCTACTGTTACCTTCCACACCTCATCATCAGTCCAGCTAGATATACTTCTAAAATATATCGCAAATTTATGTCTTCTTCTTTATTTCCACGGACGCTTCCCCTGATTTAGGTTGTCATTAAACTGTGCATGGGATAGTACTGACCCATGTTTCAACCATTCTCAGTCTGATTCAACAGAATCCTCACTATCACGTTAGTTTTCCTTAAAGGTATACCTCAGTGTTTAACTCTCCTGTTGAAAAACATTATGTTTTTCGACAGAGTAAAGCCAAAACTTTCCAGCCATGTGGTACGCTATACTCTTCATCATCATCTTCTGATACTCCCTTTTCCCTATTTATGAGCTCCTGTATCTCCTAATTGAAGCCCCTCGTGTTACCTTATATGCTCAGTTCCAAATCAAATTTATCTGTCTACCTGCTTAATCTTTCATGTTGAACAGAAAGATTTATGAGTAGCATATCCATGTCTGACTCATCTTTTCTTCTTTGCAGAATTTAGAATATTCGATGGTATTTATTTAACAGTAGAAATTGAATAATTGAGTCAATAAACAAATATTTATGTAGGAATTATAAAAAATGCAATGGTAGTGGCAAAATGCAAACTTTGACAAATGTTAAGATTGTGACAATATTACATGCTCTGGTATCAGAGCAGTTAACTTCTACCATGAAGATGTTGAACAGAGCTTGGATTTGAAGTGAATCTTGAATGAATTATAGGATTTTCTACACTGGAATAAGAAAAAGCACCATGCTAGTCAGATGAAATAATTTCAGAAACGTTTTCTATATCATTTACAGCGAGTATTTTAATCTAGTTAGATAATAGAGAAAGTTAAGTATTTATAGTTTGAATAAACTGTAAATTAAGTGGTATAATTTGAACATGTGACTCAGATTTGAATATTTTGTACTAAGTGTGAGAAACATTAGTAATTAAAGTTGTAAAAAAATTACTTTAACTCCACGATGATGGAGAGAGAATAAAGCAGGATATAAGACATGTGGCTCATCCTGACTTGAGCAGAAGAAGGTAAAAATTTGTTTACTATAGAAAGAATTGTAAGGAAGAACTTTTAAGTTTTCACTTTCTGATGAGATCTGTGTTTCACTTTGACATAAACAAAATACATATGCAAGATTGGCCCCGTCTTCTTTCTTCTTTAATTTAGTAAGAAGAAAATGTTCCAAAGTTTTCTTTAACTAAACCTTTATTAACCAGAATATTTCTTTATAAAATAAATGAGCAAGTTTGATATTACCATGCAAATCAGAATTTTTAGTCTTCCTAACAACACTTTCTCTCGTATGCTAGAAACCATTGTTACTGTGCCCCGTAATGATTTTTAACAAAGCTGGCTCGAGGGAGAGATGAGAAGCCAGTGGATCAATATCTGGAGAGGAAGTTCTTGGGTAAAAACGAAATGCATGGTTGTGATATCTCGGCTTGTTTTCCCATCTTGGGAATTTTTAACTGATAGAATCACATTCCAGGAAACGTAGAAACGGCTGGCCGTGAACTCAGCCAGCATATACCCAGGTGGCTCCATTTATTTTATGAGCATATAGTCACTTTTCTTAGAGGTAAGAAGTGGTCCTAAGCCACAGAACTTCAATTCGTTTTCACTTTGTCCCAGAAAGGTCAAGTAGTACGGCATATGAGGAAGACAGAACAACCTTTGGCTTCCATTAATACCGAAAGATACTATGTTATTTACCACCAGACACCTGCTGGCTTGAGAGTTGTAGCTATACACTCTCCCGAAGATTAGTGTCTCCGTGCTTTTTCATAAGAGCCTGGAACAGAGAGGTGGACAGGTCTTGGGGATGCCTTTCCACCCTGTCCTGGGTCAGAAAAGGCATTGCCATACATTTAACTTGACCAGGTATCTTCAAGATTCTCCCAGAAAGGATAAAAATGAGATGAAATGTTCCCTTTTATGTTAAATGGTCCCTGGCTACTCCAGCCAGCAGTGATTTAAGTGGCTATAACTGTCCAGCATGGTTTGCTCCACTTAAAGGCCATTAATCACATCTCACCTTGAAGTTGTTACCTGTCGGAACCCTTCGCTAAATTTCTTGCCAGGTAGAGTTCTGTTTTTAACTTTGAGATGACTGCAGCACCAATCCTCCCTATGTTCCGTATGTACAAATTGCCACATCTTAATTCTTGCAATTTCTCTCACAACTCTCCAAATCTTATTTATATTAATATAGCCAGTATATGTTTATTCATTCATTATACGTTGTACAGTTTGGGAATTATTTTATTAATTTTACACATTTGCTTGAATATTCTGAGGCAACCTATCTTGAGGGCTCTATCTTTACTTCATAACTGGCTAACATTACTTAGTTGCCTTTACATTTTGATGGCTATTCCCTTAAGGCTGAAGTGTTGGGAGCTCGTGTGATTAAGGAGGTCCAAGATCACGAACAACCCTCTGAGGGAAAATGGATAATGGACCAATAATTGCAGCTGATTGTGAAAATAGATTTTCACCCTTTCATGAGCTGAAAGGGAGTGTTGTTTAATTGCTGTAAATGTGTTCTATCCCTTCAGGAATTGCATTCAGAAGATATTACAGCGTTACACCTGGGACTCTAAGTATGGTTTTGTACCGATTGCCAATTATTATTTTTGGATCTTTGTAACCTCCTGTCACAATGTGCTACTTTATGAGTACTCCGATAATATCATGAAACAATCCCATTAATTGCATTAATGTTATGCCGGTGTTCATGAAAGGGGTCAGTGCGTTTGCTGCACTTAAAATTCTATTTTAAAGAATGGTTACATAGTCTGGCATTCATAAAAAGGAGTTATCAAATGAATTAATGAGGCAGAAAAAATGTTTATTTTAATGGTCTTTGCATCTATTATTGTATGCAACCTTAATAAAAACAATGGCACAATTTATTGAAAGCAAATCTGGTAAATGAGGTTCCCATATAGTGGAGACATTAAACAAAAAATTATTTTACAGACTATCTTATAGGTACACTATCTTATAAATATCTTGGAATTAAATTTCTTTGCAAGAGATCTAAGTTGTAATTCTTATGTGAATCTTTAGCTATTGTTGACTCTTTCCTGCAATTTCTCCCTGTCCTATTTTTACCATTTCTGACATTAGACAATCTACATTATCATTTCAAGGATGTTTGGGAAGTACTTTGAAACAAAACAAACACAAAAGGTAAATGACATGAAATAAATTATTATGACTATTCTTATTAATACTTACCAACCGATAGCAAAATAAAAACTATTTTATTGGTAACATCCATTATCATTGAATAATAAAGGGAACATTATATTTCAGTCTCTGTTAGCAAGTATCCAGGTACAAGTTCAAGTCATTTGATGTCTCTATTCTTCATTTTTTTCTAACAAAATAATGGTTTTAGGGCAACATTCTGAGGGCAGCATTTCTAGTCACAAATCTTTAAGTATGGTGTTTGGATGTGAATGTGTTTTAATAAAAAAGCAAAGCTGATTACAATTTTTTTATAGCAAATAATTTAAGTAGGTTACATCATTAGCTAAAAACAAGATTAAAAAAAAAAACTTCAACCTGTTATTTAAATAAACAAGCAAAAATAATTTTGAACAAATATCAGAGAAATTTTTATTCTTGGAGGTAAAGAACATTTTCTGTTTAAGGACCATATTTAAAATATCTGAAACATTTCAGTTGGCATCATTTCTGAAAAGTTACTCATGTATTTCACATATGGCTCTGGGTTAAGTTCCCTTGTGTTATTTCTTCTTAACAGAGATCATAAAATTTAAAAATTTCTCCCACCAGATTATTAAAGAAGAAATTCCAATACCGATAATCTTCACATGTATTTATAAAGGAAAATATCAAGACAAGTAATTCACAGAAAATCAAACAATCCCGACCCATGATTTTTTGTGAATAGTGTAAATTTTATGAAGAATGGGAGTCTAAATAACACAAGATTTACATGTGAAACAAGCCATTGTTTTCCACATGGAACTCAGAATTCTCTTTATCTTGGTGATTTTACCATTGGCATCTAATTAGTTTGGAAAATGGCTTTCATTTACCCCATCCCCTTTCTGAATAAGGGAGCGTGTAGAGTCATATGCTAAATTTTATTGACAGGAAAGGGTGGAAATTGCTTAAAAACAGCCCTGGGGCAGAAATGTCAGAAACTTGCAAGCCCAATGCTATCTGGTACTCAGATTAATTTTTTTCACATGAAACCCTGCACAAGGAGTTTCATGGTTTTGTTTTGTTTTTTTTTTTAATAGCTTTTTCTCTATTGCCATTGCTCAAAGGAAGGAAACAAATGTATAAATCTCATACCCAAACTCTTGATAGAAGAACAACACTCCACCACCCGCATTTCATTTCTTTCCAGAAATGAAACGTGAGGGCAAAAACTAAAAATCTAAGGTTTATACTCTTGTGGATGGTCTTTTTCCCCCAAAATCTTTCTTTGAAGCTTCACTTTAAAAGCACTTTGCAAGAAGAATATTTCTAAGGTTCGGATTTGAATAAAATTATTGAGAAAATTAACTTATACTTGAAATGATGGAGGCTTTTACCCTTAAAATCTTTTTCAGAAGATTGGCTTAAAACATGCACTTCCAAGAGAGAACATTTCTCATTATAACTTCCTCAGAGAAAACCATGGATTTAAGCTGGTTTTTCACAGAGGAGAAAAGATCAATTAACTCGTAATCACTGAAGCAGCATAAGTTTTGGAGGTCTAAAGTAGGCACTGCATTCTGTGTTTCAAGAAATTGATTCCCGTTTTTTAGTTGTAAGAAAGGAACTCTTAATTTTCATAGCTGCCAGCCAGACACTTAAAGACTGCCCTCCCAAAAGAATAAGGCAGAACAGACGCAAATTTGAGGAGTCATCACAGGAATTTAAATACCAGTATTGTGTCTTAGGACATGGGGAGTGTGTTGATTTGTCCCAGGTAGCTAACCACAGTAAAATTTCTGTTATCATTTTGGCAATTTTTATAGGTCTTCTTAAAATTTTTTTATAGGTGGACTTTGTTATTTATTTTCTTTTTATTTTTATGTGTACCATATTTCACTTGTACTAACAATATATGTGAGTGCCTATTTACCTAGAGCATTGCTCATAGAATCTGTTGTCAGACTTTTGAATTTTTGCTGGTAGGTGAGAAATGCTATTTTGATATAGTGTTTTGTTTTGTTTGTTTGTTTTTTAATCCAAATGCCCATCCCTCCTCCCTTTGGCAATCATAATTTTTTACTTTAGTATTATAAAGATGTCAACTTATTTAAAATATCTTTTTCTGTAATATCATTAAAACAATATATCATTACTTCACGTTTTAAAATATGTGAAACCCTCTCTTCACAGAGCTTAATTTTTCTAAAATCTCTCCATTTCCATCTCAGCTGTTCCATCAGAATCATATTTGCGTTTACTTCTATACTGGTCTCTATATCGTTGTTATGCAAAATGCTGTCTTATTAAAATAATACTTGTCCTTAGGTTTTGACCATGTAATAGAATGTAATGTATAATGATTACGATTTTTAAGGACCTTGTAAATGATGTAACAGCTTTAGTGTTTTATTTTTTTAAATCTCAGAATTATTTTAATATAATTCTGCACAGACATGAGAGGATTAATGAACGGTCCATGAGATAATTTATTAGGTGATTAAGACAGACCAACATTTGTTTCAGACAGTACGAATGAAACATCTTTCATATTCTTCATGTGAAGTTTCCTAGGAAAATCTTCATAAGATTCTTTATGACTAAAGATTAAAGATTCTCCTAAAGATTCACTTTCTTCAGAATCACATATAGATATAATATTCTATCACCTTTAAATGTATTTTCCATCTGATCGTAATTATTTTTAATTCATATTCTGGAAACCTGTAAGCTTCCCTCTGAATGAGTTCCACATCATTTCGATGTTTGCACACCATGCCAACTCCATTAGATTGGGCTACTCTTGTGGGGTGGGGGAGATCACCATTTTCAGACTTCTGGAATATGAATGTTTTTAAGATTTCTGATTCATTAAAATATTTTAGAATATTTTCTTTCTGTTGCCATAAAAAAGTCACACGTAACAAATAGAATAGGATACATCACAGGTATCATTTCAGGAGAATGTTGTTCATTTATTTCTTTTCTTGAGAAATCCAACATTGTCTCTAAATTAAAAACTAAATTCGAAACTAAATATAAACTGACCAGAATTATTTTGTAAAGTATGCATCTTTCATGTGCACTTAGCTCTAACTATGATTTCAGGTTATCTGTGAAAAAAAGTAAATTATTTCAGTTTTATTAAACTGAGCATAAAAAAATTAGTAATATTGTTATATCGTTTGTAAATTTTTGAGCAAGAGCATTCGAGACTAATGAACTCTGTACAAGTTGGCCTCATATTATTTAGGGTGAAAGCACATTAAGTCACCACCAGGGGAAGATGACAAAGGAACCTTAAAAAGTAATGTATATAAATATAAAAGTCAATCATTCAAACTCTTTCTTGAACATTCATCATTCTGAATATTTTTTTTTGAGTTTTTTAGAGGCTTCTATTTTTTGAGAGACCTATTTGTTCAAAAAATTTAGCTGTGATAATGGTGAAGAGTGAATTTATTCTCTTCCAGAAACAAGAAAATCACTCCAACTATAAAAGATTATTCTTTTCAAAGACGTCCAAAATTGGTTTAAAATAATTTAAAAATACCCTGCCTTACCACACATTAAATTTTCATGCTCCCTTAGTGTAAAGAGCTGTAAATCTGTGTACATACAAACTCCGTTTTCTAGTTTATATTATGTTTTACTGTAAGTATGTAAACCTGTAAAAACTCATTTCCAATAAAAGTTTCTGGATTTTCATTAAACCATGTAATGGACTATTAAAAACGGGAGGCATCACTGGTTTAAAAACACATACAGTTCATTTATTTCTACTTTTATTTTTCCTTGTAGTTTATTATTAGCCAGTTAACTAGAGGATCCATTTCTCTTCAGTTAATTTGGATGAGAAATTTTGCAAAGGGTAGTGGAAATAGCAGCCGAGAAACAAGTTTGCCCAGGAGATAGACCCTAGGGGAATGATTAGCTGACCTCGGCAAGTCCCGATGTGAAGAAGCCTCGTGGGGTTTGATCTGTCCTTCATCGCCTCCCAAGCCTCTGGTAGCTGAACTCGGTGCTCTAAATATCTCAATCATCCAGAGAAGGGGGAAAATGAATATGGATGACAGCCTCGGGACTTTTATTTTACATATTTTAATCTTATAATAAATTATTTTAGTCCAAGTCGACTTTGGACCTAAGAATATCACATTTCTGCAGTAAAGTATCAGTTTACAAAGAAGTACACCTTGGTTTCGATAAAATGTAAACAAGGAAATATTTTAAAAAGTAATGAAATTTTAAAAAATCAATGATGACTTTGAAATAATCTATTAAAAATTATTCTGGGCAGAGGTGGAGAATTTCTAATTTGCTCTAAAAATATGGGTTGAGTTGGAGTCACATCACCCGAGCAAAGTATGGTCCCTTTAAAAAGTCACCTTTGAATCGTACTTTTAATCCAATGATTAAGCCTCTCTTTGTATGTTTTCTGTGCAAATGGTCCTTGAAGCCTATGTATTTAAGACTTGGGTTTTGCTGTTAAGCATAGAATTCAATTTGGAGACAGTTACTCAGAGAGAAAGTTGAGAAGCCCTACAGAACAGTAAACCGAATGGCACACCTTGGGGAAATTCATGGTTTCGGAGCTTTGTAAAAAAAAAAAATGTTAAAAGGAAGGAGGACAACGGAATGGTGGCTGCTCCACTTCTGCGCTGGAGATAAACCCAACATCCAAAGAGCTGCCAGCCTGATCTGGGGATGTTCCGGAAAGTGAGCTTGCTGGGCAGCTGAAGCGAGGACCGGTGGGGCTGCCTGTCCGCCGAAAACACTTTGCATTTTTGGGCTGTTTTTACGGTCTTATATCTGTAAATTAAACAACATGTTTCATATAAACCTATATATTAAATAAATATTCTTTGGGCTGTTTTTACGCTCTTATATCTGTAAATTAAACAACAAGTTTAATATAAACCTATATATTAAATAAATATTAGACAACATATTATTTAATTTGGTACCTTGGAAGAATTACTATTTTCAATCTTAGAATATGCTAGATTATCGAAGAGCAATCAGCATGCTTAAAATGTTTGGATATTAGCACAAAAGATCCTTAAACACTGGCTCAAGGTGTGCAGTGTGGTTTTCAAGATCACATTTTCTGATTCTAAGAACACATAATGCACTATTCATGTTGTAGTTATCTTTATACCTGGACTTTATAATTTTTTCCATGAAAATTTTATATATCATTTGTTAAGATTTATACTCAGGTACCTTCTATTTTAAGTTGCTATTGAAATGGAATTTTTATTTTATCGAGTAAATGTTATTAAATGTTACAGTCATTTCATAAAAGCTACGTCTTTTTACATATTGATCTTATAAACAGCAACTTGGTTGAAATATATGATGAATTTTATCTCTAATACTTTCCTAAATAAATACATTTTCTCTTAATGATAGTTTTATTTTTTCCTTCCAATCTCAAATATTTTATCTTTTTTTGTTTTTGTCTTGCTGTACAAGATAGTGTTTGTCATGTTTTTATGTCATACTATTGTCCAGAGTGGTCACATTTGTTTTGTTCTTGGTGTTAAAATAAATACTTTAGACGTTTCCCCATTTAGTATGGAGTTGGCTGTACATTTTTAATGGATCCACTTATCATTGTAAAGAAGTTTCTTAGTGTCTTTGTTTGCAACTTATCATAAATGTGTGTTAAATGTTTCCAAGTAAATTTCCACCTCTCCTTGGGATTTTGTTATTATGTTTGTGAATTTTTTTTCTCTTTAATGTGTTAATACGATGAATTGCATTAATAGATATGAATGTAGCCCAGGGGAAAAAAGTAGTTTTTTCTGGCTCACAATGGAACTACAGTAAACCTCCGTGTGTGTGTGTGTGTGTGTGTGTGTGTGTGTGTGTGTGTGTGTAGCTAGAAGCTTACTCTTATTCAGCTAACCTAAATTATCAGCCACAGAAATCCAGCTTTCTTCTCTACATGGATATATGAAATGAATACCCCCCTTTTTTTTTCTGTAAAAGTGCAATATCTGTTTGTTTTTCATTCAACTCCTTATTCCCCGGCTCCTTCTTGAACTCAGTAAGTCGCTACAGAGACCACCTGGCCAAAGGCTTTGCTCCACAGTTTTAAATGACACGGGAATGGAGAGGTGTGGAGGCCAACGTGGGCTTGTGGTATGCTGGCTGGCTTACCCTATTCCCATTGGGCACTGGGAAGATGTTTCGAAATTAAAAATTAATAGTGTTTCCTAGTTATCTTGGCTTTAGGCTTTCCTTTCTTTTTCTATTCTGCAGGATTTTATTGCTTTCTTTTGTTTTAGAGAGAAGTGTGGAAATGTCTTTATTTACAAAATTAATCAGAAGTTCTCAACATTTTTTGAGGAGGTCACAGTCGTATGCTGGAGATAAACCGGTCTAAAAAATTAACAGTCTAAAAGTAATTTATGCAATAAAATGTTTTTGCATATTAAAAACTATATATAATATGCTTAGTCACTATTTAGTGATGAGGCAATACTCTATTGGACATTATTTGACCCAAGTTTTAAAGAAAATTAAAAGAATTTGAATTAACAAACGGTTTTACGACAGGATATTGTAAATGTTACATGAATAAATTTGGATTAATGTATATTTTATTCCAAAAGATAAAAGTGAACATATATTATCAAAATTATTTAATGTCTTTTCACAATTATTTGAAATTGAGAATAAATGTAATAGAATAAAATGTAATAAATGTAATAAATAAAATAGAAAGTAACAGTAAATCTATAGCAGCTACAATAAACTCTATTGTAAGTTGATTCTCATCTCTCTACTAATCTCAGAAAATGTCACATACATATTTAAAAAGGAAGTCAATGACTTACTAATTTGCATTCAAATATATTGCTGAATTACTAATTGGTGTTTCATTAATTTCAGAGAAACAGCTTTATATTTACCACATTTGGCTAAAAAAATCATATATGCACTTTCAGCTGAATATTTTATCATTTAATTAATAACTTTCATATTTTTCTCTCATATGTTACTTTAAATTTCAAATTTAGCCAGTGTCTTAATAATCAATACTAATATAATAAATAGATGTTAATATCAATTTGATAAAGATGATGTCCAAATATGTTATTTTGCACATAAAAGTGGCACTAATTTATGATTATTTTACAATTTTACAGTTACTGAGATCACAAACTATTTTATTTGATTTCCGGGTAGCTGAAGTAGAGATTGATTTTAGTAATGTTCAATAAAATTTGCAGTGAAATAACTTTACTATTTTAATACCTGAAGATCTATGGAAAAAGGACAAGAGATCATTGTTTCTTATTAGAAAAAAAGTATAGTCATAATCAAAATTATGGTGACTTCTGAAACATTTTTTGTATCTGAAGATAAAGTATCAAGTCGGGGTTATCTATTTCAAATAATTTTAAATTCTTATATGCATTTTAAATATTTTGAAGAAAGGGCAGAAGTATATAAATTTTAAATTTTATGTAGGTTGTAATATACTTATGATGAGTTATAGTTTGAAATAACTCAAGCTCATCTTGAGAATTAAACATTGAAGTATACAATCAAAACACTTCTCTCTCCCTTCTGATAACCCGTTTCTATATTTAATGTTAATTTTTCAAACACAGGATATGTTTATTTTTTGCATATTTAAAAAATATTTTTGTATGTTTCAAAACTTTACAAAACGTTTTTTCTGTAGTCTACCTTTTTCTTTCTCAAGTTATATTTAATAATGTGAGTGCATAATTATTTCACAAGAATGTATCATAATTTATTTCCTATTTCTCTGCTGATGAGCATTGTTTTGGTTTCTGATATTTTCCAAAGACATCCAATGTTGCTCTGAGCATTTGTATACATGTCACTTGTTCACATGATTGAAAGATTCTTTAGGATATACCAGTGTCTGGAATTTCTGAGTTATTGTGTATGGGTTTTTTTCTTTCAAACTTCTAGAGATTATCTAACTGGTTCTCGAAGATCATATATCAATTAATACTTCCAACAATAGATATAAAAATCCATTTCTTACATCTTTACTAGCACATGATGTCTTCACACTTGATCTTTGCTAAACTGTTGAGCATTAAATTAATTGTTCTCTAGTTTTAATTTGTTTGCCTTTGATTACTCAGGGGTGGGACAGCACCTTTTGAAATGTATATTGGTTATTTGCCTCTCCTGTGAATTGCTTGATTGTATATTTTGTCTTCCAGTTTTTCTATTGAATTGGTTGTTTCATTCCTAGTTCTTTATTATTTCAACAAGTAAATTATTTGTTGAAGTAAATATTACAAATATCTTAGTCTGAAAGTTCTAATTCACATTTTTAAAAGCTGTCTTTTAATATTACTGTTATTGTTCATATTTTCCTTGTGTCTTCTTTAAAAAATCATTTCCTAACTAAAGGCCATAAAATATTCTTCCTGTTCTTCTAATTTATTCAGAAGCTTGTCTATAATTATGAATCAATTTGTGCTTGACTGACATCTTAACAAATGTTGGTATTCCAATATCTGCAGTTGGCAACCTTTCAATTCACTTAGTACTTTTGAAATGTAACTTTTTTCCATAAAATTTGTGCAAATCTCTGTTATATTCGTTCCTGGATATTTTATGTTTTATTGCTATAGTAAGTGGCATTCTAAAAAACTGTATTATTTTTATACTTATCTAATTTTTCTTCCAGGTTTAAAATCTGCCATTACTTTTAGCATATTTATCTTTTAATCGATAACCTTGCTCAATTACCTTATTAATTTAAATTGTTTTGGAAATTCTTGGATTTTCTGTGTGGACAGTCTCATGGTCAAGCACCTGTGAATACTGGTAATTCAATGCTTCGGTTTCATTTTTTTTCTTCTTTTATTTCATTTCCTTTTTCCTGTAAATTCACTTCCTAGGATGTAAAGAACAGTGCTGAATAGTGATAACAGGTTTTTAAATGTTTTTCTTCTAAATTTTTATCTCTCCTCCTTTTTATGTTCTCAGCAGAAGCCAGGAATGGGAATGAGGCTGCACGCGCAGAGACTCTGCCATTCTGACAGCCTGGGGCCAAATGAAGGAAGGCTCTCGGGCTTCTAGGATTCTAGGAGAAAGGACGGCAGGCCTGCTTGGCTGTGTGAAGTGCCTCATTCCTCCAGAAAACGGAAGAATGATGCCCGAGCAGAATCACAGATATCAGGCCATTCCTAGCTCCAGGACCAGAGGCAGGGCTGGTTCCTCCTTCATTTCAAAGCGTGTGGCTGCCTCTCTGGTTTTGGTTTTTGGTGGTTCAAGATGTCCCCACCCAGTGCCTCAGGCCAAGGCCCTCAGAGACACAAGGGTGGCACCTTGTTAAACTGAGTGGGCAGGGCAGCCCTGTAGAGCTGGGAGGGGTGGGGGATGGGAAAGGGAGGGCTGATGCCACCCAGTGGGCTTGGAAGGCACAGCGTTGAACCAAAGAGGTTTATTCTCCAGCCTAAAGAGCTATTGGAATTTGCTTGGCTTGGCTTTGGACTTGCTCAGACCCCATCAGCCCTTCCTTGTTTCGTATTTCTCCATTTTGGAGTGGGGATGTCTGTCCTATGCCTGTCCCATTATTGTATTTTAGAATCCCATTATTTGTCTGTTTTTACAGATTCACAGCTGGAGAGAAATTTAGTATAAGGATGATTCATACTCAAATCTCACACATACCTGATTTGGATGATATTTAGATGACATTTTGGACTTTAAACTCGATGCCGGAATGACTCAAGAAGCATAGCAAACATTTGCTCAGTGTTCCACCACTTCACTAAGGTATTATTCTTTTAACATTCTTTCATTTTTATTTTTGAGAACAGTTTCCATATTTACATTTGACGACTGAAAATTTCATGCTCTGAAGTTTTGGTGGGAGGGGATGTCTGACTCTATTCTTTGTTATTTCTATGGATTCTCCTTAGTGGCTTATTTCGGTTTGCCTCTTTAAACTTATTTTTTATTATGATTTATGTTCAGTGAGGTTTCAGCTATAGGAATCCCCTGTGGTCAGCCTTGATCATGCCTCTCCAGGGAGGGCTGGTTTGTCTCTCCAAGAACTCAGGGGCATGGCCGACCTGCCTCAGGTATGGAAAGGGAGTCTCAGAGAAGACTCTTTTGTTGTTTTCCCTAGGGCTAGAAAAATGTCTTATCTCTAGTATTGAAAGGTTAACTTCTTTTTTTCCCTAAAACCCATCCTTTCACAAAGAGTACCATTCCTTAAGAGAACCAACTTGACGTGGAGTTACACTGCCACGTCCTCATACGCACGCCCTTGGATAGGTGACCTGCATTCTAAGGAAGTTTGAATTCAGCCTTTTAATTAAGAGGTCACAGAGTGGCAGAAGCTACATCACTCTCAGGTTTCCGTTTCTTGTTTCCAGTCCTCTATGAACTTAGGGTACCTGATCATTCTTCTACTTCTTTAGCTAGGCAGTTAACGTCGTGCTTGAATATGTCATCCAGGGTTTCAGGAAAGGATTTTCTGAATATGTCACGTTCCACATCACTAGAAATAAGAATTTTATATTACTCTCATGTAGGAAGCATTTTTTACATCAAAATGCTGGAGTCTTCTGAAATGAAAAGTTAGTTTTAAATCAATATCAACACAATATGAGGAAAATACTTCTAAATAGCTATACCGTTTTTATCTAGTAATATTTTTTTCTTGAAGTGCCTGTGTGTTGGTTTTGTGGTCACCTCATTATCCCTTATATATTAGTTACCAAATAAGTCTTTGAAAATATGATCCATAAAACAAAATAATAGATATTCATTGCATAAATTTTGTAAATTATGGAAAAAACTTATAAATTAATTGTAAAAGCATCTATATATTGTTTAACTTTATGTTGTTTTACATTTTTACTCTTTTGCTAAATATTTTACCATAGATATGTACATTCTTAAGATGTTAAATCAATCATTCATTTTATTAATTAATTGAATCTGTTCTCCTTAGTTGCTAAGAATATTCTGTAAATTAAAAAAATTAAATATAATTAAAAATCTCTATTTAGTCTTATGCTCTTGTAGCTTGTCGAACAGAGAGTTGCTATCTAGGCTGGAACAGTTCAGAAGAAGGAAGAGTTTCAGACACTTTTTTGCTTGTTTATTATTGTAGTGTTGTTGCAAATGGATTTTTTAAAACATATATCAACCTACACTTCCTTTTGTAGCAACATCCACTAGGCACGATGCCAGATTTCAATGTTTAGTATCATAAAACATGCTGTTTATTTTTATAAAACCTTTACCAAAATATCATATATGAAATATAAAGTTACATAGAACATGATGCTTGTTATTATTTTAAAAAGCAAAACCTGCATTTTAGAATAATTAATTTATTAATAATTATAAATTGACAAAAGTACAGCATTTCTCCACTTTTTTAAATTATTACATGGATTATTGCCCCAAATACCTGGATTACAGCCATCAACGTTGGCTTAACACGTTAGATTTATCAACCGTTTTAACTGGCCTGAGCCTGAAAGAAGAAAACAGCTTAAAATGAGACTCTGTATATGTCAGTAGCACATGTCAAATCTTATGTCACTTTTAATGTCAGATTGTTTAAAATGCACGCAAAGAACTTCATTCTTACACTTTGAATATGAAGATTTCATTCTACGAGGTGTCTCATTAGTCTGTCGTCTTTGATAAACAGCACCAAGCGACAGCCCTTTTGGATACTCAGGTGGCGGTGGGGAGTGGGCGGTGTTTCAGGATGTGGGTCTGGGGATGGGAGAAGTACCTTCCCAGGGTGACCCACTGACTGAGGGAGGACACGCCAAAGGTCTTTGAGGGGGAAGCTGGTGCTGGCCCCTGTCCATTCTGAGCTCAAGAGGGTTTCCGAGAAGACAGAGAGAAAGACATGGACACGGTGTCTGTCATGTTCAGAGGGCACAGCCTTTGCCTGCCGCTGCCCTGACTCCCACCCTTCCTTCCTCTGCACGTCCTCCACACAGTGAAGCCACTGGCACTTCAGGAAAGTAAAGAGGAAAGGAAAACGAGCAGGCTTCGGAGCTTCGAAGAGGGGAAGGGTGGCCGCCTTTGTCCCCTCTCCCGGTCCCTTTCCGCCTCAGTGCAGACTCCCGAGGCTGAAGCTGGCCTCCCTGGGAGAGACAGGGCCCTGCAGATGAGAAAACTGTGCGATCAGCTCAGTGCGACTTTGGACTGGGAATTTTAATTCAGAAACATCAGTGTCACTTGTCTGAAAATAATCCGAGGTATTTTTATTGTCTGCGAGAAGAGACTGGAGACGTTATGATCAAATTTTCATTCAAAGATTGGGGAGTAACCCACATTATAGGTTGAAGAGACAATAAAAAGAACAAAAATGGTATCGATGGCACATTATTGAGCAGTTTTTTCAATAATTAATAGTTTACTCTGCATTTAACTTGAAGATATAAGAGATGTATACAGATCTTTCTTGTTAATGGAAAAACTACCCA
Source organism: Pteropus alecto (assembly GCF_000325575.1). Taxonomy (NCBI): domain Eukaryota; kingdom Metazoa; phylum Chordata; class Mammalia; order Chiroptera; family Pteropodidae; genus Pteropus; species Pteropus alecto. Next base: position 2,276,744 of record NW_006438869.1, read on the forward strand.
AAACTCTGCATGTTACATGAGGTACTGCAGATTATTTAAATGGACACGTGTTTTTAGCTTTGGTTCTACAAACACGCTACAATTGATTGATTGATTTGTTCACCGATTCACTGATTCTATAAAAATATTGAACACTAGTTCTAGGACGTCGACAGGGAATAAACAGACAATCCTTTTACTCAATGAGATTTTGCTTTCAGGAAATAAAAGTCCTTGGTGTTCTGTTAAGTGTAGAAAACACTGTAAATTCTGAGCAAAAAAATTATTGAAAGAAAGAGCATGTGCTTTTAGAATTCTGCTGGATAGTGCTGTATTGCCCCCCAAATGGTCACCCCTGTTGAGAAACCCTGAGTCCTATAAGGGGCTGCGTTGCCTAGCACCGCCTCCACGTTGTGATTTATACAACTGGTTTGTTCTTGGCCAATTTGATTCCGAAAACTAGACTGTCAATGTTATTTAATTTGCATTGATCAACTATGAGTGAATTTAGACATCACTTCGTAAATTTATTTGCCATGTTTATTCTGTGATATACTTATTCATAGCCTTTGACTTTATATTTAATGTCTATTGTGCTAATCTTTGGGGTTTTTTTTCATTCGTTTTATCGTTTTTTTCTAACAGTCTTTCATTAGACTTCTTATTTTCCATATTCTCTGTTTTCATTTGTAATTTCCTGCCCTGCTTAAATAGGGCTTCTCTACCTCATATTTTAAGTGCTTCTTATAATTACAGTTAATTTTATAAATTTAAATTCTATAGTAACTAATCTTTTTTTCCCTTCTTAAATAGCAAGTGTTATTTTCTTAACCCAATGAAATAATTTCTCCCACTGACTGAAAGGCATATTTAATCATATTTTTTAAATTAAATTAATTAATTAATTTATTATTTTTTATGGGGACATTGGTTAATGAAATCCAATAAGTTTCAGCTGTATACTTTAACAGTAAGGCATATATATATTTACACTGTATATTCACCTCCCATAGATAGATTTCTTTCTGTCACCACATATTTGACCCCCTTTACCCCATCTACCTCTCCCCTCCCCCCATATTTTTATTTGTCATTTGTGTTTGAGTTTGTTTTCATTTTTTTCCTGCTTATTCTTACCTAGTTCCAAATGTAATCACATTGTAGCCTCATAATGCTTGTATATATATTTTTCTTCCAAGATGTATTTTTTCAAAATGAAGCTATTTTCAAACTTCTTTATTTTGAAATCATTTCAGACTTATAAAAAAGTTTAAAAGGTAATACAAAGACTTCCCTTATATTCTTTACTTAGCTTTCCCAAATATTAAAAATCTTACTTACTTAACCATAGCAAAATTAATAAAACCAGTGAATTAACTGCTAATTAATCTGTGTACTTAAGTTTGGGCATCTAGAATAATTCCAAAGTTCTATATTTTTTATTTATGTAAATATGGCTAGTGAATTACTTTCGAATTTGAGTGTCTAACTCATGTTCAAACTCCAAGGAAAAACCTTGCTGATATCTTTGTTACACCTTGAAAGTGGAATTTTAGATAGAAAAATAAGTGAAAATCCCCAGGCTCTGAAAACTTGCCACTGCTCAAAAATATGTCACCCACTTTCCTGGGTACCTATAACAGACTGTTAGATGAAGAAAGTTTTGAAGTTTTAGATTTGTCATCTGTACAATTTTCTTGTTCTTTATTGGCTTAAAAAAAAATCTGCTAGGCAGCAACTGCTAGTCTGAAATTTAAATATACTTTTCAAATCTAGTTTGTCAAAGTAATTTTGTAAAAATGTTATTTTTTGAACTCCGTCCAAATTTTCTGTCTAAAATACATTTTTCTTACAATTTAACTGATCTGAAAGACAGTGTGGGTACGATTTGCAGAATATTATGCAAAGAGAAAAAGAGTGAGATATTTAGGTTGATGAAATAAGAGAATAAGCAATTGGCAATAATGTAGACTTTCACTTTAAATTATCTTTTAAAAAACCCTTAAATTATTTTTGTGACTTTCCTAATCCTCTGCACATAAAGTAATCTAGTTTTTACCACAACACTAATTTGGTATGTTTGAGTATTGTCTTAAAATAATTAGTGTGTTAGTGCCTTATTTTTTTGATTGTACAATCGACCTCATACATTTATAAACAAATTTATTTTTTATGATATTCTGAATAGTTTTTTAAATTTTTTTGGTCCCTGTGGGGGCAAAAATCCCCCTTGACTCATTGTGGACATGCAGCACAAATAAGACTTAGACTTTATATGTGTTAACGCGCTGATGTTTTGCGTTTCTTTGTTACCCAGAAGATCAGGCTAGCCTTCCCTGATTAATACAGCTACTAAATCCCTGCCCCCCGCCCCGCTGTCTCCTATCGCAACTTACTTTCCCTAGACTTGATACCCAGAAATGGAACTGTTGGACCAAACGTTTGTATATTTTATTTTCTACATTTTCCTAGACTACTTTGAAACAAAAGATATAGCAATTCACCGTTGCAAAATCAACAAATACTTCTGTATGAAATGTGGTTCATTCACCCAGTGACCTATTAAAGCACCTACGAAAAGGAAAGGTTCAGATTAGGGATTATCAAATATTTTGTCTCAGATTTAATTTAAACTTTTAAAAATGACTGAGAACCCCGAGAGCTTTTACTTAAAAGGACCATATCGATCAATATTTACCATATAAGCAAAGAATATTGAGAAACTATCAAAATCATTATGTATTAATTCATTTAAAAATGATAGTAAATCCACTACATGTTAAGATAAACAATATTTTTATAGAAAACAAGGATGTTTTCCAAAATAAAAGACAACAGCAAGAAGAGTGGCATTGTTTTTTTTTTGAAAATCTCTTTAATGCTTGCCTCAGTACAAGATACCTGGATTGTCATAGCTGCGTCTACATTCAATCTGTTGTGCTGTCGCACCTTAGATAGCTTCTGGAAAACTCTGCTATGTCCTTGTGAGAGCATAAGAGTAAAGAAAGTCACTAGAGTCTTAGTACGATTATGAAAATATTTCGACCTTGCTGTCAACCACCCACAAGACAGAGAACTACTGATTTAAATAATTAGCTACAAACTTGGGGAAATGGCCAGGCTGTAATAATGTGGAAGCAATCCTCAGAGATTAATAAAAAAAATAAATATGTTTTATTATATATTTATTACATATTTAGGACAGAGGTAGGAATTCAGGAACTGTAAAGCAGAGAGAGGTATACCTACTGTGTTTAGTTATTGACGATTGGCAATCTGAACATAAAGAATGGCTGTTTTCTATTAAGAAAGTCTACAAATTTTATTTCTTGATCATTTTGAACCAAAGTATTGGATAATTCAGTCATGAACTTCTCTTTAGATTCATCGACGTTGAATTAATAAGAATAACTATACAGTATCTTTATATACATATATTGAAAATGCTGAGGACAGGTTTTTTTTTCTTTTGATTTAAAAATTTGTATTGTGTAGTGAAATTGAGAATTAAATATCTCATTTGAGATTAAATTTAATAAAAAATAAGAGTTGCAGCATTTCCCATATACTCCATTGTATGTTACAAAATTTTTATTTTATTTGCTTCTGTACATCTCTGTCTTATGAAACTTGACTTTTGAAAAATTAAACTCAGATTCCAAACTATGAGACTATACACAGCATATTTTCTTTCTCTCCTTCTTCACTTCTATTACTCCCAGAGGCCATCTTCTTCTCTACTCAGTAACACAACTTCCATTGCTGGCCAAAATATGATATATCAAAATTTACCATCTTTCATTGTTATTGCTCAGCTTCATTGCTCTATTTATTTTTACAAGTTCCCACCAATCCCCCCCTTCATTTTTATATTTTTATACGTCTCTTCTCCAGAGGCTACTTTTTCTATTTCCTGTGTCTTGCACTGTTCTTTTATTTAATTAAGAGTAAGATGAGACTTTAATATATATGCTAACGTGTTGCCAGTGGATGTTGTTAATCTCTGAAAACCATTCATTGGTTATCACCTCTGTATCATTGTCTCCTGGACAGCGAGGTCATTGACCAATACTCATTCTGAGAATAGTCAGTATTCGATAGTTTAATTTGGATTGTGCATTCTTCTGAAAGTCTCTTTTTAGCCTCACAAATTTAGAGTTACGGTATATCTAGGATGTTGAACCATTAGAGTTGGACGTCATTTTGTATTTCCTTACCTAGTGTCTGTGTGATGACTGCTTTCCCTGTATTCTCATTTTCTCATAATGTGGTATTTTCCCCATGGTTTCCTGTAGGATTCATGCACCCTTTCATAGTCATCAATTCTGATGATTTTAGATGTGGGCATGATCCAAAATGTTTGCTGCCTCATGTCTGGGTAGACCTTGATGCTTGTAGTGAAGGTCATTAAATGCTAAGAGGTCACAGGAAGAAGTTTTGGGAAAAATTTCCTGGACAACACACTGATGTTACAGAGGTAAGCTGATTTATTTTATCTCTCTTATAATGCTTTTCCAAATGACCTCCCCCACTTTCCCCCAGGCATGATAATATGTAAATGTTCACATCTTTGAAAAGAAGATAAATCGATGATGATTGTAGACTTATTTAATTACATGCGCAAATTATATAGGCTTTGAGGATTCCAATTAGCAAAATTAAATACTGTCAGACCACATGTCTAAGTTAGAGCCACGCCCTGAGTAGCCCAGACGAAATCATCCAAACACCAGCCAGCTCACACACATAAACGAGAACATTGTTATTGTATTAAGTCAGAGTTTTGTGGTGTTTTGTATTCCAGCTTTATTATGGTAATTGATGACTGTTACAGTTAAGTTAGGAATGGTCTCTTCTTGCTATAGTTTTGACTTGGGTTGAATAAAAAAGATATTAGACTCTGAAGAGCATGAGATACAAATCACCATAGGAAGATATTATTATTTTTTAAAAAGCCCAAACATGTCCCAGGACATTTGAACACCTCTACATAATATGTATGTGCATATATATTTAAAATGGTGAAGAGTGGGGATTTTGTAACATCTTTAGGGGAAGCTGTGCCATGAGCCCTACTTCTTTGCTCCTTGCAGTTCTCTCTCCTCGAACCCACCCAGTTAGGTAGCTTTTCATGGGGTTAATTGAAGTCATACATGGCATATGACGATGTCTAAGGTCCTATAAAATAGTCACCTATTTTACAGAAGATTCTGACAACACTTTGGTTGAAGGCTGGTTGTAGAGGATTGTGGAAAGATTTCTAGGCAGCCTCTGGAATAGAAAGATGATCACTTGGAACAAAGATGAAACCACCCAGGACAAGAGATCTTCTGGGGACTGAGCGGACCACAAGCTGTGTGTGAGTGTGTAAAGGAGAGGCAAAGGAGAAGATGATCAAATAGAGCCCGCCCCACTCCCTTTCTCAAGATTTTCAGCCTGATGCGGGCTGATTTCCAGAGTGGGTGGGAGAGGCTGTAAAGCTTCCCTATATCACTGTGCTCATTAATATGTTGGAATGAGCCCTCTAGTTACTGACGACAGGCTATCATGATGGAGCGTGACTACAGAAAGATCTATTTCCCAACAATGAGTGTAATTGCCATAGGGCCCAGCTGAGTTTTCATCCACGAGCAGAAGGAAATTATATTCAATGCATACATTTTAAATGGGCAGTGGAAGACAAAAAAGTAAACAGAGCAACACAAAACATATGTTTTTATAATTATATCAGTCCTTTTGTTAGTTCAACCTGGTTATTTATTCAGCTGGTTATTTATCCCCAGCTGAATCACACAAGCCCAAACATTGTTACCATCAGATCGGATTTTGTTGGGTTTGTATACAAAGCAGCTTGAGATTGTTTCTGACTATTTCAAAACAAAAGTTCAAAATGTCTTCAGTACTTTTTGGATTAAGTTTTCTATACTTTTTTTTTTTCCTAATTTAGATATGACTCACTTCTTCAACATCAAATAATCTATCGATACTGGAAATTACTTTAAGAACTAAGTGCAATTAATATAATTCTCTCTCTAAATTCACTAATACTCTTTTAAAGGTATATAACATACTATTCTATGTTACCACATATATATCCAACTGATTATTTTTAGTATACCATCCCCAAATAAAACAACTATGAAAAAATTTATCTTGTTTCTTGTAGTTTAGACAGTCCAAGCAAAAACTGGATTTTTCATTTACTTTGGAATAATTCAAAAAATTACTTCATTTCTTTTGCTACATTAAAGCAAATATTTCACTTTTTTACATTAAAAAATGCTCATAGCATGTGTTATTTAAAAACAGCTGTTAGATATATTTTTAAAAATTAAGTGGCTTCAATCATTTATATACATGACCCTTATTTTTTTCCAAAGATATTAGAGAACTTAGAAAAAAAAATCTATTGACTCACTTTTTAGTCAATAAAAACAAGTTCGTGCTTTAGAAAATATTGATTGAAAAATTAGGTGGTTCATTTTAATGAATTTCTATTGCTTGATTACATATCCTTTTCAATGTAAAAACAAAAGAAACAACTATTTTAATAATATCAAAAAGTTTATTCCA
>NW_006438869.1:2283306-2287029 GCF_000325575.1 Pteropus alecto
AAGAATTGGATATATATATATATATATCTCGAATATCATACTGAATCCAAACTTCTCTATTTTACATCTTTTATTTATAGGTCTGAGTAAAAGTAAATATTTAGAAAGTCCTAAAATAGATTAAAATAGATGCACTGGAATATGACATTTTCGAAGTGACCAAGGAAAGTTAGAGCTCATTTAGTGCATTCAAAAATTTTAAATTGTATTGATGAGAATATTTGCAAGAAAAAAAAAGGATGAAATAGAAAAGATATTTTTAAGGTTACGTCAAAAGTTTATATATAAAATACTTGGCCCTCTAGACTTTGTCTTTTTTCATTTTACTATTTAATAGTATCTAACATTAATTATTTTGAAAAGTAATTTTTAAAAAAAGAATGAATATTTCAATGACAATTTATAACATAGTGGGGCTGATTCTACACTGAAGTAAATGATTTGCTATTAACAAAAAGAATTGGGTAGATATTTTGAAATAACAGACCAAATTTTAAACATCTATCATGTTTAAGCTTTATTTCTTAAAGATCTATACATAAAGCGTGCGTATGTACTCACATAAATGTACAATAAAATACTCTGCTGTTGCTTTTGTATGCATTACTAAAATCCTTCGAATTATTTAAATTCATTACTATTATCTGTGACTTCTCAAGAAATAAAAAAAAAATGCAGTTTGGTTGTTTTCTCTTTATATAGGTAAAAAATAAAACTATGTTCCTGAAAAACAATATGCATAATTCTGGTGTCAGATGGTGTCAAAAAGAGTTTCTCTGAATTTGCTATATTTAAATTTTATAATAGGTGATAGAGAGGCTGCTAACACAGCTCAGTGTACTGTAAGTTCACCTCAGTAATGAGTGGTTGTTTTTCTTTTCCACTGTTGTGACACCATTGCTTACAAATAACTTCAAACATATTTACCAGTTATAGTTCTTTATATTTTTTAGTAGTCTTTTTAAAGCAATGTACAGTAGATCCTGTTTGGGATCAGTTTCAGAGAAGCAAATCTTGGAGAATTCTTGTTGTACTAAGGACCCACCTGGGCACTGCTTAATTGAATTTGAACTTAAAATATGTGTAGTTAATTGGGGCATGGAAAGAAAGGCAGTCATCTCTTTTTGCCTACAACCTTTGGACTATGAAAAAAGTCTTGAACTGCTCCTTACCACTGCAAACTCCCCAGCATCTCTGCCTAGTAAGAAGGAAGCGAAAGGATAAAGGGTGTGTGTGTGGGGGGTGGGGAACCCAGAAGAAAAAGCAAAAAGATAAAGGAATGGGACACGTTCAAGAGAAGGGTGTTCTTCTTCAGAAGAGGAAACAAAGTATGCCAGAAGTAAAGTAGATTTCCCTCCATATCGTCCTCCATGCCGACTGCCTTGAAGTGGAAAATTTGAAAGCAAAACAAAGCAGTGGTTTCAGATTAGTTTGCTTTTTACAGTTGATTCATGGTTACGCAGGATTGGATTTTAAACAGATCAGTTAGTATGTACATGAATTTAAAGAGAATTTAGACATATTAGAAATATTTAAAAACTGTTGAACAAATCCAAAATCATTTCTGTAAATAATTTTCATGAGATTTATGTAAGGTATATAAATGGTATTTGGTACAGGCCAGATTATGGTACCATGTAATTTGTCCCCTAGGCCTGGATTTCTGCTCATTTCCGATGAGAATTCTGGGAAGTCAGTAAGCATTCTAGCATCTGTGAGCCATTAAAATTTCCAGACGGACAATAGAACATCTTCATAAGCGTGTTTTAGGAAGAGATTAGGGTGATAAAACGTTCAGAGTACAACTGGTTTCTAGTGTGAGTCCCCCAAATGTAAGGAATAGGACAAGTGGATCCTCAGATGTAGAGCTTCATTTGGTGCATTGCTTTGTGCTCCAATAAGGTGCTCGGGGTGGTTCCCTATGAGTTAATTTTGAGTTTAGAGACCTCAGGAATAATGTTTTCCCTGGCATTTATAATTTATACCAGTTGTTCCTTAATGACATAATTGAGTGGATGCTAAGAAGTTGCCTGGATTAAAATATTAACTTCTCTCTGTCTGTCTCTCTCTCTCTTTCTAACTCTCTCTCTCTCTCTTTCTCTCTCTCTCTCTTTCCTTCATTCCTTTGGTATGTCAAGGCAATATCATTTTCAAAAAGCTCCTTATTAAAATACACTTTTGGGAGGGGCTTAACCATCAACCAAACTGCAGCTAACTGGAATACTTCTGACATAGACTGCTAGACAGAGGGAATAGATGAGAAGAAAGGAAAAAAATGAAAAAAATAAAAGAACAGATATCATTTTTCCTATTTAGGCTTCCTAAATAAGCAGTGTCTCAGGTGGAGTTCCCCAGAAAGCAGGTTCAGAGACAAAGTAGTTGGCAAAACCACAAGGTGGTTATTAAGGAGTGCCCTTATGTTCTGAGTCAACTGTGGCAGGGGAGGGCAGTAGGTCTGGGCAGAGGGAGATGTAAAGGTGCAATGGAGACTGACCAAGTTTTGGCCAATCTCACAGGTGCTCTGGGCTGCAAATGAGCTAAGGATTTGCTCTGCGTTAGATAACATGGTTGAGCATTTCCAAACCGGCAGCCTAAGTCTTTGGTTGTGGACTGGCCCAAAAAAGCCAAAATCTCAGGACAGGCGACTCTGCAGCTGAGGCAATCCTGGAGATGGCTCTCAGCAGAAGTGTCTTTGACGAACACCATCTGCGGAAAAAAGTCCTTCCTTGATGGGAGGTCTAAGCGGAATCTGTATGTCTCACTGCAAGCACAAACGTTACAGGTCTTGTGTCCCCATATGTTTCAAGATCTTGAATATAGTAAACATTCAGCAAATCATTGCAAAATGATGGATTATTAAAGGAAATAGATATTAAATATGTACCTAGATGCTAGGAGCAGGGATCAAGAGAGAAGTTCAAGGTGGCAGATGGCAGGTGACCTTGGGAAATTTCCAAATCACATGATCACACTGTGAGACAAGAAGGAGGCTGCTACTGTAGACATTCTACAAGAAGACACACTTTTGCTTCTCAAAGATTAGTGATTTTTGTTTCAATGTCCAGTTTCCAAGTGGCTTGTGTTCAATACAACCCATTTCCTACGACTCTGAATCTTGAATTTTGTCCCCTGAAAAGAATTGTCATTAAATTCACTCATTGTTTATATTTATTTATGCAGCTGTTCTTCAGATAGTAATTAAAGTTGGCAATATATAATTAATTCTATTTCAAATGAGTATCTTTCATCACTTTTATTTATATTTTTCAGTTTTTTTCTTACGAAGAAAAAGTCTTAGTTTCCTCTATAAGGTATGGCTGTCTCAGGAAAAATGTTCTTTTTAAAGTATACTCTTTCTTATGCTACATTTGCTGTTAAAAAAAAAAAAAAAGTCCTTAGTTAGATCTACTGGTTAAATAGTGTGTGTGTGTGTGTGTGTGTGTGTGTGTGTGTCTTATTTTAAAAAATAAATAACTGATTGAATATAGCTTTTTAAACTTTAATCAATGGAATTAAAAAAAGTGAAATTTCCTGCATTAGTTTGCTTATCCACTCATTTCTTCATGAGCTACTCAGGATTTAGACTTGTAGTCAGTAAATATTGCAGCAAAGGAATCATAAAAATTCACTTTAATTTTATTTCAGAAAGTGTCATTACATAAGCATGTTGCCTTATCTCATATTTGGAGGGTATTCTGTGCTTAATCATTTTATTTATATTCT
>NW_006438869.1:2287047-2302478 GCF_000325575.1 Pteropus alecto
TAAAAAGGTTTTTGGCAGGAAATTACTGGGTCAAAATTTTCAAAGAAAGTTATTGCATCATTTACTTTAAGAACTTCGAATTCTGAAAATTCAGCATTATTTTGGATTTCTTTGAAAATCAATGTAAGAACTACTATTTCTAAGGAACCTTTAAGTTAATGGATATGTTAAAATATCTGTTACTTCAAACCGAATGATAAATAAAGCGCGGCGATTTGCCAATGTCAGTTTTCCTTTAGTTGTGTCCTTCCTCTCTTGTTTCTCATTTCACAAGCCTTAAACATAGATGCTGTTGCTAATCAAATGCACTCAATGTTCCCTAGCGACTCGTTTCTTCTTCCTTCTTCCCTGCCTCCAAGATAAACACATGTTTTCATGGATTTTTAAATTAAGAAATGGGACTACAAAGAAGCAAGATGTGTTAAAGTTTTTTGTCAATTCCAGAGTCATATCTTTTGGAACCTAGAAAGATTATTTCCTCCATGGATTTAATGCAATAAAAATAATTACTTCAGATAAGTAGCGTCTGTGTCTTATTAAACCTAGAAAATGCATTATTTATTGGCAATGAAATGGGTATCACTGTGTTTGTTTTTCCTCTTTTTCTCTTTCTTTCTTTCTTTCTTTCTCTCTTCCTTCCTTCCTTCCTTCCTTCCTTCCTTCCTTCCTTCCTTCCTCCCTTCCTTCCTCCCTTCCTTCTTTCCTTCATTTCTTATTTTGTCTTGTTTTGTTTTAATCCTGGTAAATTGACTGTTTAGGTAATGTCACAGAAAATGTACAGCTACTAAGGAGGTCCTACTCTAAGAAATATGATAATATTACAGAATAATACAGTAAAAATGTCCATATCACCAAAGGATATTGTTGAAATGCAGATTCTGATTCAGTGGTTTTGGAGTGGGCCTGGAGCTTCTGCATTTCTATGCTCCAGATGATGTGGATGCTGCTGGTCATCCTTGAGAAGGAAGGCCATGGAGGATGGGGTATAGAATTAGACACCCTCTAAAGCAGGGGTTCTTAATCATTAAAAATATGTGATAGGCTTCTTTGACAAATTTATGAAGCCTATGGACTTTTCTCAAAATAATGTAATAGAATTCACATAGTAAATAAGATTACAAAAAGAGCATTTATACATACCAGTATCAAACTGTTATAAAACAGTTTGCTATGTAGTAATATGTGTGCTTTGCTATTAACACATTAAATACCAAGGTCCACCATTGGGTCTAAAAACCTGGATAATTTCTAAGTAATGATATTTTGTGATGTCTGAAGTCCATAGTAGGATATGACGATATCTGTGATTTCTATTTGTGACAGTTCAAGTATTGCTGATACCACTGTGGTTTGTTGCCTATGAGGGAAATGGCATATTTCAGTTTGTGGTTAATGAAAATAAAAATGTTCATTTCTTCTAAGAACGTGCTCCAAGTTTCTTTACAGTAGTGGGATATCAGGACTTGGCCTCAACAGAAACATCTGATTCTCTTTATGTAATACTTTATGAATGACTAAACACAGAAAGCAAAGCTCAGCTTATTTGTACCATCTCATCAATGGCCCTTCACCCCTGCTGCTCTGTCTTTTCATAACTTATTTTAGTAAATTTTTATTGAGAGTATGACTATAACTTTTTAAGTATGTCACATTTGGGAAATCGCAATATGAAAGAATCAGACCATACATGACATTTTAAAACATTTAGAGGTAATTCACATGAAAAGAATTCTTTATTAAAAAAAAACCCCTAGTGACATATTTACATGTTTTATTTGCTGTAGTGCATGTTATTAATAACAAAATCAATGCTAATAAAATTACAAAATAAGATAAATAAAGTACAAAGATTACCATTGACAACACCCTGCTTCTGCCTGTGGGGAGTGACCTGCAGTCTCTGCAGCTTGACTTCACCTGAGATCTCATTTGATTCTCTAACCCGCGCTGAGCATGGGGACAGCAGGTTCAGTGATGCCACCTAATGAATGAGAAAATTCAAATTTGTGTATTTAGTAATTAACTCACATGTGTAATTGTGAGGTCAAGTCCCAAATCCAAGACGTTTTTGTACATCTAATTATTTAGCACCTATTCTTTGCTAGTCACAGTAATAAAAGGCAAACAGAAAAGGCTTTTTGCCCTCAGTGGACCCTGACCTGATGGAACAGAAGAAAGTCTGACCACTGTTGCACATATTGGTATGTTTACAAGGTACCTGAGCCCTCATCCGGTCTGCTGGAGAAGATGGAGGTAGCTGATGAAAAAGATCTTTAAAATCATCTGGAATGGAATAGGGCTTGTGTGTTGAGAGCTCACTTCATAGTTAATTTTTAAAAATCATTTTCTTGTGTTCATCTCTTTCATCCTGCAGTAAACAACTCTTCAGCATCAGCTGAGCAGAACGTCCTAGAATAAAATTCAGCATGAATATTCGGAATTCCAAATCACTCTTTGTTTGATGCAAAGAATAGAACGATTTCAAGAAATTATTAGCTTTCTGTTTGTTTAGGCTTTCTTTAATGTCATTTGATAAAGTTTTATAATCTCCATAGAGTTCTCGAATCTTTTATTACATTTATTCTTCATATTTGCCATTATTTGTTATATTAAGTACAATATATGCTGTATTTCTTTTTAATCAGTAAGAAGGTTTCTTTGTTTCTACACAATATTTTTGTTTTTGGTGTTTTGTTTTTTATCATAAAAGGATTTCCACTCAGCAATTTCTGATGTGAAAAAATAATGGAGTAATGTTTAAAATTCTGAAAGGAAGAAAGTAGGACCCCAAAATACTTTGTCCAGTTAAGACGAAATAAAAATGAAATTTTTATTTTATTTGAGCCAAACGATTAGTCAAATATAATGTATGCACTAGGAAGGTGCTCTGAAATGTAACAAAACTCAGACCATCAATACAACCTTTGTGACACAACAAACAAACAGGAACAAATAAGAAAAATAGAAAGCAATATTAAACACAATAAAAAATTCTGTTTATTGTAACATCCACCAATTAAAAGTTATTTTAAATATTCCAGAGTCAGTAAAACATGGTGAGTATCACTAAGTTTATTTAGTTATATACAAAAATCTAACAACTATGAGAATTTTGGCCTCAGAGGAGAATTTAAGTATAGTAAACTTTGACAGTAATTTCATATTCTATAGTTATATATTCCATGATTTTTATATTATGTACTTATGTTTTTATCCAATGATCATTTTTAAATTTTTTTTTTACTTTTCAGTTATAGTTGGCATATAACATATTAGTTTCAGGTGTATGACATAGTGATTAGACGTTTATGAAATGACTTATGAAGTGATCACCCCAATAAATCTAGCACCCATTCAATACTGTACATAGTTATTACAATATTATTGACGTATTCCTCATGCTACATTTTACATCTCCATGACTATTGCATAACTACCAATTTGTGCTTCTTAATCCCTTCCTCCTTTTTTATCCACCTCTCCCAAACCCTCTCCCATTTGGTGACCCTCAAAATGTTCTCTGTATCTATGAATTTATTTCTATTTTATTTGCTGATTTTGTTCCTTAGATCCCACATCTAAGTGGAATCGTATGGCATTTGTTTTTCTCTATCTGGCTTACACCACTCGATACGATGCCCTCCAGGTCCATGTCGCTGCAGATGTAAAGATTTTGTTTGTTTGTTTGTTTGTTTGTTTGTTTGTTTATATAGCTGAGTAATATATCACTGTATATATGTACCACCTCTTCTTTATCCGTGCATCCATTGATGGACACCCAGGTTGCTTCCATATCTTGGCTATTGTAAATAAAGCTGCAATGAACATATGGATGCACATGACCCTTCAAAGCAGTATTTTGGGGTTTTGGGATAAATACCTAGAAGTGGCATTACTGGATTCTTCTTTGTCTCTTGTTATAGCCTTTGTTTTAAAGTCTATTTTGTCTGGTATAGGTATTGCTACTCCAGATTTTTGTTTTCATTTCCATTTTCATAAAATACCTTTTTTTAACCCTTTACTTTCAGTTTGTCTTTAGATTCTCTCTAATGTACTCTTCATCTCAGATACTGTATTCTTCTGTATATTTCTGACTAGTTCTTTTTAATGTTTTCCTTTCCTTTTTTATGTTTTCTATCCCTTCATTAATGTTCTCACTGAGTTCGTCTACTCTTTCTCTAAGCTCATTGAGCATCTTCGTAACCGGTGTTTTGAGCTCTGCATCTGGTAGATTGCTTGTCTCCATTTTGCTCTTTTTCTGGAGATTTGTTCTGTTTTTTCATGTGGGACATGTTTGTTTGTCTCCCCATTTTGGCTGCCTCCCTGTGTTTATTTCTATGTATATTAGGTGGGGATCTTAAGTCTATCCATCTTAGTAGAGTGGCCTTATGTGGTAGGTGTCCTGCCTAAGTCTATCCGTCTGAGTAGAGTGGCCTTATGTGGTAGGTGTCCTGTGGGGCCTACGGGCACAATTTTCCCTGGTCGCCTGAGCTGGGTGGTCCAGGTGTGTCCCTTGTATGGGTTGTGTGTGACCTCCTGCTTTAGTTGAGCCTATTTGCATGTCAGTGGGAGAGACTGACTCTTGGGCTGATTGGTTGTGAGGATTGGCCAGTGAGGGGCTGACCCTGTGAAGCAGGATTCATTTTAGCATGGCTCTGGTGCCTGCCCAATCTGCCCTTCAGGTGTTGCCCAGATGCTGCCCTGGGTGTTGCTCTCTGGCTCTGGCATCAGTCAAAGCAGCCACTGGGTGTGCCGGCCTAAGGTCCTCCTTGGCTGCAGTCCAAGCTCAGCTGCAGCCTATGCACTTCTGGGGCCCACCTGGTAAGAATCACCAAGCAATCCACAAATGGCTGCCACTCATAATGGACTTATAGGTGTCTTGGGAGGCCAAGCCAGGAACTGAGGCTGGCTGTCGCTAGTGCGGGGTTTGAGACTGTTCCATAACAGGTATAGGGCACGGCAAGGCCAGATGCTACTCATCTGGGTTTTGTGAGCTTCTGAGAGATTGTAGGAAAGTCCACAGCATAAGCCAAGAAAGGCCATTTATATTGAAAAAACCATTGGAAGTGGCTTGGGTGGGCCTGCACATTGGGAGGGGCGGAGTCTCAGGGAATCATGTGGGCGGGACGAGCAGTGTCAGCCTGGTTGCTGGAGACTCAGATATGGCGGCCGCCTGCGTTTGCACGCAGGGAGTGGGGAAGGCTCAACGAAGGAACAATGACCTCTCCCAGTACTTCTGTCCGGGAGAAGGCTGCCTCTCCAGCCCTCGCCATGCAGCCAGATAATGGAGATCCTCCTGGTGTGTCTCTGGCACTTTCAAGCAGCTGCCTCAGTGCTGGAGCCCAGAGCGAGCGAGTCTGTCAGCGGTAAGTCTGTGCGCAGGCCCCTAAAGAGGAAAGTCTGCGACTCCCTCGGCCCGCTTCCTCACTCAGCAATAATCCCTGCTGGTTTTCACAGCCAGGGGTTGTGGGGACTTCTATTTCTGGCACTGGAACCCTGGGCTGGAGGGTCTGGTGTGAGACTGGGACCCCTCACTCTTTAGGGGGACCTCCGCAGCTGAGACACCCCTCCCGATTCTCAACCACCATATGCAGGTGTGGGACCAGCCCATTCCACATCACTGCCCCTCATACCAGTCTTGAGTTGGCCTTTTATGTATGTCCCCAGATATAAGACTTCTGTTCAGCCAGACCTCAGGCGACTCTCAGTGTAGGTTGTTCTGTAGCTTCGTTGTAATTTTGACGTGGTCGTGAGAGCAGGCAAGCACAGTGTCTACCTTCTACCATCTTGCTTGAGCCCCCAATGCACTCATATTTAAAAGTGCCCATTTGTCTCTATGCATATTGATAAATCATCCCAAGACCATCCTGATCTATTTAGTCTTTTATTTGTTCAGTTGCAACAATACAGTCATCCTGTGTTGAATTTTATTTACAAATTAAAAAGATGAAGTAGAAATCTATTTTGAACTTTACCTTATGCTAGCTAAAAAAAAAGCAGTGAGTAAATCATCCATGTATAAAACATTCTAATAAATCAAAGCGGGCAGACTCTGTTCAACTTTAATAAACAAAAACTGGAATTTGCATGATCATAAAGGATCACTGCATGATGATTAGCATTGTATAATCAGCACAGAATATTCTCTCCTTTTCCTTTTTGTTGAAATATGTACTGTTAGTATTTTTCCTTGACTCGTTAGCCTTATCAGTAATCTGAAAGTGGAATAACATGAGAGAAAAATGAAATGATATTTCTTTAAAATGGGTAATATCATCATTTTGTAATTTAAAGTTTGGACATCATTTAAAAGTTCCAATTTCTTTCACTTGACTTTGATTCATTCATCTTAAAAATAGATAATTTATCTCATTTCAAAGAGTGCTAATTCTAAAATGGACAATTCAATAAATGACAAGATAAGGAAGCCCCACTCTGTTTCTACAAATTTAACAGCAATAATATGCTTTTTTATTTTAGATTTAAGAAATTAGCATATCTTCAAATTGCTTTTGAAAATTTTATACAGCATTAAGCATTTTTATTTACCCTTAGAAAAGGTTTTGAATTGAAAGTAACCCTGATGTTACATGTAGGTTTTATGTTTTTTTTTTTAATGATAGCTTTTTTATGACCCATTTCATAAATTCAGCCTTTTAAAAATATATAATTTGGTAATTTTTTGCATATGCAAAGACTTGTGCAATTGTCACTACTCTCCTAATTCAGAACATTCTCAATACCCCAAAAGAAATGTAATACTCACTCGTAGTCACTCTCCATCCCCCCCCATCCCCAGTCCCTCAGAGCTACTAATCTATATTCTGTCTCTAAAGATTTGCCACCTCTAGGCACGTCCTATAAAAGGAATCATACAATAAAGTGGTCTTTTGTGACTGGCTTCTTTCCCATAACACAATGTTTTTAAAATTCATCCATGTCGTAGCATGTATCAGCTCTTTATTCTTTGTATTGCCAAATAATATTCTAATGTGTAGATATACCACATTTTTGATTATCCATTTATCGATTGATGGAATTTGGATTTTTCCATTTTTTTTTTTATTATACACAATGCTGCTATGAACAATTGTATTCATGTTTTTGCATGGGCATGTGCCTTAAATTCTCTGGGATATAAACCTGGGAATGGGATTACTGGGTCATAACTCTATGTTTAACATTTTGAGAAACTGCCAAACTGTTTCTCAAAGGAACTATATGATGTTACATTCCTATTAGCAATATATAAGCATTCTAATTTCTACTCATCCTGTCAATACTTATAATTGTCTGTCTTTTTATTTTTATTTTATTCCAGTTTTGATCTTTTCCAGGGCTAGTGATTCTCGTGATGCTGGGCAGTGGAAGTGAAATGTTTTTGCCCAGTTGTAGGCTAATGCAAGTGCTCTGAGCATGTTTAAGACATAGTAGGCTAAGCCAGGAAGTTTGGTAGGTGAGATGTATTAAAGCATCTTATAATGAGTTTATTGGTCTGTAACTCCATTGTCATTGGAGCATTTCCATACATACCCTACCATTATGTGATTGTCTTTTCACTTTCTTGATACGCCTTGGCACAGAAAACGTTTTTAATTTTGATGAAGTCTAATGTACATTTTGGCGGCATATCTAAGAATCCTTGTGTAAGCCGAGATGACAAAGGTTGATTGTTATTATTTCTTTTAATAGTTTTATCATTTTAGCTCTTATATATAGACTGATGTTCCATTTTGTGTTAATTTATACATAGCGTGAGAAAGGGGACCAGCTTCATTCTTTTTCATATGAACGTGAATACCACGTTGCCCCAATACCATTTGTTGAAAAAACTATTCTTTCCCCACTGAGATGCATTGACATCTCTGTCAAAAATCCATTGACCAAATACATAAGGATTTATTTCTGGAGTTTCAATTCCCTTTTGCTTATTTGTGTATCTACACTTTTGCTGTTATTATACGTTCTTGATTTAATGTAACTTTGTAGTAAGTTTTCAAATTGGGAGTGAGTTCTTCAACTTTATTCTTATTTCTAAAGATTGTGTTGGCTCTTCTGGGTTCCTTGCATTTACAAATGAATTTTATGATTAGCTGGTCAAATTCATGTAGAAAAGCCAACCCAGGTTTTGATAAAGATTAATTTGAATCTGTAGATCAGTTTAGGAAGTATTGCCATCTTTTTTGCATGTTTAATGGAAATAAACAAACAACTTTTTTTTTTTTTGCTTTTGGGAGGAGAATGTTTATCCCTTTTACCACTTTTTCCTATTATTTGTTTGTGTTTTTCTTAATGATTTGCAAGATTTTACATATTCTGGATACTAATCTTTATCAGTTATCTGTGTTAAAAATATCATCTTCTTACATTTTTTACAGTGTTCCAAGCTGGAAAATTTTTTTTAAAGATTAATGTAGTCAAAATACAATATTATTTTACTTCATGGCTAATGCTTTTCAATATTATTAAAACATTTTTAACCTAACCTATGAACACTTTCTTACATTCTCTCCTATAAAATCTACATTTTAGCTTCTAGTATTTAAGTGTAATTCAACTGTTCTTAATTTTTATGAGTAGAATGAGAAAAGTTTCCATGTTGATTTTCGTTCTATATGGAGGCAAATTATACTAGCCCTGTTTCTTGCATAGTCTTTCATGCCCTCATGTATTTGTTATGCTGGGTCCCATAGTTTCTGTATTTCATGTTTTCTTTCTGTGCTCTATGTTATTTGTTTATCTGTGAACCACAGATTTATAGTATATTTTAGCACCTGACAAGTAAATCCACCTGTCTCCTTTTCCTTAAGAGTATCTAGGTCATCTGTGAGCTTTTGCACATTCATAATTATTTTATAACTATCTTTGAATTTTAGATCAGACTTGAGTTGAAATTGTTTTTAATCTGCAGGTCAGAATAATGGTTAACACATTTTGAGATTTTTTAAAAAAATATGAGTCTAACCTCTGATCATAAAGAACTTCTCTTTTTTGGTCTTTTAAAAGTTATTATATAGAATATATATATATATTTCCATTTGATTTCTTCCTATGAACACAAAATTTTTGTTGCTATGCAAAAAGGTTATTCTTAGATTCTCTGTTTATTACTTTATAGAGAGATGTCGTTTTTCTATTGATATTTTATCCATCAACCATCATCTATAATACTTGATAGATTCTCTTTCACTTTCTATGTAGAGAGTCATTTTATCTGTAAATAATGATTTTGTTTTTCCTTTTCCAATCTTTGCATTTTTAATTTTTTTTTCTGCAGTTTATTGGTTGGAAGAAATCAGATTGCTTGGCTATAAACTTTACCACAATCTGGGTTTGCCTGTGATTTTCCATAGCTTGTTCTTCTGGACCCTGAATTTTCTGTCCCCAAATCAGTAGTGAGGTCTAGATACTTGACCAGAGAGACCACTCTGTGGGTGTACCCCCCATAGCTAGCATAGGGGTACACCCAGAAGAGGACATGAGAAGGCTAAGGAATCAAAAAAGTATAGGATCCCACTTTCAAGAGAAGTAATTTTTTAAAATACGATAACATAAAACCATTTACAATTACATAAAATAAAATAAAGTTAACTATCAGTGGGCAGATTAGTCCAATTCTTCACCAAAGAACCCAGCCCTGGACTGTCTCTGTCCTTTATCATAGAATGATTTGGGAGAAGTTATAATTATGGATGACTGTCAAGGACCACATTGACCCTCTCCCTCAAGATTTCATCATTAATTAAGTCAGACCACCTGTGCATTATGTCCAGGGACCATTTGGTCCTGAACACTGGTAGAACCGCAGCTGCATTGGGGCAGTTTCCATGAGCTCTCCTGAAGGGCGGTGGCAGGAAGCGGCATTATGTAAGAACTTACTGAGTGAACTGCAGAAAGGCACATCGTTCCCCTCCATACATCTCCTGTATTATATCACAGCTAATCTCCAGGGCAAGTCTTGCTGCTTAAGGATGTTTTCCCTTCAATGACAATGAGAATTAAACACGTAACCATCCGCAGCTCCCTTTCATTGTGCCCTCAGGAAGCTCAGAGCCAAAATCTGGACTTTGCTCTGACTTTCATCCCTTCGACCTCCCTTATTAACCTTTCACCTCTTCCTTCCCTTCCCCCAACATCATAGTGATAGCCAGTTACCCTAATGCATACTTTCATTCCAGTGTTGAAGTTGGAATAGTACTTCACCTTTTCGTTCTTAACAGCCTTAGCTCAGCTGGCGGCACACATTCATAATGTAAGGCTCCAGAGTCACCAAACATCATAGGGTCTAAGCCAAAGATATAACTCTACAATATCAATTCCTTTATGTCCTTCTTCAAGAAGAGTCTTCAATACCTCTCTTTGCTTACAGCAGATGCCAAAATTTATTGTTCAACATTGCCCCAAATTGTACCTGTCATTTCTTACCTCCATAAGCTTCCTAATATGGTTCCATTTCTAGAGAAGTGGATTATTTTATTAGTTGCCTTATACTGTACATTTATGCAGTAAACCACATGCTAGTTCATGTTTGTTCTATGCTCCCCTAAATTCATCTATCCTCCACCTATGCTTCAAAATCCAAATAAAAACTCAAGATTTAACTCAGCTGGCCGACGAAAAATAATTACTGACTTCTCTGACATCCAAAACTATTTATTAACTGAACCATGGGTGTTAGTATGCATTCATTGTAGTACAAACCTCCCTTGTGAGAGGCTGCCTTGATCAAAGCATATTTTAGTTTTGTTCCTAATATTGTTTCATTCATATATTTATCTCCCTCTATTATCTGTGCAGGAAAGAGTTAACATAGCAGGATTGAAATTCAAAAGCTGGCCTTTGGTTGGCCTCTGGGAACTTGGTTCTCAGAACCGTCTCTCTGTTCTTAACTAATAAGTTTGTTGTTCTGTGCCTGGTTTATTTTACAAACAATGTGATTTATGGTGCACAGGTGGGCAGAGGGTACCTATATGACCAGCTCCTGATAAAAAATACCTGTACTCTGATTCTTGAACTGGCTTCCTGGGCAGAAACAATGCCCACATGCTGTTGCATTTTCACTGCTGGAGCAAACACACTTGGTGTGACCCAGACCCATTTCAGGCTGGAGGGGAGAGAGCATGCGGTTCTGTGTGTACATTTCTCCAGCCTCCATCTGATGTTTCTGGTGGTTTACAAACCTTGAGAACTTCCTAAGTGACATCTGAAACTGCTTCCATTGTGGAGGGCAAGGAGAGACTGAAGAAAGAGGCAGACCACCAAGTGACATCTGAAACTGCTTTCATATGTGGAGGGCAAAGAGAGACTGAAGAAAGAGGCAGACCACTCCAGACTGGCAGCAGGCAGGTATAATAAGGAAGTAAACTTATGTACAAGGCTCGCCTTGGGTGTCTACAAGACAAGATGATCTCTGCATCCAACCACCCAAATCTGAAACATTTATATAGAGGCCTTAACTGGGTTCAGTCACGTATACCATCAAGATGGTCTCAACAACACACTGCTCTGTCAAGGCTGCATCCTCGAAAACATTCCACTGTGGGAGCGGTGGGCAGAGCACTCATGGTGAAGGTGGTGGAGGAGGGCAGGTGATGAGTCTCTGATTTCCTGGGTTTAGCTCGTGGGTCCACTAGTGATCATCTCTTCTCAATGATGTCCTCCAACAGTTTCTATTTCCTTTGCTGATGCCATCGTGTATTATTTTCATGGTAATAAACTAACTACAGCCATGAGTACAAAGGACAACAGTCCTGTGAGTTCTAGTGAATCTCTGGAACCCTCGAGCACCCCCAAAAATGCTGTTAAAATGACAGTCAAGATGTAAACTAGATGTCATCTCACAATGACAGAAACATAGAAGGGAGTAGGACATTCTCAGAAGAGTGATATGACACTTGTTTGGGCAGGAGGAACATGTACAGATGAGTGGTCACTGACAAAGCATAATGGAGAAAGCTGGCTGTAGAGCCAGGCAGGAGTTAACCCCAGTGCTAATCCCTCTGGGACCCCAAAAGCTCAGGTCTGACAAGGGCTGGACACAAGAGGCAGAGGTGTGACAAATGCCTAGAGGAGAAATCGGGGTAAAGAAGTCTAACCCAAAGAGTGTCCGGCCCCAATCCTTCACAAACAGCAGAGAGCAGGTGCCTCCCCTCAAGAGACTGAAAAGAAAAAGTAATTCCTCGAAATGGAGACATCCATAGATTTAGTGATCCTGCAGCTTTGCAACTGTGTCCTTATTAGAGTGGCATTTGACAACCTCCTCCCTACCCCCCATTCACCAAAAGCTTCTGAGCAGCATTTGACCCTTTCGTCATATATATGTCTTCCTAATCCAGACATATCCGAATTCTGAGCAAAATGTATCACATGGGAGATCTATATAAAAACAGCATCATTGTAAAAACTCGACCCTGCCAGTTTTTATTAAATTCTCTCCTCCTCTGACACAGCAGAGGCTGTGTGGGTGGCCGTTTTATGTCCTGAACTTAGCCCTGCGCAGAGCTGACTGGGCTGAGCTGAGCGAAGAGAATTTTTCTCGGGCGTGTAGTTCGTCTACATCTCTGGGTTGGGCAAGGAAGAGAACCTTTGTATCTCTCTTCCATATGGCGGGGGCGAAAAAGAAGCAAGCCCTGGTGAAGATTAGATAAATGAAGCTGAGGTGAGCTGAGTGGAGAGGAGGGAAATCAGAAAGGATTCCAGAGCTGTTTTCTCCCCTTCCAGAGGCAGGCTTGCCTCCCCCTGCCAGTCCGGGAGACTGCTGGTCTCCCCTTAATGTGTCCCTGTGTTTAGTTCAGTGAGAGGACTGACCTCATTTTATACTGGCTTGCTTTGATTCTCAAACGGATTGTAATTAGATTCAATCTCAGACACACACATTTGAAACGTAGGCGCTTATTTTAGAGTGATCAGAATCTAATACATTACTATGTACACAGCAAGTTCTCTCTCCCTATCTCTCTCTCTCTCTCTCTCTCTTTCTCTCTCTCTCTCTCCTTCTACCTCTATCTTTATCTCTCCATATCTAGAATATATGAAATATATTATCATAATGATATACAGTAAAATATTATATATATATGTATGTGTATATATATATATATATACACATAAATCCAAAAGTTAGGAATTAATGTTTTCACTCTTGTCGGCATCAGTCTCTGTCCTCTGAGTCTCATAAATCATTATCTGTATCCTTAAAGCTGGAGCCAGGGCAACATGAAACAGTTATTTTGTACCCTCACCGTTATTCACAACCTTGAGCCCCACTTGTCCACGTTGACCTACTGTGCACATAGACCCCAACCTGCCACCAGTCTCGGCAACTGGACTGGTTCTGCTCTTTATGGCTTCTCGTGGCTCATTGGACTCGACACAGGACATCGGCTCCCACCATCTACACTGACTCTCCCTGTCTCTCAGGCTTCGCTGAGGTCATACCCCATTGCCTACTCTGGATCAATACTTCATACCATCGGACTTAGCTCTCAATCTTCCTGAACTCCCCACAGGCCCTGTTCCTTCTTCCGACCTTCTGCTAGCTTCATCCTAGTCCCACCAGTAAAACGTAGAGAACCTTCTCTTCCTTAAAGTTGACTTAGCAAAACCAGCACTGCTGGCTGGATGCAAGAATGTTGCCAAGATCTATGTGAATATCTTTATTTTGGGTACCATAACTTGTAACATTGGCATGCATTCCAATACAAGTTTTAAAAATGCATGCCACAGTGTACAAAGTCAATATTTCAGAAAAATTTAACCTGGAGAATAATAAATAATAAACATAAACATAAACATTAAGTAATAAACATAACTAATGGTCAGTTTAGGTGAGAAAATACTAAAATTTTGCCAAAGGAAGAAAAACTATAATTATTCTTAACAAGTTAGATAATACCTCAAAAGGTAAAAGATGTTCTTGGCACAAGATGTTAATTTGGGCTCCTAGTCACAGTGAGAAATAAAATAAATCTGACATATCTTTTTTTCTTTCTTAAACAGTATTGTTTGTTCTCTAGTACCCTGCTCTCATCCAGGTTTTTTAAAATAACATTTTTGTTAAAATTTCTTATGCAGAATATATAAATAAGTTGAGCTTTTTAGTGCATATACCATCATCCCCCCCTCCCTTTCAAGTATTACTACGATGATTCCTTTATAATTCCCAGGTACCTCATCCATCTTTCAAATACTTAAAATTATAGCTAGAAGACTTGCAGAGACTTTTGCCAATACCTTAAGTACCTTATTAATTGGGTTTGAAATTTTGTATCTAGACTGGACATTTATTCCATTCAATTAAAATTAATGAATATCCACGGGGCTGCTATTAGGTCAGAGTTGAGTTCTTGCCAACCCATTTCTAACCAAAAGTAAAAATTCTCCTTTTTGGACAAAGCCTCTGTCACAGCAAATGATTGTAAAGCTATTTATCACTGCCGGTGATTCCTCAACACCATTTTCCATTGTTTCCCTCTAGTATCCCATAGAATTGGGAAAAATAAGTAACCATTTCTTGGCTATAGCTTTGACACATAGGACAGGATATTTCATGGTGCCATGATGCTTATTTTTCTTGTAGATAACAAAATAGTTCTGGGCTGGCTGAAAAGTTTTATTTGAAATTGTGGAAAATACATGTTTGGAAAAAGGTGTTTAATGGGATGGATCAGTGAATGGAATTTGTGAACATTTTTATCTTTATTTTTGATATTTTTTAGAATCTAAACCCTACCATTTAAAATGTATTTCTGTGGTTCTAATAGACGGCATCATCGTACTAGGAAAAAAAAAAAAAAACATATTTAGGGAAATAATGTAATTCTGACCATTAACAATGTAATCGTAAGTTATTGAATTTTTAGCTCTCAAAGTAATAACGATTTTCTACTCAGCATAGCAACAATATCTATGTGGGTTTCAAGGGAGTATAAATAAATTTTAAAAATAGGAAAAATGTATACCGTGGCATCCTCCCTTACTGTACTATAAAGCAACTTGACATTGGAGCTGTGCCTTACGGATTCTTTTTCTTTATCCCATGGTTCCTATTTTAATACTTTGCTCCTGAATGTTGGCCATTCAATTGCTGCTCAAATAAATAAAGTGAAAGTAATAAGTAAGAATTCACCATTATACCTACAGATTAAAGCACACAGAAGCAAATGTATTCCCGTCCTTGAAATTCTGAATGTTGCAAATTCAAAGCGCTTCAAGATAGACATTTTGGACTCTGTCTAGTCTTGGAGCCAGCTTTATAACCAAAATGGAATCGTTATGGGTGCAGCTGAGGTGGCACCACTTACTACATTAGTCTAGAATTCCTTCTATTCTGAAACAAATACCCAGACATTATTTTTAGCTTATATGATACATAACTTGCAAAGAGCTGTACTTGGATATCTACAAAATGAAAAATGTAATCATGACTATAG
>NW_006438869.1:2302519-2313938 GCF_000325575.1 Pteropus alecto
GAATAAAGGCATATCATTGAAATTTGATAGAATTCCATGGTTTTAACTAACTAAGATTTAATTAGTAGAAGCAGTTTTGGTAGAACAAGGGCATTGTACTTCTCATTTCTTTAAAATATGTGGAAAAATATATTACAAATGCTAATAAGCCTTTGTAAAGTTTGGTGTAAAATTTGGTGAAAATTAGTTGAGCTTTATTCCAGCCCCACCCTATTCTTGTAGTGCTTGATGACATGGGACAAAACACTGAGTTCTTCATCTCCGAGTGTCCTTATCTCAACAAATAGGAGTTGAACTAGCTGACTTTCCAGGGATTACATTCTTTCTTTATGTTTTTTGTTCTATCTTATTCATGTGTTGTCCTGATAATATTTTCAATTGGTTTAACATACATCGAACTCTCTAAACAAGCACCTAATTACCTGTATGAGAAACTGTCCATGATTTTGTGGTAGCAAAAATCCTCAAGCAAGCATTTTATCATCTTTCCTTTATAATCAGCCTCTTCCACCCCTTTCTCTACTATGTATGAACCAATTGATCGTCCCAAATCACCTCTCACTTTCAAATAGACTTGCTGTTCCTGACATTGCTTTTAAAATCTTCCAGAGAACATATTTTTATTTTTTGCTACATCATTACTCCCCCTTAGTTGTCATACTCTTCTGCGTCTGTGGCCCTCGATGCCATTACACACAGCACCCACTAGAGACTTTGAAGTACCGCATTACTTCTCAACTATCTACTTCTTCCCTACTTGCTAACCATAAAGCGGCCCCATAATATCTTCTGCCTTTTAAAACGAGACACAATCATCCAAAGCCTTGAAAAACTGAATGCCTGCTTCTCTGCTTAAATTGCTTACATCTCCCAACTTCATTTATCCATGAATATTTACCAGACATCCACTATGACCGTGTCCCCGTGCAAGGATCAATAATGAAAAAAGAGGCACCAGCCCTGATTTTCTTGTAGGAATGGACATTCCTAGTCTTTTCCATTCTGGTAGGGAAGACATTTTGATACACATAGCAGTCATGTGATACATGTTTACCGAAGGGAAGAGTCTCGGTTTCATGATAGCCCATCTCAAAGGAGCCTGAACTAAATGCAGGGGGTCTCATTTCACATTGAGCAGGCTGGACGTGAAAAGGGCCCGTGGTAAGAAGTAGCATGGTGTGTTTTAGGAACCGACAAAAGAGAAATTGCAGATATGAAAGAGGGAAAACTAAAAGATATGTGTATACTAAATCATGATGCTCTGAGTGATTTATTAGGCAGCTGGACTTACTGTGGGATATTATGTTCACCCATGTGTCTATTGAGAGAACAAATTCAAACATCAGGTCTCAAGTTACCATTGGCTAGGACATTTATCACTGGAGTAGATGATCTGTCTCTCCTGTATCCCATTTGCTCTTATGAATGGGAGCCATTACAGGAATAGATAAGTCACTGCCACTTGTAAGATAAAGGTAATGACTTTGGCTTGGTAGTTGTGCAAGTTTCAAATTTTTCTATCTATTCATTTATCCATCCATCTACTCTTCTATTTATTATCTATCTCTATCTTTGCCTATCTATCTATCTATCTATCTATATCATCTATATCATCTCTCTCTAAATGTTAGTGTGATCAGTGTGTGTGTGTGTGTGTGTGTGTGTGTGTGTGTGTATGCAGTCGGGGAATCCTAGATTAAACATGTAGATAAATAAACCAATGGACAACTAAATTAGGTATTGCCAATATCTTCACAACTACTAATAATGTCTGTTTAAGAGAAAAATAGTCTTTTCCTAGCCTGTGAGGGAGACAGACCTCAATGGGCATTTGGAAGACACAAGGCAGCCGTGGGTGTCTGGAGGAAGGGGTAGCGAAAGGTGCTCAGAGGCTCCTCCACACCCTTTTCCTACAGTGGTCCTCAGGAAAGAAATAACTCTTGATGATGCTTGTCATGTAATGACGCTCTAGAAGGACTTAAGATTGGGCTATTTTCATTGCTTTTCTCAGGGACTATAGGTTGAAGGCATTCATGTCCTTTGTTCCTTCAGAAACGCCTGAGTTGCAGATGTAGGCAGTAATTCTGAAGAATTACTTGTTATATTGACCAGGGTTTTATTATCAGTCAAATGGCAGTTACAAAATTTTCCTTGAGTGAAAATATGAATCTCGCCTACTTAGAAAATAATGTTTATCTTAAAAGAGTAAACGTAAATGTTTCTTGGAAATCTGATACTTTAAGCACATAGATAATACTTAGTTCTGACCCACTAAATTGATCTATCAGTATTCGGGCAAAACTCTGAGCATGTAAACATGCTTTTCACAAAAAAACAGAAATTATAATGGTGCTGTAAATAGTGATCTGCTCTCTACAAGCCAACACAAACTTTTCATTCAAAATAATCTTTCTAAACAATTTCTGTATGCAAAGGAGGTTTTCTTATGCCAGTTTAATTTCTGTATATATTTCCAATTAATTATAGTTCCTAATATTTATATATCACTTTATTACTTGCAAAGTGTTTTCACACTTACACATTTATTATCTCATTTCAAATTAAAAACACTCCTTGGTAAGATAGGCGGATATTATAATTCCAATTTGAAGGATGAGGAAGAGATTCAAGGAAGTCAATAATTCGCCCAGCATCAAATAAAAAGTGATTTGCAGAGCTAATGAGAGTGATCAGCATTTACTGCGCAACAAACACAGCCTGGTCACTAAGACAGGTGCTCTATATTCTTTTGCCTCTAATGCTAGCATCAGTCTTCCAAGGAAAGTAATGTTGCTGCCAATTAACTAATATAAGAATTAAGGTTGACCCAGCTAAATGGCAGAGCTTAGAACTAAACTCAGAGCACTGCACTGTGCCATAAATAGTCTTTCCTCGTTCACATTAGCTTCTTCTCTCCTCCTTTAATAGTTATATCAATGAATTTTTTATGATAGCAGAATAACTTGGGTTCATATTTTTCAGGTCAAATAATTAAATATTATAGTTGGTTCCTGGAGATTTCTGTAGACAGTGTTTTTCTAAAATAACTATTTTGAATAGTAATCTTCTGTCAAATTACCAATTTCTTCTCCTCCCCGCAGAGCACTTTAATAGGAGAGTTGGCATATGGCAATGTTGATTTAGGTGCTGCGCTATAAACTAGTTGGAACTGTTTAACTCGTCCTCATGTTTATTTAAATCTTTTTTCAAACATTCCTCTTACTTGAGATCTAAATAATGGACCAGAGAAGAAATTCCATGGACGCTTCATTGCCATCACCATCAAATATTTATTTCTAAGCACTTTACGAAATAAAGAAGATAAGTTTCCTTCTTTCTAAACCCAAAGTCTGAAAAGAGGGCAGTCTAAAGACTAAACATCCAGAATAAAATTGTTTTAAATAATTCATTATAATTATGTTTACAAATAAAAAAATAAAATGAGTTTTCAACAAATGATTCCAGTAAAGAAATACGATGGACATGTTTGAAGGTAAACAGTCTACTCAGGATGATCTGCATCAAAGTGATATAATTGACAAATCAGCATAGCAATTTTTAGAAGCTTGTTTGATATCTATTCGTAGTAAAAACAATTGAAACTATATTTAGTAGAAAAGAATAGATTCCACCCCCACCACCACCAAGGTTCAGACATATATACGGCAGCTCCACATTTTTTAAAGGTGCTCAAATGCTGAAAAAGGTTTTTTTGTTATTGCTTCAATATCTTTGAGAAGGAGATTTATTAGGAAATATTACTTCAATTTTTGGTGCGAGGCTGTTGATATCATCATAAGATATATAGTGAAGTAAAACTGGATCATGAATTTGAGATTTTTGATTTAAAAGAAGGTGTCACTCACTGTGGCAATCCAAAGGGAGTAAAAACTTCAATTGCTAGAATTTACATCGTTCCAAATTATGATGTCATTCAGAATATTAGTCTTCAAGGACTTTGCCTATCTTAACTCTAGTATGCAGGAGGAAAACAAAAGATAATTTACATATCTAGTACTGTTGAATATCCATTCTGAAGAATCATCCAATTTATGACTCTCATGGATGTCTCTATTTGACCCATTATTTGAAAGCACCTCTATAACATATCTAACAATAAGATTAGTGTTATCAGTGCCTCTCAGCTCTGTCGTTATTGCTCAGCTATGTGCACATTTTAATTCTTCATTTTGCTACTGCCACTTGATTCCTTTGGATTTGATTCTATGTTTTAAGAAGCAAAACTAAGTTATTCCAAGCACGGGAGTTAATGGGGTCATTCTTTGACAAACTGGAAGAACTTGGTAATGTATTGTTTTCCATATGTAGCACTGCCCTCTACTGGGTGAAAAAAAAAATCTGACGTTATTAATGGATTTCTAATTACTTGAGTATCTTGGTAGAGAATATGTGAAAAAATAATTCAAATTTAACTACGATATATTTTTTTAAGTCGAAGGGCTGAAGAATATGAATCTTTGACTTCTTTGTATAACCATTCTTCTTTATATTCTTATTTTGAAAAAATACCTTCTTTGGTTTGAATGTGAGATCCATAGATATTTTAGGGTATTAAACATATGAGAAAAAACTGATACCTTGTATTATAAACTAGAGAAGTGATAATAAAATTAGAGTTAGTTTAGCATTAATTTCAAGAATTTATTATTTGAGCTGTTGCTCAAGAGGCAGGTAGAAAATAATAGCTTTTATTTATAACTATTTTGTTCATAACTTTCATTATGTTTATGATCGGCATATCTTTGGAAGGTGCTAGAATGTTGTTTGTTTTTAGGTGTGCTTTCTGAAAGATATCAGTGAGGAATGGTGACGTATATTTCTTCTCTTTTCCTCCTTACTCTGTTTAAATGTAGGGCAGAGATTTTTAGAAATTAATGCCATATCAGATTAGTTTCATCGGTGAATTAAAAAAAATGATTTATAACAAACTGTGAGAAAATGCGGTCAGCATTACATGTCAGAATGTTGAAGGGTGGCATACGACACTTATGAAAAATATTTTTCTACATAGCTTCCATGATCTAAAATCTAAAGAAGTTCATGTCTTTATTAATCTTGCATATTATATTAATATCTGTTTGTCTCAAACTTTTGGAAGATACAGAATGGCAATAGTTCTATGTCTTAATTCCTTGCAGACACCCATAACTATATTCTATGGTACTTGATAAGTACTCAACAAATTTTAAAATATTAGTTAAACTAAGGTAGAATTGACACCCTCTTGTGAAAACTGAAGACACAATATAGGTAGGTATTCTACAGCTAGGAGCAAAGGGGTAGCTGATAGGGTCACCAAGGTCCTTCTCTAAAAATCGTTTTTTGTCGACTTTCTTTTTGATTAAATAAATCCTCTAACCTGAAAGTGAAAACTCGCAGGTGGTTTTCAGTGAGGACTTTTTCCCTGAGAGAATGTTTTACCAAGAATTATTTTGAATAATGTCAATCCAATAAAGTTCTATCATAAGTAAAGCTATATTCATACAACTTTCAAAGAGATTGGACTATTGTTTGTAATGGTTTCTTTTAAAAGTCATATGACTTATATGAGTGTACTGGAATACTTTAAATTTTCACCTGGAGAAAATTCTACTGAGCTTTCCTGGGGCTATTGAATACCTATCCTATCAATAGAGAACTTTCCAAAAATAAAGAGTCCGTCAAGACGTTACTTCACCCAATGGCTTATGATGGTTCTTTATCACCTTTTGGTTAAAGTATTAGATCCCCTTTTTTGGCATCAGACCCTTAAGGATCTTTACTCCCTAATCTCTTCACCCTTGGTCCATGACATGTAGCATTTATACGTGCACATGTGTGTGTGCACACACTGAGACAGTCACTCAAATACAATGATTGACCCACATCAAACTGTCTTCTATTTCTCTAAAACAGAGCTCTTTATTTAGGGTCCACAGGGTTGCCATGGAGAAAACTTGCGAGATCTATATTAAACAGGGGTTGAAAAAATACATTTGTTTTTTTCTGAAATTTAGCATTTCCTTCATTTATTAATGTAAGTAGAAAACCATCATAAGAATTATAAAATTTTTATTAGCAATAAAAATCATCTTTTATATCATACATGTTGTAATGCTCAAATTATCATTAATGCTCACCATTACTTTCAAATTACAGTCATTATTAGAGCCAATACTAAATCTTATTAGTTAATGCATTGGTAATAAAGCACATAGTTCACCATATCATAATTTTTTAATGATTTGACAATTGTGTTTTTAATGAATTTTCTTGATGTCATATTTTTGTCATGCATTTTAAAATATTAACATTTAATTAATTTAATAATAAATATTTTCCTTCATAGAGTTGACCTTTATTCCAGTACGGAAGAAGAATAGAGACAGAAAGAAGGTTTGTGGATGCTTAGGTTGGGGTTGGAAATGGAGGTGGACACACATACTCATGATGTTCACTTTTAGAATGATGAAAATATTCATAATTGAATTGTGGGGATAGTTGTATAATTCTGTAATTTAATAAAAATTGAGTTAGACATATAAAATTAGACATATTGTTTTTAAACAATAAAGTCATTTAAAAAAGAAACACAGAACTAATCTAAGTAACTTTTGAACAGTCCAAAGCTTTAGTCATCTATACCTTCATAGGACTATACTCTAAAAACAAAAAGAGAAAAAACAGAAAACTTTGGAATTTATTTGGTAAATCTTTTTGTTGTTAATGACATGGCAGTAAAAATTCAGAAGCAATAGTACATGTAGACTAGACTTAAATAATGATAACTATATAATTTTAAGGGAACCATAGTTCTCACTGCAAAAGATCAACACAATGAACAATGGTCATATGATAGAAGAGTTTAAATGTAAATAAAAATATACAAGAGAAAATATAAGATGGCCAAAGAACATATGAAAGACTCTCAAATGCACAGGTAGTCGGGGAGATGCAGCCATAAGAAACACCATTTCACGTTTGTCATATTGGCAAAAAAAATTAAACATTAGATGATATCAAGACTCACTGAGGATATGGAACTATGGGAATGATTGTGGAAATGTAAATTGCATTATGGAACTGTAAATTGGAATATACCCTTTGGAAAATAATTTGCCAAAGCTTAGTAAAAGTGAAAATATGCATAGCTTTACACCCCGAAATTATACCCCTAAGTATATTACCTGCAGCAACACTATGACACATTGAGAGAAAGGTGAGCAACATGGTCACAGTGTCACTGTTGGTAAGCGAATAAAAGGAACTTCAGGCTTCCATCCTCCCATCTAATATTCCTTTCAGAGGGGCATCCTTCCCGAACGCCCCACAATAGGCACAGCCCCCTTTTATGATGCTTTATGACCTCAGGGACTTTTTCTTCCTAGTTATTACAACATGCAATGTTTTATTCATTTGAGTGATTGTTTTACTTTTTGTTCTGACTCCCTATAAAATAAGTTCACGAGTGTGAAAAGTCTCATTGAGAGATTCACCTTGCATGTTAACACCATCAAATCACAGATACGTTTTATAGTTTTACACAGTATTTCCCAGTTATTTTTTCTTCTTGCTTTTTTGTTTTCAAAAATGTTTGTGAAAGCTCTAGGAACTGGTACACTCCAGAGAAAAGATGAAGAAATGAAATATTGATTTTGCTATGCTTAATTTAGAAGAAAAGTAACTTACTCAAGCGAAATTGACTTGGAAGTATATGCAGGATAAAAGTTATTTTGTCCCAGTTCAGGAGCAACTTCTGTATTTCACGCTGTCTTTTTTTTTTTTTTTTTTTTTTGTATTTGGGGCACACAATGAAAAAAAAACCCAAGCAGAGAAGTCGTCTTCTTCTTTCTCTTCTCCTCCTCCTCCTCCTCCTCCTCCTCCTTCTTTTAAATCTTACTTATTTTTAAACAGCAGAGTTAACTGCAGCAAATGCTTTGGTTGCACAGTGTAAGCTTTTTTCTTTTTTTTGGTTCACTGTTTAGTTCAACCTCTTGGTAGAATGAATCGTAGGAATAGTAAGAAAAACAGCCATCTAACAAATAAACAGGAAAAAGTGCTGAGAAAAGTAATAGAAGTATAAATTATTTCATGTTAGAGATTGATATAGTTTGCAGTTAATAGTTGATAAAAATATTCATCTTTCACTTCTTGAAAGAAATGATTTTTACAAGGTAGTCACTATACATAAGTGACTACCTTATGAGGAGCATGAATGAGGAGCATCTTTTTAAACAATTACAATCGTATTGTCTTCTTATAAGAAGACACGAAAGTGTTTCTCGTTGGAGGACAATGTGATACCGCTTTAAATTTCTGCATTTTGAATTCTCATCACATAGGTTTCTGTTGTCATTGAGAAATGAAAGTGAAACCAAGCTCAAACATATTTGTGTAATTTTCGTGGCAAGCAATATATGAATCATAATGCACCGATGTATTTATCTTTCCCCTTAAATTCTCAGTAAGTTCCTTAGTCTCCATCCGTATGTTTAAATATTCATCGTTCGATCCTGCTGGATATTCTTAGAAATTATCTTAATACATAAAAAATATTCAGTAATATTCCTGAATAAATGAATATCTACACTTACCATGATAATTTGCTGATTTAGATGAAATAAGGAATACTGATTCAGTATTAACAAGAAATCTCGTGAATAAACTTGTAATCTATGAGATTTAGCTCTCTAAATTTAAATTATATTTATGTGAATAATTATCATCCAATTCTCTTAAAATTAATCATAATAATTCTTCTCAGAAGGAAAATATCATTATTATTGAGAGAAACCATCAAAATAATGTCTTCCAAAGTTGTAATTTATATTTTAATTTATTATATGAATAAAGGATAGCAGAATTGATTCCATTTTTTTGAATAAAAAATAATCAGTGTAGGCACAACATATGCTGTGTTAGGACACTACCAACTAGAGCATTGTATAGTAGCTTGGACTCAGAAGGCAGACGGTCTGGAACCCAGTCCTGGAAAACATAACTATGTGACTTCAACAAGTAAATTAAACTTCCCAAACTTCAGTTTTTCATCTAAAAAGAAAGGCCACTAATATTGCTTACTTTGCAGTATCATTGTGAAGTCATAGGTCAAGGGTTTAGAGTAGAAACTAGCAAATGATATATGGATTATCTATAATAATAATATCATTGTTATTACTGGTACAGCACACAGCCTTACCGATAGTGAGAATTTAGCATTAATTGGCTTAATAGGCACTTGTTTGCAGCAGGTATGTCTATCTGGTATAAATAACAGTTTATTGCATTATTAATTAGATATAAATTATGAAGAATGCATCCCAAGGTTTTTGTTATATCATTTAAGGTTCTAATTAATCAAAGGTGTTTTGTAGCTTTGGGTAGTCATTTCAAGCATCTGAATTTTTATTGCCATTTTTCTCCTTTGTCAAGGTTATGTTCAGTGCATCTCAGGATTTCTGAATTTTCAGTAATCATATTTCACTGTCTCCTGTTATGATTGAAATTGTACCCTGCCAAATGGAGAATCTGGAAGTGCCAACTACTTGTTGTTT
This sequence comes from Pteropus alecto, assembly GCF_000325575.1. Taxonomy (NCBI): domain Eukaryota; kingdom Metazoa; phylum Chordata; class Mammalia; order Chiroptera; family Pteropodidae; genus Pteropus; species Pteropus alecto. Next base: position 2,312,074 of record NW_006438869.1, read on the forward strand.
ACTATATATACTTAAAAACACTTTCCCGTAAATTTATTAAGATAAATTAAACTGAAGTAATGTTAAACATGGACTTCGACAGAAATTGGAGAAAATAAATGTTAAGGTTGACATTGTATAAAGACTTCATGGGGGATCATATATTAAATTATATTTATTCAAATAGTAATGCTTATCGATTTGAGCTTTTTAAATAAAATTATTACCCTTACTTGTATCAAATGTAAAAGTTATCAATTCTACAAAATAAAAATAAAAGATTTTTAAGAACCAAGAATCTAACATTTTATTACATGTACTTAAGGAAATATTTGTTGCACACTAGGATACTGGTATCTTCCTCCTGATACAAGGCAGATGTTAGTTGCCATGGTGAACAAAAGAGTTTCGCCCCTGAGGCTCATTGCACAGGGCCTGCCAGGGTCTGAATCTGGATCACAAGAACCTAGAATTCCCATGGTTCTGCACTAAAAGTTTGCAACAAGGACGCTCGACAGTCGTGTTCTTCCCTTGTCTTCTCTTTTCATTTCCAACATTCCTTTTCTTTTTCCATTCCTTCTCTTTGCTTCTTGTCTTGTTTCTTGGTAAACTGTGGTTACCTTCCTGGTCACAATATGTTGACACTTTGGACACGCCATTGGTTGATTATATAAGCCAACAAGAGGATCTCTCTTTGGCCAGCAGAGGCCAGCAAACTGTGCTTAAGGCTGAAAGGCCTGTGCAAAGGTGGTTACTCATAGGAAATGGGTCACCTTGATGGTATTTTTGGCTTGATTGCAGCTTTAAGCCAGGAAGGTTGTCTTCTGGAAAGAATATAATTTTGCTATTGTTAAAGCAGAATGGAAGAATAGGGAAAGGTATAAATTCGTCATTTGGCTCCTTTTATCTTTATATGCTTTATTTTTCCACATTGTTCTAAAGCGGAGATAGTATAGGTGGGTTTGAATTGTAGACCCCACATATGGGATTTTTGGAGGAACGTAGATTGAGTATGTGGAGCCTGCTAAAAAGAGACCAGGGGACTTGTGAAAAGCTGAAATAGATATAAAGATGGGTCAGTGTGTGTGGTTTTCAACTCATCTTGCAACAGTATCTGTATCTACTTGGAAAAGTCCAACAGGTTCTCTCACTGGACAATGATATCTGTATTATTTCCTGTTCTCAGGCTCTATATTGTCTAAATTTGCATGGTTTTCTGTTATCACCTTCAGTCTTTCTGCTTTGCTTCCTGTACCTGTTCCACCAACTCTAGCCACACCAGACAGTTTACTAACACTGGCCATACCATACTTAGCCACTTCACCATTTTTTCTGCTATTTATTTTTTATCTCAAAATGCGGCGCCACTCCATCTCTATCTTCATAGTGAGAGAAGCTCTGATCATGCGTCATCTCAAATGTACCTTCACCGTTAAGTCATTTCTGATCCCAATAGTCAGAATTAAAATCTGTCCTCTATGCTGGCCCAATAGATTTCTTTGCTCTCAGTTCTACTGAGAAGCCACATGCAAGTCATGATGTCTGCCTGCCTCACTAGAAGTCATGCTTCTTGATTGGAAATCACTCTTTTTCTTCTTTTCTCTAAGTCCTAACAATGTAGATTTCATAAAATGTTAGCTCAATATTTTCTTGATACTAATTCACTGGCAAAACTTAAAGTAAAATCTCCCCTCTCCCAAAAAAGATAATTTATTTTGAAGTGGAAAATAAACGTGAGGCTTTGAAAAGTTGTTATAAAAATCGATATTAATAAATCAAACACAGCAATCGAAAGCATGTTTCCCAAGCGATTGAACAATAATTCTCTAACTTTATTTTTCCAAGCCATTCCCTACGACACAGAATCAAAGAGCCTATAAAATTTA
>NW_006438869.1:2314000-2338462 GCF_000325575.1 Pteropus alecto
GCAGGAATACAATTGCAAAGTATAGTAACTTGCAGAACAAATACTCTTTCACATTTTCTTTGGGAATCTCTCAATTATAAACTTATACTTTCCAATTTATGGTTGAAATCTAATTTTCTTTTGGTATAGTTTAAACATTTCTTCTGCTTTACCATCTCTTATAAAAAGTTTTTTTGAAACAAAAGTTATGTAATTATTTTTATAAATAACATTACTAGTTTAAAGGATGTCTAGTCAAGTAGCTGCAACTTATAAAAGAAATAAGAAAACAAATGTAACTTAGAAAAGTACTAATATTTACAATTTCATTATTATTCAATCACTTTTATTCATTTAGACATCTCACATTTTCATTCAGCTAATTCTACAAACGTTTTATCATTCAAAGCATAGAAAATGGAATTATTGTCCAGTTTATCACATTTTCACACAAAGAAAGAAATATTTCAATATGTCTGAAACACAGCTAATTTCATGTGTCCATTTATAAAATTAAAATATTTATAGAAGTCAAAACTTTAAATGCTAAAATGGAATCTGATGTATTTTTTTCTGGTAATAAATGCAAGTATTCAATAATGTTTTATCAATAATGTTAACTATTTTACACTAAACTGACTTTCTTACGTGAAAAATAAGAACAGGTTAAAAAAATAATAAAGCACTTAGCAATGTAGAAAGAATGCTTGGACTTTCTAACTTCACAGCTTGTTTTAAAAATGTCATTGGGGAAAAGGTACAACATGTCAAAGATGTGGCTTTGAATTTGGAGCAAGGATGTGACAAATTACGTGATCTGCTGTGTTTTAGTCTTTTGGAAGAGCATCCATTATACAAGATCAATAATTTTGACACCTTTGAGCATTTAGCTTTTCTCATGAAATTAGAAGTGTGCTTAAAGTTTTCTAAACTATAAATCTCATGCAACTTATTATTGGGCTATTTCACAAGGAACAATTGATTAAAATAATATATGTAACAACGCCACAGTTTCACTTTTAATTTTAAAAAATTGGGCAAGTATACATGTGTTCTAACAAGGGTATTCTGCAATTTCTCATTTGTTTAGAGGACATACAATTAAAAAAACCCGGAGATCGGTGGATTTTATCAAACCGCAGCAATGCTGTTGTTTTTGAATTAATACTCTTTTCTACTTAATGTATTATTTCATAAATTGAATCTTCTCAATGCGTACCTAAGTACTTGACTTAGTCTTAAAGATTAATTTACACAATAATATAGGCTGTTGAGTTTTGTATAGGATTTGGAAATCATGCATTGTGCTAAAAATTTTCCAGAACAAACCGAGAGTCATAAATATATGTAATTAAGCTTGGATTCAAAATAATTACTCACTATAGAATTCTACAATTTTTTTAAAATTAGAGTAAGTTTTTAATCTTAATTATACGAGATGCAATTCTCTGTGTATAATTGTTTGCCTGAAAAAACACCGAGATTAGCCACCTGTTCGCCAACAGTCTTTGAGACTCTAGATAAAGAGTCTACTGAAGTGGTTTTCAGTTCCAACGCAACTCCACCATGGTGGATCCACTCTCTTGGACAGGTTAGTCTTCACACTACTTCATGCCACTCAAGACCTCTGTATGCACAAAGTGGGCTACACAACCTAGCTGACAACCAGTACCAGAGGCAAAAGCGTTTATTTGGACTCAAAGAAATTGAAATTCTGGGAACAGAGATTTAGTTAGAAACTCAAATAGTGCTTTGATTACAGGAGAGGTAATCAGAGATTTTATGGGGAAAAAAGGAAGAAAGTGAAGTAAACTGTTTTTAAGAAGAGTTCCTTGGTGATGACAGATAAGCTAGGTCTGTTCTTCACTGATTAATCAGGAGAGTGGTCACTGGTAAACGTTTGCTTTTATTAGTCCCTTTGACAGAAAATTCTTATTCTTGCCGACTTCTTAGAATGTTGGTGCTTTGTCCCAGTTCAAAGATTCACAAAACAGGATTTGTGAGGCAGTATCTTCGGAATGGCTGCTCAAGGTCTAGTTTAAAATGGCTCCACTTATGTTATTTTTCACCACCTACAACACATCTCTTAAATCCCCCTGAAGCTAGGCTGTCAAATGGAAATCTACTAATATGAAACCTGGATCACTGGTGACAGTGGCAGAGGAGTGTCAAAACGAGAGAGTGAATAAAAATCAGACTGTGACAGATAGAAGGTGCATGGAAGCTGGTTAATGAACATAAAAAAAAAAACTTTCTCAAGAATGTCAGTCGTGGTAGAGAAGTGGGGTAGTCTGAAAATCAAGGAAAATTATTTTCGTGTGTATTTTCAAGGCTAGAGAATTGGTACAGACAGTCCGTGAAGTGGTAAACACTGTGGGACACAGGGGACATAACTGAGTTTATTCTTCACTTTTTGAATTCTTTTTTTTTTGTATTGGGTGTTTTGGGAAGGAGCTCCTTAGACTTTCCTCCACATGGATGGCTTCAAAATCTAATAGCACTGACACTACTTATTTAAAGGTTCTCTCTGTATTTGACATAGAGAGCAAGATTTTTTTTCTGTTATTTCTGAATACATAGTCATTCTAAAGCAGAGACTCCAGATCCATATGCCACATAAATTATACAAAAAGAAAAATCATTTTCATTATTTACACCAAACCAAGATTAGCTCCGTGTACCTTTAAATATTTAATCATGATTATCCCCTATAATATAATTTGTGGACAGTTTACAGAAATAGAAGGATTATCTTAAAAAAGTGACTTTTATTCATTTGGAAAGTACGATTAATTTAGGTATAAATAATTGGATTTATTAAAAGTACATTTAATAAGTAATGTTAACAGGTCATTAAGGAAAATATGATTCTCGCAATATATTTGATGAACATTAAACAAAAGTAAACCAGCTTATTTACCGCATATATTAGTTTTATACATATTGCTGCCCTAACAAATTGTTGCAAAAGTCGTTTAAAACAGCGTAATTTTGTTATCTTACAGTTCTAGAGGTCGAAAGTCAAGAGTGGGGCTCATTGGGCTAAAGTCAAGGTGTCGGCAGGGCTGTGTTCCTTCTGGAGGCTGTGGGGGAGAATTACTCTGTTTTCAAGCTTCCTTGCAACCCAGCAGAGAGAGAATCTTTCTCCGACTTGGAACTCTTCTTCAGCTTTCCTGTTTAACTTTAAAGTCACTTTTGATTATGTTGGACCCACCTGGGCAATCCAGGATAATCTCCTTTTTTATAATCAGCTAATTAGCAATCTTTATTCCATCTGCAACCACTTTTCTCTGATATATCATATTCACAAATTGCAGGAATTAGTGTGTGGATATTTTATAGTAACCTTAAAAAAAAAATCAGCTCTTTTAGTATGCTGAAAATAATCCCTAAGCACTTCTATGGGAGGATTATATTATGTAATATTTTTCAAGAATATTTAACTAGGAAAGCTTTCTTTCTTTCTTTCTCTTATCTTATTAAAAAATAAAATAGATGTTGCTCTCTGATACCCTCAGAAAAGTCAAGTTAAGCCAATACGAAGGTGTTCCATGCTCAAGACTTTCTTCAGCTCCGTAGGAAGCATGCTGCAGGCTCTGAGTCTACTGCCTTGAAAGTGGGCAGAGTAGAACATCGTGGCAGACAGGGAGCTAGGCAGGAGTGAGGGCTCAGCTGAGGACTGGCTTCACTCTGTCCCATAGAGAAGCTCGGAGGCACCAATTGGACTGAAGGTTCTTCATCCTACGTTGATTGGTGCAAGGTGGCAGACTTATACTCTGATCGGTCATCACTGGCCAAGTTCAACATGTGGTTAAGAAGTTGCAGCCTCTCAGATGAGGGTGAGGGAACTCCTCAGAGAAGGTAGCTGTCATCAGCCAACATGCACTTCAGAGGAATAACTTAACTAGTTCCATCTGACAAGATGCTGAAGGCTGGGGCTGAGCAGGTTAGGTGGGAATACAGTATGTCATGGTATACATAAGCTCATATATAAAATACAAATATTCAATTCAATACATTTGATTAACTACAAATACGTACATATGTGTAATTGAGAAAGAAACTACTGGGGTTATATTGCATTTCCTAGGAAATAAAAAATAAAAGTAGATACCGTAAAGAATTCACGGTTTAGACTTTGAATTAGCTAAACTGTTTTAATTTTATCATAATCTCAGTGTTAACCCTAGATACCAAGATACTGCATTCTGTAGGCAACCAATTTAAGGCCCTAAAAAGCACCAGTTAAGTTAAAAATTAAAACTATCAGCACTCTAAGATTTTACCCCTCTTTCCTTCTCATACATTACATTAATTAAATATGGCAGCTCACATAGCTCAATAATGAATTAATTCTACATTAAGGATTAGCTCTCTGTGTTTCCAGAATTTATCAAACAAGAAGCAATTTGATGAAGGGGAAAGAACATGTCATTTGAAGTTCAAAGAACCAAGTCTGAGCTCCGTTTCTGGAATTTATAAACTTGGCAAGTGAATGAACCTCGGTTTCTTCGTCACTAATTAGAGGTAAGAATATTTGCATTATCTTGCTCACTGTAAAAATACTTGATAATAGTAGATATGATAAAAAAAAATGATCCTCTAGCGCATATCCATGTGGCATTTTAGGATGTCTCCTATAACTAATTAGAAGTAGGAGGGCTCAGAAGACCTGACCCAATCCGACTTCTCCCTTTGCGTGACTTCACGTGACCCACACAGCTTGGCTTCTCTGCTGTTTACTGACTGTTTCCCCTGGTGCCAGGCTGTTGGAGCTGTTTGTCTGCTGATCCTTGAGTCGTCTCCCCCAATTTCTCTGATGCCTCGGTAAACTAACATGCTTTCTCATTAACCTCCCCTCGAAACGTATTTAATGTGTGTGATTTGATATTTATTTGCCTTCAGCTCTAGCCTCAGAGGGTCAAATATTAAACATCATTCACAAATTGATGTATAAATTGATCTACAACAAAATTCGCAGAGAGTTTTCCTTAATGATACTCTGCAGTCTAAGAAGGAGGAAGTTAGATGTAGACTGCCTGGTTATCATTAATCTTAGCAAAACTTTCTGGGATTCGTTGTGCTCTTCTGTAAAATGTAAAGATCAAATGTGAAACACAAAATATATGATTCTTCATAAAAGTAGAAGTGGAAAAAGCATACACAACCTGAAATATACATGGAAACTTTGCAGGAGTGGCACCATAGCCATTATGACGTCATCGACTATTCCCTGTACAGTGCTCCACATCCCCATGACTGTTCTGTAATTACTAATCTGTACTTCTTAATCCCTTCAACTTTTTCATCTAGCCCTTCAATCCCCTCCCATCTAGCAATCACCACTTTGTTCTCTGTATCTATGAGTCTATTTCTGTTTTGTTTGTTTGTTTATTTTGTTCCTTAGATTCCACATATAAGTGAAATCGTATGGTATTTGTCTTTCTCTGTCTGACTTATTTCACTCAGCCTAATACCTTCTATGTCCACCTATATCATTGCAAATGGTAAGATTTTATTTTTTTAATGGCTGAGTAATATCCCATTGTATATATGAGCCATAACTTCTTTATCCAATCATCTGTTGATGGACACTTAGGTTGCTTCCATATCTTGGCTATTGTAAATAGTGCTGCAGTGAACATAGGGGTGCATAATTCTTTTCAAATTAGTGTTTTGGTTTTCTTTGGGCAAATACCCAGAAGTGCAATTGCTAGGTCTTAAATTTTTTTCAAATTAGTGTTTTGGTTTTTTGGGGGCAAATACCCAGAAGTGCAATTGCTAGGTCTTAACGTACTATTTTTAATTTTTTGAGGAGCCTACAAACTGTTTTCCATAGTACCTATACCAATTATCAATCTCACCAACAGTACATGAGGGGTCCCTTTTCTCCACAGCCTCTCAAACATTTGTTTTTGATTTATTGATGATAGCCATACTGACAGGTGTGAGGTGATATCTCACTGTGGTTTTAATTCACATTTCTCCGATGATTAGTGACCTTGAGTATCTTTTCATATGTCTATTGGCTACCTATATGTCCTTTTTGGAGAAATCTCTATTCAGGTCTTTGCCCAGTTTTTAATTGAATTGTTTGTTTTTTGGTGTTGAATTGTATAAGATCTTTATGTATTTTAGATATTAACCCCTTATTAGATGTATCATAAGCAAATATCTTCTCCCATTCAGTAGGTTGTCTTTTTGTTTCGTTGATGGTTTCTTTTGCTATGCAAAACTTTTTAGTTGATGTAGGCCTATTTGTTCACTTTTCTTTGATTTCCCTTGTCCAAGGAGATATATCAGAAAAAAATATTACTAAGAGCAATGTCAGAGAATTTACAGCCTATATTTTCTTCCAGGAGTTTTATGGTTTGGTGTCTTACATTTAAGTCTTTAATTCATCTTAAGTTTATTCTTGTATACGGTATAAGAAGATTGTCTAGTTTCTTTTTTCTTTTTCTTTTTTTTTTTGCCTAAACACACATGCACAATATTAATAAAGTTCTCATTAGTTCCTGGTTGATTTCCAAAGACCTAGACTAGGCTTCCAGTAAAATACAAGATACACATTTAAGACTACTCATAGGTGGTCTAGCAGCACATTCAATCATGAATTCTGGATAGACATATCCATATGAATAAATTTAGCCTGATTCCACTTATATTTCATTCTCCTTTATTTTTCTCTGAAAAATGTTGTCGGTATTTTGATAGGGATTGTGTTGAATCTGTAGATCACTTTGAGTAGTATGAACAGTTAATGATGGTAGTTCTTTCTTTCCATGAGTATGGTATATGCTTCCATTTATTTATATCTTCTTCAATTTATTTCTTCAATGATTTATAATTTTCCAAGTACAGGTCTTTTACCTATTTAGTTAAGTTTATTCCCAGGTATTTTATTGTTTTTGATGCAATCATAAATGGGATTATTTTCTTAATTTCTCTTTCTGATAGTTTATCATTGTTATATAAAAATGAAACTGACTTATGAATATTAATTTTGTACCTGTTACTTTACTTAATTCATTTATCAGTTCTAAACAGTTTTTTTTTTTGAAATCTATACATAGTATCATAGTATCATATCATCTGCAAGTAATGACAGTTTTACTTCTTCATTTCCAATTTGGATGTCTTTATTTCTCTTTCTTGTCTGATTGCTGTAACTAGGACTCCCAATACTATATAAATAAAAGTGATTAAAGTGGACATCCTTGTCTTGTTCCTGATCTTAAGGAAAATTCTTTTAGCTTTTTCCCATTGAGTACTATATTAGCTGTAGGTTTGTTATATATAGCCTTTGTTATGTTAAGATATGTTCCCTCTATTCCCATTTTGCTGAGAGTTTTTATCATAAACGAATGCTGGATTTTGTCAAAGGCTTTTTCTGCATCTACTGATATCATATGGTTTTTGTCTTTCAATCTGTGAATGTAGCGTATAACATTAATTAATTTGTGGGTATTGAACCAACCTTTCATCCCATGAATAAATCATCCTTGATCATGGTATACGATACTTTTAATGTCTTGATGAATTTGGTTTGCTAATATTCTGTCGAAGATTTTTGCATCTATGTTTATCAGGGATATCAGCATATATATATATGCTGAGTTTTTTAATTACTAATTTGATTTCATTAGTGGTAATCAGCCAGTTCAGATTTTCTGTTTCTTCTTGACTCGGTCTTGGGAGATTGTACATTTCTAGGAGTATGTCCATTTCTTCCAGATTGTCCAGTCAGTTGGCATATAATTGTTCGTAGTACTTTCTTATAATTCTTTGTTTTTCTGTGGAGTCAGTTGTCATTTGTTTTTCATTTCCAATTTTATTTATTTGGGTTCTCTCTCTTTTTTTCTTGATGAGTCTGGTCAAAGTTTTGTCAATTTTGTTTATTCTTTCGAGTAACCACCTGCTGGTTTCATTGATCTTTTGTATTTTTTTAAGACTCTATTTTGTTTATTTCTGCTCTGATCTTTATTATTTCTTCCCTTCTACTCACTTTAGGTTTTGTTTGCTGTTATTTTTTCTAGTCCCTTTAAGTATGAGATTAGATTGTTTATTTGAGATTTTTCTTGTTTCTTGAGGTAGGCTTGTATTGGTATGAATTTCTTTCTTAGGACTGTTTTTGCTGTATCCCATAGATTTTGAATTGTGTTTTCATTTTCATTTGTCTCTAGATATCTTTTGCTTTTTTCCTTAATCTCATTATTAACCCATTCATTGTTTAGTAGCATGTTATTTAGCCTCCATGCGTTTGTGTATTTTTCAGTTTTTTTCTTGTAATTGATTTCTAGTTTCATACCATTGTGGTCAGAGAAGACTCTTGATGTGATTTCAGTCTTCTAAAATTTACTGAGATTCGTTTTGTGGCCTAACAGATGGTATATCCTGAAAAATGCTCCATGTGCACTTGAGAAGAATGTATATTCTGCTGCTTTGAGGTAAAATGCTCTAAATATATCAATGAAATGCATCTGGCTTAGTGTGTCACTTCAGGCTGCTGTTTCCTTGTTGATTTTCTGTCTGGAAGATCTGTGCATTTGTGTCAATGGGATGTTAAAGTCTCCTGCTATGACTGTATTACTGTCACTATTTCCCTTTATGTTGGTCAATATTTGCATTATATATGTAGGTGCTCCTGTGTTGGGTGTATTTATGTTTACTAAGATTATGTTCTTTACTTGGCTTGATTTCTTTATCATTATGTAATGTCCTTCTTTGTCTCTTATTTTAGCCTTTGTTTTAAAGTCTATTTTGTCTGATATAAGTATTGCTACCCAGGCTTTTCTTCATTTCCATTTGCATTAAATATCTTTTTTCACTCATTTACTTTCAGTCTGTGTGAGTCTTTTGTAGACAGCATATGTATGTGTCCTGTTTATCTATTCAGCTACATTATTTCTTTTGATAGAAGCATTTAATCCATTTACAGTTAAAGAGATTATTTATAGGGACATAGTTATTGACATTTTATTATTTATATTTTGTTTCTTTTCTCCCCTTCTTCTCTTGGAGAAGTCCCATTGACATTTCTTGTAATTCTGGCTTATTGGTGATGAATTGCTTTAGCTTTTTTCCTGTTAGGGAAGCTATTTATCTCTTCTTCAATTTTAATTGATAGCCTTGCTGGGTAGAGTAGTCTTGGTCATAATTTATTACTTTTCATCACTTTGAATATTTTGTGCCAATCTCTTGAAGAAGTCCCATTGACATTTCTTTTAATTCTGGCTTATTGGTGATGAATTGCTTTAGCTTTTTTCCTGTTAGGGAAGCTATTTATCTCTTCTTCAATTTTAATTGATAGCCTTGCTGGGTAGAGTAGTCTTGGTCATAATTTATTACTTTTCATCACTTTGAATATTTTGTGCCAATCCCTTCTGGCCTGCAAAGTTTCTGCTGAGAAATCAACTGACAGTCTTATGGGAGTAGCCTTATAAGTAAATACCTGCCTTTCTCTTCCCACTTTTAAAATTCTCTCTTTGTCTTTAAATTTTGCATTTGAATTATAATGTGTCTTGGCACAGGTCTGTTCGGAGTCCTCTTGTTTGGGGCTCTTTGCACTGCTTGGGCTTGTATATCTATTTACTTCACTGGGTTAGGATATTTTTCCATTATTATTTCTTCAAATAGGTTCTCAATTCTTTACTCTCTTCTCTTTCTATGATATGAATGTTGGTATTCCTGATGTTTCCCCATTGGTCTCTTAAACTTTCCTCATTTTTTGATTCTTTTTTCTTCTTGCTGTTTGATTAGGTGTTTTCTGTTACCCTGTCTTCCAAATTGCTGAAATGATTCTCTGCTTCATCTAATCTACTGTTGATTCCTTCTCATGTATTTTTCATTTCTTAATGGTTCCTTTTGATGGTTTCTATGTCCTTTTTTATGCTTACTATCTCTCTGTTGAAGTTTCACTGAGATCATCTCTTCTCCCCTTAAGTTCATTGAGCATCTTCATAATCCATGTTTCAAACTCTGTCTCTGGTAGGTTGCTTGCCTCCGTTTAATTTAATTCTTTTTTTGGAGTTTTGTCTTGTTTCATTTGCAATGTGTTTCTTTGTTTTCTCATTTTAGTTGCCTCTCTGTTTGTTTCTTTTTATTAGGTAGATTTGTTATGTATCCTAGCCTTGGCCAGATGGCCTTATATAGTAAGTGCTCTGTGTGGTCCATTGGAGTAGTCTCCCTGATCACCTGTGCCAGGAGCTCCAGGAGTGTCACTTGATGGAGTCATGTGTGTTCTCCTATTGTAGCTAAGTCTTGATTGCTGTTAGCATATCAATGAATGGGATTGGCTCTCTGGTTGACTGGCTGTGAGGACTAGCCATGCCCACAGGATGTGAGCTGCTGTGTAGGAACTGACCCCAAAAAGTAAGATTCATCCCAGCAGGCTCATGTACCTGTTGAAACCACTCCTTGGGTATGCCAGTTGTGGGGCTAGTCAGATGGTGCTCTGTTGTTTTCTGACACCAGCCTCCGGGTGTGTTGGTTCCGATGCCCTTTGGGAGGGAGGGGGTCCCATGTAGGCCGAGGTCAGCTGTGGCCCGTGGGCTACCTGGTGGGAGTTACAAAGCAATCCACAGGTGGTCGTTGCCTGTGCTGGACCTAGACCCAAGTGGGAGAGACCACACTGCAAATTGAGGCTGATTACCCCTAGTACTAGGCCTGGGGTGGTTTAGCAAAAGGTCCAGGGCACACTAAGACCTGCGGCTGCCTGACAGCTTCTTATAATGCTCAGCAGCTGAAAGAGCTTTTGGGTGGTACAGGAATTGTGTGGGACAGGCTCTCAGAGAGTCACCCCAGTAAAGTGAGCAGGTTTCATGTGTCTAATGCGGATTCAGATTTGGTGCCAATGCTGGGCCTGCGGCGACTCACCAAAGTTAGGTCACACCGAGGCCGGCCACTGCCTGTCTAAGGCCTGCAAATCCCCAAGATTTGTTTAAAAGACACTGAAGCTCGGGCTGGGGCTGGTTTCCTGCCACCAAATGCAAGCTGTGGATTGTTGATTGCTGTCGAATGAGCCCCATGATGAGAGAACAAGGCAGACCTGGTTGCTGGGCAAGGAATTCAACACCAGCTATTTGCGGGTTGGGTGGGCCGAGGTCCCAGGGAGACTTGGGGTGGAGCAGGCCTGTCTCACTGGCCAATGCGGCTTCAGAATTGGCCATGTGCGAGGAGGGCTCAACACAGGCAAGTTGGTGCCTGTCTGCAGACAGCCCAGAGGAGGCCAACAAAGAAGCAGTGCAGCTGTCCCTCCAGCCCTCTCTTGTGCCATACAACTCAATCTTTCCCCGTATATCCCTGGTGCCTCCTGAGCTGCCGATCCTCCGCTGGAGGCCGGAGTGAGTGTTTGTGGTCGAGTGAGTCTGTGTGCGAGCCCTTTAACGGTATGTCAAGGTTTTCTGGTTCCTTCCGTCTCATCTGGACAGTCAGAGTCTCCACTGATTTTTACAGCCAAATTTTGTGGGGACTCCTCTTCTCAGGACTGCAGCCCTGGGCTGGAGAGCCCCAGTGTGGAGGTAGGGCCTCTTGTTCTTTCAGGGGAGTCTCTGAAGTCATGCTGTCCCTCAGGATGCTCGACCCCCATGTGGGGGTGCGGGACCAGCCCGTTGTTTTGTGTCTCTGCCCCACCTACTGATCTCCATGTGGCTTTTTCTTTATATCCTCAATTATAGATGATATTCTCAGCTAGACTTCAGTTAGTTCTCCAAGCTGATTGTTCTATAATTTAATTGTAATTTTAATGTGGCAAGAGAGGAGGTGAGCATGGCATTTACCTTCACTGCTATCTTGATCCACCTTCTACAAAGAATTGAAAACAGAAATCTTTACTGTAGAAATTCTCAGAAAATTGCCATGTTAGTATAAAATGTGATCATTCGAAATGGAGAAAAGAATTTACTGTTTACCAAACTTTATCTGTGGATAAAACATATTTTTTTCATGAAATATTTCTCAAGTGCAGTTATGTAGGCCCTTTTTGGACTATTTTTCTTGAGGAACAGATAACACATTTCTAAAGGGAAAAATAATTGGTCTTATTTCTGGTTTTTATTAAAACCCAAAGCCTAAACTATGCAGCGTACTTTCAAATTAAAAAGTTATATACTGAATTTAACAGTTGCATAATAAAATTACTATGTAAAATGTAGTGTATTTTTATATATTAAAAATTAGAAAATTGACTTAGCATTAACTTTTAAAAGTAAAGGAAGGCACTTGAGAGTCTATATTTTATTTCTTATTTCACTGACTTTCCTTGGTTTAGCAGAAAAAGGTATATAGGTAGGCACTGGTAATGCTAAAACTTTCTTTTCATTGGTATGTATAGTTTAATGAGAAATTTGCAGGTGTCAGATGGATAGCAATAAGGAGATCTTTTCCTCCTGTGTTTATTTAATTAGAGTTGCTACATCCAGGTGTAATCTATTGATATGTAAGAAGTTTTACACAATGCTGAGGAAGAACATAAATTTTACAGCATTGCTTAACAAATGTACTTAATTTAAATCACCTTCCATCATATCGCCCCTCCCCCCGACACCACTGAAGTGTCATAAAGAACGCCATTTCAGTATTTTACTAAATGGAAAACTTTAGAACCCAATAATTTTGTATAAACCCACAGAAAAATTTATTAGTCTAAAAACCAGCTCATCAGCCACTGTACCAATGGATATTTGAAAGAAGCCTCGTAAAAATTCAGAGTTAGGGTTGTACATTAGACAGGCAGAATAAATTGAGAGGAAAATAATTTTTTCTTCCTCAGAAAGCATCTAAAGTTAGTAAGAAATGATACTCCAGAATAGAAATATAAGAACCTAGAGATGTCCTATAAAGTAATGGCTATAAACTGTCATGTCTTAACATCGTATTTTTAAAATCTTAGGAACTTTTGTGATCCCATGATAAAAATGAATGGACCACATTACTTTTAAGTAAATTACTTACTTTATGATGCAGTGTATATTTTGAGCATCTAAATATCACAAATCTATTTTAATAATTATATTTATGTAATCCTTAATATTTCAAAGATATATAGGTTTAATATTTTATTACTACCTTTTAACTTTCAAAACATAAGTTTACATAAATTTTTATGCAGTCTAGAGCTGTGAATTTCCATGGAGTTTTTTGAATTATTAGCTCACTAGATTTTAATGGTCATGAAAGGAGGAAGTGACGTGTAAAATTACTAAAATATACCAATTTAGAGCTTACAGAAAACTATGCAATCTATAAAGCATAGATATCATGCTTTCCATTTAATTTACTAATTCTTTCTAGAATCATACTATCTGTGTGACACAAGACATTGACTTCATCTTTAAAGCATTGAAATGCCTGAAACTGATGATCCAGACACTGCCTATGCAATGCTAACCTCCATTTAATAATTATGCATTGAGAAGTGATTATGTAATTTAGCAATTATGGAAATTAAGCTATCTTAATGATGAGACAGGTGATGGATGATTTGGGGTGACAGACTCATTATATTACTGCCTAGTTTATAATGGCCTGTAGACAGGCACAAATTTTCAACATGTTACTCATCAGTTCCTTTTTCAAGCAATGAAACTTGCAATATACTTCTGCATTTGGTTAGACTGAAATTGAAACCCACATGAGAAGGTAGACACAAACTCTCTTGGATTCCCAATATGGAAATCAGCTCGTATTCTTTTTTATTAATTGTGGAAGAGACTTTTCTATCCAATGTTTCATTTACTTGATAGGTTACAGTGATATCTGAGGGCCCGGGGTAGCCTTTCTGCTACTTGATGAAAATGTCTATACTGCCCATTGGAAGTATAAGTCCTGGAGATGGTCACTGCATTACAAGATTACAACTCCCCAATAACTAAATCAGAATTCTCTTCTGCCTAATACCTATGAAGGGTATTATTCAATCAGAAGATCTTAGCCTTAAGAAGGGAAACTATGTTTGGAATTACTTCAAATCATAATTAATTAGTTATCCTATGTCACCACAGGCACATAAAAATCCTTTTTAAGAATGATGTAGTTAGATAAGTAAACACTTTGTGTTCAAATAAGAATTTAAGACAATACGTCGATTGTCTAACATCAACAAAGTGGATTTTAACAGAGAAAAAACACCTTGACTCAAAATCTATATAGCTATCCTCATCGGAAACAGTGATACATTGAAATGTCCACAAAAGTCTTATTGTGCACTCATGTACCTGAATGAACCGTATAAATTGTTCAAGTGCCAATTCCTCTGTAAAGGTAACCTTTCCTTTGTGCTCACATATTATTTGATGTATAATTTATAATATAGAACTGATTATGACACATTTTAATTATTGGTTTGGCTGTTTTCTTCCATAATTGTGAATTATTTGAGAGAAAGACTGACTTTTAATGTTTTCTTTATTATTATTTCAGTAACATGATGACTGGTACATAGAAGGTTGCAATTCACTGTAAATGAACAAAACAGAAAGGTAAATGGATAGAAAGGTCAGTTGTCAATAGCAATCATAAATATGTAAGCACCTAATAACAAAGCTTTCAAAAAAACATGTGGCAAAATTGACAAGATTAAAAGAGAAAATATATGGTAGCTTGACAATTACTTAGCATAATATTAGTAAATTAAATCAAACAATATGTAAAAAAAGTTAAAAACATGCTGACCAAGTAAATATGTTTTATTACAGGTATGCAAGTTTGATTTAACATTTGAAAGTCAATCAAAGCCATTTACCTTGTTAAGAAAATAAAGGAGAGAAACCATAAAATCATTTCTATAAGTGTACAAAAGCATTTGAAAAAAATGCCATACCTATTCAGAAAAATAAAACTATCGGTAAGCTAGAAATAGAAGAAAACTTCCTTAATCTAAAAAAGGGCATCATAATGAAATCCAGTATCTAATATGATTAACAGTAGTGGAATGTTTACCACTTGCTATTAGGATCAGGAACAAGGCAAATGATCCCTCTTACCGTTTATGATCAATATTGTACTGGGGTCTTAGCCACTGCAGTAAGTCAAATACAACAGATAAAAGAATGATAGAAACGAAAGGAAAACTGTTTATTTGCATATGACGTAGTTGTTTATGTAGAAATTTCTAAGTAACCTGGAAGATAAACATTAGAACTAATAAGTTAATTTAATTTAATAAGTTGCAGGACGTATAAAGGCTAGTACACAAAAAACAACTTTTTATGAATTAACAGCAAAAATTTAGAAAATAAAATTAAATAAGCTGTTGCAAATACAATAGTACCCAAAACATGAAATACTTAAGAATGAATTTAACAATTTTGAAAAGACCTATAAATAAATTTAAAATAAGTTGTGTTCACAGATTGGAAGACTCAGTGTTGCTAAGATGTCAGCTGTTTACAGTTTGATAGATTTGACATAATCTCAATAGTACAGCAGTGAGCTTTTAAAAAAAAGAGATTGATAAGCTAATTCTAAAGCTAATATGGCAATGCAAAGGACCTAAAAAGCCAAAACAATCTTAAAAATAAAGTAACATAGTTGAAGGCTTACTTTGAAGCTATTCAAGACTGTTTTACTGGCATGATAATTGACAAATAAGTGAAACAGAGAAGAAAACAGAGATAGGCCTAGACTTATCAGGTCATTTTTCAAAATATAAAGATACCAAAGTAATTCAGTGGCGGGGTATTAAAATCTATTAAATTTTGCTGGCTATCTATACAGAAAAATGAACATCAAACTCTACCTCACAAATACACAAAAAATACACAAATAATAACCATTCAGTATGGTCCATAAATCTAAATATACAAGCTAAAACCCGAAAGCTCTAAAATAACGAATGAGACTTCATCAGGATTATTATTATTTGCTCAACAAACAACACTGTGAGGGAAAGAATTAGGCAAGCCACAGAGAAAATTATTGCAAATCATATTTGTGACAAAGGACTAGTTTCCAGACTTGTAAAGAGCTTTACAACCCAAAACCCTGAGTTAAAAAGAAATTTAATAAAATGGGTAAAAGACTTTCACAGAAAATTTTACAAAAGATCTTACAAAAGACTATCTATGAATGAAAAAAAACCCACACACATGAAAAAATACTCAAACTCTTTAGTCATCAGGGAACTGAAAATTAAAACCAAGATTTGTACCCACTAGAATTACTTAAATTCAAAAGACTGAAAACACCAACTGTTTCCTAGACTGTTGTGAAACTGGAAATCTCATATGTTGTTGGGTGGAATGAAAAGGATATGATCACTTTGGAATGTTATCTAGAAGCTTTTTATAAATCGAAAAATGTACCTACCATCTTAAATTTTCATCTAAGATAAACTAAGACTCGAGTTCACAAAAAATTTGTACAAGGTTTGTAGCAGCTCTAAACAAAGCTAAAAACATTCATACTAAACAAAACTAGAAACATTTCAGGAGAAGGGGTAAATAAACTGTGATATATTCATACAATGGATCACTACTCAGTCATAAAAAAAGAATACATTTCTAACACATGCTACAACCTGTCTGGATCTGTGAAATATTTTGCTGAAAATAAGAAATCTTACACAAAAGGATATATCAGATTGCATTCATGTTGGAGTTCTAAAACTAATCTGTGATGTGAAAAAATTTGGAATGGTGGTTAACTGGAGGTGGATTGGGATGGAGATTGATTGCGAAGGTGAATGCGACCCTAATATAAGAGTTTTGTAATACAGGTTTGTCAAAACACAATGACTGAGCAATCAAGATTTTTGCATGTTAGTGGATGTAGATTTTCCATCCACATGTGGCCTGGGAGGAGAAACACTCTGTAAACAAATAAAGAAAAAACTATCAAGGTCAATTATCAATTGCCTTACTGATAATATGCTGAACATCTAACTCTCACTCAATCACACTAGGAAAATGTTTAATACTAGAGAAGGTGATGAATTTTCCCTGGCCTGAAACCACTGTTTATAACTTTCTTAATCTCTTGATCGGAAACTGCCTCCCCTGCCCCCACCCACTTCGGGAGGGTAGGGAGGGACCTAAGAAAAAGGCAGAGGCCTCTAGTTTGTTTCCTGTCCCTCACCTCTCATGATATGCTCCAGGTTGGTCGGTGGGAGATAGAAGAGCATGTTGTCACCATCCTCTGAATGAATATAGAATAGACAAATTGTCTAGAAGAAAGGTCTCCTGCCTTTTGAACCATTCCTGGGCTTGACCTATGCTTGATTTTCCCCTGAAGTTCCCCCTGGAAAAGACTGTGACACTGTGGAAGATCTCAAAGATGAAGAGAGGAGATCGGCATTTCTCTACTGAAACTTTAACAGGCTTCTTTAAGGTGGTTAATATCATCCTGGATGACAATTCTCAGAGAGGAAGATATGGCTGAAGACATTTTGTTGCATTTAATTAAAATCTCGTTGCCCTGAGAGTAGTTTTTATGTGTGTGACAATTTCAAATTATCCTCTTATAGTAAGAACAGATTGGTTGGGTATAAGCAACACCATCAGTTTTAAGAAAATATATTTCTTAAAATTTGGTTCGATTCTGAATTCTTATTGATTTTTTTCATACATTTAACAATTTCTGCTACTTTTTTTTTCTCATTGCCTCTGGCTCTTCTGAATGGTTTCATTATAATGGTCTATATGGATGAGCAAAGAAACAAACACACTCTAAACCTTTTAGTTTTATAAAGCAGTATATTAGAACACAAAGTATTATTTCTGGATGCAACGAAAATAATTCTCTTATTATTTAATAATGCTTAGGAAGAGCTTTTAGTACTTATTATCTATCATTATTCAAGATCCATTCCATGTTAAGAAATTTAGACTCACTCGGTCACACAGAAGAGTAGTACTCTTGATTCTTAAAGTCATTGCCAATTAACCAAAGTTCAGTTGAGAGAAACCATAATTTAGACGATTAAACTGAAATACATCTAATACTCTAGGTGATTAAAACATAATCCTATATCAAACTAGATTTAAAAAGAGAATAGAGACACTTTCTTATTAAATTCCTTCTGTCCCATATAAAGAAATGCACACACTGGCACAAACACATACATATCCACACACACAAGTGCATACACCCAGAATTGTTTTTACTGAATTACAGTTGAGTGTTAAAAGTATGATTTTATGCTAAATCTTGATGCAACTTATCATTGACTCTGATTTGAGGTTAATTTTAATGACAGCAGCACCTTCTAATGGAACCAGTTTTGTTGTGCTGGTGTTCTATGGGAGGCATGGTTCAAGGCAGTGATATTCCTCAAAGCCTAAGCCAATGTTCCAGTCCCCACGAAGCATATTTTCCTTAGTAATCTGTGTGTTTGAAGAGAGACCTCTAGTTCTGGTAAACATATTATATATGGTAAAATTTTGAGAGTTAAGTGGGGCCCTATTAACAATGTTGGGGTTCACTGACTGGAATATAAAATCACATTGCCTCTAGGCAATAGTTCATGACGAGTAAGTGTGTCTTGTGTCAGATTGCTTTGGTTAATATTTCTATTCTGGTACTTAACAGTCGTTTTCCCATGAGCAAGTCACAAATTCTCAATTTTCTCCTATAAAATATGAATATGATAGGCTCCAATCTTAAATTTTGTGAAGATTGAAGAAGATAGTGTATGTAACATGGCACAATACTCAGGACTTATTCAGTGTTCCATGATTGTTAACTATGATTGTTTAAGTAAAAGTCATAGTTTTACTCACAAACAATCGTTATTTGTTTTGGGATTTACGCGAACAGACATTCGAATTTTTGCTCCACCCATATTTGATATAAGTTTATTTGTCCTTTCAAGTTTTTAAGTTTCCCTCGTCTTACCCAAGGTAATTGAGTAAAACCTATATAATTTGTTCACTTCTACATTTTATCCCCTAATTAACATTTTGTAAAAGGAAATGTAAATAGGTTTTTCTGGCTTTGTATATTTTATAGAGCTATGGGAAATATTTTATTGTGGAAAGAGCTAATTCTATACATTATATTTTAATAAATATTTGATTAGTTACCACCACTACATGTTCTTATTATATTCATTAATAAATTAGCTATTTATATATTTTTTTATCACTAAAAAAATGGACATGATACAGATAACAGTGACTCTCTTTTTCCTCACCTCAGAATTTCTGCCCTTCACTCCTCTGCCACCTTTTCTTTTCTTTTGTAAACTTGTATTTCAGATTCTTCTTTGGAGTAAAACATGCTCTTCAGCTATTTACGAGGTAATTTCTGAGTTATACAAACTCCATGTTCCTCCACTGTACACCCCCCTTCAATCTTAGCTGCCACAGACAGACAGAAAGAACGCAAGGACACATCTGCACCGGAAGCTTAGCATCATCTGCCACCTTAGGGAGAGGCCTATTTATATATTATCTTCTTTCTGTCTGTCTGTCTGTCTGTCTGTCTGTCTGTCTATCTATCTATCTATCTATCTATCTATCTATCTATCTATCTCTATCCATCCATCCATCCATCCATCCATCCATCCATCCATCCATCCATCCATCTATCATCTATCTGTTATTTCCACCAAAATGTCAACTCTGTGACTGGAGATTTTGTCTCTCATCTTGGAATTTACCCATATTTCCTAGAAGAGTGCTTTGTATGTAGGAGAAGCTAAATAAAAAATTTGAAGTGGAGGTTGAATGAATGGTAGCCCACTTTTCACCGTCTTCATCTCAAAGAACGATTACATAATAAATTTCTAATTCTATCAGTATCTCTTGTTCTGTCGTAACTTTAATGATACAACCAAAACCTTTCCTTGATCATAAAATCAAAGCTAACTCTAATTATCTGAGCTGATGAGGTATGAGAGTAGAATGGATTGAAATTCACAAGTGATCCCTTAGTCACATCTTGATCAGTATGTTAAATGTCTCTCCATCCTAACCTTTAACTGGAGTTGCAGGCAGGCAGAAAAGTGTCCTCACCATTTTGAACCCCTTTATCCTCAAGGATCTGAGAAAGTATAAAATGTCCAACAAACTGGATAAAGAGGTGTAACAAGGGCATTTGGGATCCACAGAAAATCCTTAAATTATTAAATATGCAATCGGGTGAAAAAAATTCATGCCATAAGATTATATTTTCAGCTACATTTTATTTCCAAAGTTTTGCTACAGACCTTCACATTCTCTTTATTATTTAATGTTTTCATGCTTATTATTTCTTTTCTACTAGTTAGATGGTAAGTACTTTGGAGAAAATATATACATTTTGCATATTAGAGAACCTTTCAGTTTGGCTCATATACATATTCCCTATTTCTTCACTAATAGTACATGTTTGTTTACAGAATGTAAAATATGACATATAATAAAGTTGTAAAATACTAAATAGATAGATAAATAATAGATTAATAAATTAAATACTAAGTATATAGATACCCTTTTTTGTTTCATAAACACATAAGAATTTGAGGAGCAGGAATTAACTTTTATGTTACCAAGTGATAGAATTCTTCCTTCTCTCCTTCTGCCATTTTTTCTTGTGAATGAGCTGGTGTTGCAGATGCCAAGGGAAATGTCACACAGATGCTACTTAGAAGTAGAATGTGAGTTTCAGGATGGTCGGGACATTGGTTTTTCACTGTTCTATCTACAGCATCCGAGTCAGTGTCTGGTTCAGAGTAGAATGGATGAATACAATAGGGGAGAAATGTTTAAATCTATTTTGAAATTCAGCACTGTAAGTAAAACAGTAGTATCATACACACATTTAGAGAGGAAAAAGTCACTACTGCATTCTTTAAGGAGAGTTAGGAAAAGTCTCATATGAAAGATGATACAGAACAATATTATAAAGGAACAATAAAATACATATCAATCAAAAAAGTTTGGATTTACTATTCCAAAAAATGGGGTCTCACATATGTAAAATTATAGAAACATTAAATAGTCAGGCACATTCCTATTACTAACAAAAAGTCTCAGGACATTTCTAGAATACAAGTTCAAGGTGGAAAATAATTTCATTAGTTGAGTTGCACAAAATCAATGTAGGTTCTTTTTAATTGGTTTGCTTGGTTTTGTTTTTGTTCTCATGCTAGAAAGCCATGATTTTTTTTTCTTTTTTTTTATAGACATGAAAATTTTTTATTTTTTATGGCAAGTTATCAAACAAGGAATTTTTATCCCGTGGATTTTTAATATTTCAGTTACAGTTAATGTACAATATGCTATTAGTGATCAGACATTTATATAACTTATGATCACCCCCAAAAATCCACTACCGATCTGACACCACACATAGTTATTACAATAGTACTGACTCTATTCCCCACGCTATACTCTATATCTCCAGGACTACTTTGTGACTATCAATTTTACCTTTTAATCTCTTTCCCCCTTCACCCATCTTCCTACCCCACCCCATTTTGACAACCATCAAAATACACTCTCTGTATTTATGAGCACGTTGTTTCTCTTCTGTTTATCCTGTTCTCTAGATTCTACATATAAGTGAAATCATATGACCATTTGTCTTTCTCTCTCTTACTCTGCTCAGCACAATACCCTCTAGGTCCATCCATGTTGTTGCACGTGGCAAGATTTCATTCCTTTTTATGGCTGAGTCATGTTTCATTGTATATATGTATCACCTCATCTTTATCTATGCAGCAATGAACATGTGGATTCACATGCCCCTTCAAAGTTGTGTTTTGGGTTTCTTTGGAAAAATACCCAGTAGTGAGATTACTGGGTCTTTCTTTGTCTCTTGTTATAGTCTTTGTTTTAAAGTCTATTTTTTCTGTTATAAGCATTGCTACCCCAGTTTTTTGTGTGTTTCTATTTTCATGAATTATCTTTTTGCATCCCTTTACTTTCAGTCTGTGTGTCTTTAAACCTGAAAGGAGTCTCTTATAGGCAGCATATGTAAGGTTTTGTTTTCTTATCCATTCAGCCACCTTATGTCTTTTGTTTGGAGCATTTAATGCCTTTACATTTAAGGTAATTGTTGATAGATATGTAGTTATTGCTATTTTATTATTTATATTTTTCTCTTTTTTCCCTTTTCTTCTTAAAAAAGTCCCTTTAACATTTCTTGTAATATTGATTTGGTGGTTATGAACTTTAGCTTTTTCTTGTCTAGGAAACTCCTTATCTTCAATTCTAAATGATGGCTTTGCTGGGTAGAGTCATCTTGGTTATAAGTCCTTGTTTTTCATCACTTTGAATATTTCGTGCCCATCCCTTCTGTCCTGCCATTCCCTTCTCTTCTTAAAAAAGTCCTTTTAACATTTCTTGTAATATTGATTTGGTGGTTATGAACTTTAGCTTTTTCTTGTCTAGGAAACTCCTTATCTTCAATTCTAAATGATGGCTTTGCTGGGTAGAGTCATCTTGGTTATAAGTCCTTGTTTTTCATCACTTTGAATATTTCGTGCCCATCCCTTCTGTCCTGCCAAGAGTAAGCCATAATCTTGAATGCTCGCTTTCTCACAACTTTTTATCATTGTACTTCCTAAAACTTTTTTAGTTATGTTATTATGTTTAAATTGTCATGGTTTATAACATTAACTTTCTATTTTATATTCACAATTCTCCCAGTGATGCCTAAATGTTGCATTCAAGGACATCTGATTTGCTGTCAGTTAATAAAAACACATTTCTACTTATGGCTTGTTTGGGAACTACTGTATTTACTTGTATTTTATAACATTACTCATAGTAACCATAGTTCCTGAGTTAACACAGGTCTGGAGATAGCTTCTTTTTTGCCACATATTTTAAGTTTTCTAGCTCTAACTTAGAATTATAGAAAATTCATGAAACATACATTCTTGTCACTGTCATTGTGGGTAATGTCCTATTGTTTCATACTGCTGGGTGATGATGCATAGAAGCTTTAAGTCAATCTGGTTTTTATCCCTTTGTAGATTATTTAACTTTACTTGTTTTTATTTTGTTGCTTTGAGAATTCATAATGATTTTTAATTTTACTTTCAACATCTGGTGAATATCATAAGACATAACTCAGTATAGATAACTGTGCATCAATTTTGTGAAAGGTACTGGAGTATCTTTCAATTTGTAGAATCAAGACTACTTTTATTTTTAAAAAATTTCTTTGCATTATATCTTTGTGTCTCTTTATTTTGTATTCATTAAGAATATCAGTTAAGCATATATTGACTCTTTTTCTATTTGTGTGTTTCTTTGCACTACACATACTTTCTTATTGTCCTTTGCCATGTCTTTTTAAAAATGAAATACCCATTCTCCTTGTCACTGCTTTCAATGGGGTAAAAGTATCTGGATGGTTTTATATTTTGGTTAGACTTCTCTTCTGAACCTTGTCTCCTTATTTTAAAAATCTCTTTATATTGTTTTATAATTTCTTACTTAAGCCTTTGTTTTGAGCTCTATTTACAGAGTTCATTTTTATTATATTTTTTAACTCCATGAAGAATTGCTTAATCATTGTATTTAGCTCTATGATGAAGTGTGATTTTTTTTTTTAAATGTGCCTGGATTTTCTTTTTTTTGATATCATTTATTCCCTTTCACTATCATTTTTTCCTTAGAGCATATTTATAGAGCTTCAAGTCTATTTCCTGTCCCATTATTTGTATTTGAATGAGAGGAGTTGTTATTGGAACACATATTTAAAGAATAATAATGTATAGGAATGCCTGCAGGAAGATCCCATGCCTTTCATTAAAACCCAGTATAGTGTGTGTCAGTGGAGGGTGAAGAGAAATCCAAGAGGCAGAGATATTTGTCTGCTGTGTTCATTCATATCACCCAAAAGACTAATTCCTGGTACATAATACACAGTCAAATAAGTATGTATTGGGTGGACGATGAAGTGAGTTAGCTTTGATAAATCTCAGCTGACCAAGACTCGCAGTGCAGTGCTGTACACCACCACCTGGGGGCTTCATTGTCCTGTGTTTTGCAAAGATGGGTTGCCCAGAGATTTCTAGGCTTTTAACTTACCTCCCTAAATAAACCACACTATCCAACATGGTTCAGAGTGGGTTACATAGCATTCGTTGTATCCAGATTCTGTTTCAAACCACAGGTCTTTGCTTTTGTCCTCTGGATGAGGATGAGGCTACCTTCTGAGGGGCTCTCTTCTCTGATATTTTACTGAATTCTGTGTAGTCTAGGCATCTTCTCTTTTGTCCTCTACCCCTCACCCATATTTTCAATGACCTTGGCAGTCCTTCTACATACATATTGTAGTTTCGATGATAAGTTTCCTCTTTTTTATTCCCTCATAGTTTTCATTGCTTACAGACAAGAGAAGGATAAATACATTTTCTTTCTTTTCTTAAGAGTATAACAACACCTCTCTCTCTTCCACAATCTTTCTGCAATGCATCTTTATCATTGGAAAATATCTTGGGGTTATATGGATATACTTCCCAGTTTTATAGGGATTATAAATATAAATCTTTCTATATATATATTGATAAGAGAGGAATGACCTCAATAAATAAATAACTTTATCTAA
>NW_006438869.1:2338473-2372011 GCF_000325575.1 Pteropus alecto
GGAATGTATTAAAATCAACAAACTCAAACTAGCAGCATTGCGAAAGTTGCTCCACATTTCTTACTTTATATCTCGTCTAAGTGCATTTGTACAGTTGTCAAGTAAATTACACTGGTGACTTACTCTTGGGGCTACAGTGAACAAAATCAGAACTTAAATGAGATCATTAATGAGATTTTTCTAGTATCAGGTCTCTTGACAGGTAACACTTGCTGGAAAGTTTTCCAGGCCCAAATGCTCTAAGTAGTGATGTCAGGTGTGAAACTGTAGGGATTTCAGTCATTTGTTTAGTTTGTATGGACCCAGAATGGTCTTCCCTCCATCCCACTAGACGATCATCTACTTATCTGAAAATCATGGTTATTGTCGTTAATTATCGTTAAAATATTTTCAGCCTTATTGACTATACTTCTTTGTGACATTTGATACATGAGTAATTGCCTTTAATTCAAAACACTGATGACCTTTATTTCATACCCTTGAATGAGAACATGATTTTTATCCTGTACTTTAACTTCTGTCCAAATATATTGAAAATGTTGAGAAAATTACTGGTTATGTGTGAATGTTTGAGAAAGTATTTAGCAAAAATAGCAAGTCCAATTATGAAGAGCCATGTATAATAGAGCCTAAGTATTTTCTGAGGACAACAGAATGTTAATAGTTTGAAGTTGTTCTCTCAAATGATGGATTGACATCTTAGAAATGGGTCGAAATGAAACCAGTTTGTAGGAAAAATAGGAGTAGAGTGTATATAATCAAAGTAAGAGACTAGTGAGGTCATGTAAAAGACCCAGATTGTGGTTCTGAGTTAAGCAGTGGCAATAATGATAATGAAGAAAAACAATAGATATGAGATAATTAGACAAGAAAGAAAATGCAGAGGGTTTGATGGTTAAGTGAACAAAGGAGATTAAGAAGGAAAGAATTTAGAATGACTGCCAAGTTTTTGGCTTTCGTTAGTAAAAATATAGTGGTACTGCCAATAGCAGATATAATTGGAGAGGAGGGTAGTAAACTCAGAGTTAGGCTTATTCAGTTTGTGCTGCCAGTGGAACATTAGGATGGAACTTCATACCAACCAGGCAAACATATGGATTTAGGGCTCTTGGGAAATGTCAGGAATGATGTAGAAATGGACCACTTGGGAGTCAGTGAGAACCCAGGGGGAATGCAGAGTGAGAAAAAAAGAGTCTGATGATGAAACTGAAAGGAACCTGATTATCTGGGGTGGGAGGAAAAGCTCTTACTTGATATTACTATTTTCTAAAAGAAAAAATTTAAATATATATGTACTATTACTAAAATTTGACCTCATGTAGTTTACAAGTAAGCAACTCTGGTAAAATTGGTTTATACATATTCATAAATACAATGCATTTTCAGGGGATAACATGACATTTGGGTAAAGCCCATTTGGCAAACATTGAGAAAGAGAAAAGTATTTTTGGTGGAGGGAAGAATGGGCGCAAGTAAACACAGACAGGAAGTTACTGGGAATTGTCCTAGGATAATTAATATTTCAATTGATTGTAGGTTTGCTAGAATACATAAAAGGGAAAAGGAGATAGAGAAGACAAAACTGAGACAAACCAATGGAATTTAACTTTGTATTTTAGACTTTAATTAAACAATGAAGATTTTCTGCTAAATATTATAAATTCAGATAATTGCATACCTTGACAAGTAATTCAACCATTGCTTCACATGCAGGAGCAGAAAATGCTTTTTAGCACGCTATTTATTTCCATTTTAATCACTATTTAAAAATCTTGGAACTGAATTATAATCTCAATTCACTTACATAGAAATCTTATTTGGGCCAATATTATCATATTTATATTCAAAGGACAATTTTGAAAAGGGTTTTATTCCCTAGAGATCGACAGAGTAGCCTGGTAGGTGATATTCTCAAGACCATTGAAGAATCTTAAAAGCCATTTAGCATATTTAAGATACTGATGTTTTATAATACAAAATAAAATACATCTTAGCTAGTTATTCATTGTTTAACATTGAAATGCGTGTCACTTTTATGAACTCCTTACACATCGTGTTTTAAAAATGCAATTCTGTGTGAGCATCTTTTAATAAATTGCTTATGTACTGTTTTATGGAAAGAATAATCAGAATTCAAAAGATGTCGCATTTCCATTCTTGAAGCATTGAGATGAAAAGCCTGATAGCACACATTTTTATGACTCGGAAGGCTCTTTTTATCTATATGCTATCATCGTAGTTCTCTAATTAGGCCACCTGAAAAAGCATGTTACTTTAGCACAAAATATTAGACAGGCAGTATATTTGTTTGCACATTAAATTTTACATGATCTGGAACAAAGCCTAACACTTTTGGGAAAAGGTACAATTGAACTAAATCAAGGAAATGTACTACACTGATATGGACATGAAATTATAGCATATGTATATTCAAAATAAAAGGCATAAAAATGTAAATAATTCTGATTATTTTCAAAAAACATTGGCATGATAGTCTTAAGATGATGCTGTCCTATAGAGTAAAATTGTGCATGCAAAAATTAATGTATTTTCATAAAACGCTTGTTACTAACTGTGCAGAAAAATACAAACATTTCCATTAAGGTCAGAAACAGGAAATGGTGCCTGATGTCTATTATTATGAGTTGTATTTAATAATATTTAAATTTTATATTATTAAACATTAAATGATTATTTAACAATATTATTAAAATATTAGGCAATATAATAAAGTTAGAAAAATATCAGAAGTAAAATATGAAAATGGAATTTTAAGTAGTGTGAGATCAAGAAAATCATAAAAATCAAGAAAATCTACAGAACATTAACATTAAGTGACTTCAATAAACACATGGAAATAGGATAACAAACAAAAATCATTAATATTTTTATCTCAGAAATAACCAATTAGAAAATTGCAGTAATGTTTTTAAGCCTCCTCTCAAGATCAACACAAACTGGGTGGTCTCTCAAAATACATGTAAAACATATGCGCATGTGCTGTATGCTGAAAATATGTAATATTATTGAAGGCTTTAAAGCTGAGAAGATGAACCATTTTAAAGATGTAAATTCTTTATAAATGACTCTATAAATTAAACGTAATTTTTAACCAAATCCCAGCAGGACTTTTTGTAGGATTTGAAAAGTTGATTTTAAAATTCATTGGAAATACTCAAGAATAGGTATATGCAGGCAGTGGAGGTTGTTATTTCAAATTTCAAGGCATATTGTAAAGCTGTAATGGCTGAAATCAAGTCATTTCTAGATATAGACAAATGTGTCACCCAAATATAAATAGACAAAAATCCATGTGTGCATATGAACTTCACATATGTAGAGGTATTACAAATCAGTTGGACAGGAACATCTGTTCAACAACTGGTATTAAAATAATTTGCTATGTACAAGGGAAATATTAGACTAGATTTCTATCTTACCCATATATACAAAAAAGTTGAAACTGAAACAATATCTAACGTTTAAAATATCGCAAAGAAAATATAAGAGAATATATATAGTTTTTCATCTCAAGGCTGAAAATGATTACCTAACACAGCATATAAGGTGTAAACTTTAAAAGAGAAGTTTGATATAATTGAGTTCAACCAAATAGAACTTCTGTGTGTGGCATTGATTGTAAAATTGTTTGTGATAACAACAAAATAGCAATAGACTAAATAACCATTCATATAGAAAAAGATAGAGATATGTAAATGGAGCTATATCAATATGTGGGAAGATCATACAGTAGTTAACATGAATGAATATATATCTATAGAGCATATTGCATAAATATATTTAGTAAAAATAGATAAGCTGCATAATGGTTAAAATAATACGGTAATATTTGCATGAAGTAGAAATTAAAAAATGGTAGAAATAAAAAATGATGATAAATATTTTTTATTTCTATATTTCTGTTTTGTGTGTGTAAGCATAAAAACTTGGACTGGGAAGTTTGCATCTGAACTCGTGATTGGGATAAAATGACTTCAACTTTATCTGTAATGTTTTCTATAAAAAACTTTAAAAAGATTTTTTCTTTAAAATTATATTGTAACAAATGTGAACAAATTTAAATTTGGAATTGTTGGTGCTTAAGGGTTTGTGTGTGTGTGTGTGTGTGTGTGTGTGTGTGTGTGTGTGTATGTTTTGTAATATGTTTCCTAATTTTCTCAAAATAAAATCTCATGTGATTATTGGGAATAAATGAACAAAAGAGGTACTGGCAGTTCTTGGGGCAGGAAAGCTCTGTGCCCTTTTCTCAAGAACTGTTGAGCAGCAACAAACATGCTCAAAAAAAAAAAAAAACCTTCATAGATCAGGTAATAACAAACACCACCGATATTGAAAATTACAAACAGAAAAATGCAGCACCACACGCAGAACATGCTGTTTCTGTTATTAGGTCTTCTGGAATTTTGATAGAATGGGAAGAACATAAAGACTAAAATCGTGTTTTCTCCATCCTATAAACTAGAGTTAAAAAAAAACCCTAAGCTCCCTTACAGAAAATTATTAAATAATATTTTCATAGATGGAATTTTGTAAACCAGTATTTGTATTCATTGCAATTTATAGCTCCCTGCCATTTTATTATGAGTTCATTTATCGATGGCTTAGCTAATTATCTCAGTCCTTAGACAGTTATTATAATATAGAATATTAATTACCATGGTTGAAATTATATGTATATATACATGTATGATGTCAGATGTTTTTCACACATAAGGATAGTCTGTTTCTTCTCAAGCTTAAATGAAATGTAGTTAGATAACATATTACCTCTGTTCAATCTAAAATCTGATTCTTCACTGAGATGTATTTATAGCCAACACTTCATTGTGTGAACTATAACTTTCATCTTTGAAGGTCATACTAATAATAGAAATACTAATTAATAGTTAGCACTTATGGGCTTTTATCTTCTAAGTACTTTACCAACAATTAATTTAATGCTCTCAGGAACCACAGGGATCCTAATTTCTGTAGGATTTAGAAGGGAGGTTATACTAGGGTCTTTGGGAAGGAAATTAGATCAGGGTCTGTCTTCACATACATTTGCAATATTCACCAACATAGGTTGGGAAAATAAAAGGGGAAAATACATATGATTCAGCTCATCTTTACTATGAAGTTGTTGACTTCTAGGGGAAAATTGTCCCATTTTCCTTTTCCTAAATTAAGGTGCAAGAAATTAAACTTTAAAAAGTGTCAAACTTAGTTTTTTTGTGGTGGTTCAGTAAAGGACAGTCATAAATAGGGTACACATCTACTTATAATGCTGTAGGAGTTTGTAATTATGTCTGATATGTACATTTTATTTCAAAATTATTCCATATTTTATTTGTTAAGCTGAAGACAAATGGAATCTTTTGAAGCACAATCTGTCATTAATACTTTTTGGTAATGGTTGTTTTGAGCATTCAGATCATTGTGGTACCTTTGCTAGGATATAAATTTCACATTTTTCTGTTGAAATTTGGAACTTCTGCCCATTTACAATTAATTAAAACTAGACATTTAATAATATAGATGTAGACATGAAAATGACTCATCAACATTTATCTCTAAATTAATGTGCTGCCTACAAAATTTGATAAAACTGTGTTCCTGGGTGAAATGCTATATTTATAATCCTTTATATTTACTTGTTTACTTTTTTTTCCCACTTTTAAGTGATCTAATAAAGTTTCATGTCTACCCTTGAGTATATACTTGAAAGATATGTCTGTCTTATCAGTGTTGATAGAGCACATTTTTCATGTAGTAAATGCACAGATACGATTAACCTGAATTTTGGATGGATTCACCCCAAGACTAACACGGTATGTGAATAACATGAAGATCACACTCTCTGCTTAATCAGTGGAGAGAGTTGTCTACCATCCTCACAGGAAAAAAGCCTTCTTCTCTGTGGATGTGGCTGCCTAGAGTCACTTAAGGTGCCTGTATTTTTTCTTTTTTCTTTTCTTTGAAAGTCAGGTGATTGTGTTTTTGAGGATTTCAGTTTAGTCAATTACATAATCCCTACTTTCCTTTATTTCTTCCTTCCTTCACCTCTCTCTTCGTCCTCCAATCCGTTCTTCCTCCCCCACTTTTTCTTCCTCTTTCTCCTCTTCCTCTCTTTGCTTAGACATCTGTGTCGAGTTGATCAGCCCACAGTTCCACCACACACAGGTATTTGCAGGTGCCATGAGAGGGCCCTGCATAGATGTCTTCGAAAAGTGCTGTATACAGAGGCTGCACCTGTAAATGTGAACATCTCATCTAATGGGGGAAAAGATCATGTATTTTGCTAAAATTGTGCCTATGTTAAAAAGGAAAGAGGTGTAGCAAATTTAGGCAAAATAACTATTATTGAAAAGAAATTATTTTTCTCTTGGAATAATTATTTATAGTTACCAAAAATCTTAATTTGCTACATAATTTCTCAACTATTCAAATATTTCACTTTATGTAAGTATATAAGTATATAGAATAAACATCTTTTGTCTATCACCCATACCATACAACTAAATATTATAATTAGTTGATGCTTAATTTAAAAAAAGTCATCAGGCTTCTGTCATTGATCTACTTATCCAAAAGCCTAGTTTATCTCTTGGTCTTTGTTACCATTTGGCTTCTTTGCTCAGCATTTAGGGCTTATTGTTTTAATAAGGGATGGTTACCTGCCAATAAAGAGTTTACTAATGAATAGCTTCAAGGATCAATGTTAGCATTCTCTTAATGCAGTTTAATAGTCCCTCCCAAGACTAACAGATACATTATCTACTATTTTCTGGACAAAACTTGTTTCCAGTGATAGTACAGATTCAATAAATTATTGACATGAACCTAAGGTAAGGTTTTCCAACACTGCCAGTGCTATTCAGGGCTGATGGGGACAAAGAGGGTTTATTGTCCCATTAGTCTAGAGATTTCAGAGAATTCTAACTGTATTTTCTAGCTCGTTCATCAGAAATAAACTCAGCATTTCTGTGGTAGACTAAATGACAACCCCAAGGACATCCACATCCTAATCCCTGAAACTGTTCCCTTATCCCACAAAAGGGACTTTGTAGATGTGGCTAAGCATAGTGAAATGGGACAGTCATCCTGGATTATATGAGTCTATATGCAATCACAAGTGTCCTTGGAAGAGAGAGCCAGAGGGAGATTTGACTACAGTGGAGGTGAAAGGCAATATGACTATGGAAGCAGAGATTGAAATGATGTAGCCAGTAGCCAAGGAACATGGGAAGAAGATTCTTCTCTGGAGAATCTAGACAGAACAGGACTTGTTCAGACCTTGACTTTAACCTAGTGAAACTGATTTCAGCCTTCTGACCTTGGGAACTGTAAGACAATAAGTTTGTGTGTTTTAAGCCACCAAGTTTGTGGTAACCTGTTAAAGCACATATGGGAAACTAGTATAGAATCCTCTTAAAATGCTTCCCCATTACAAGTTTACACAAGTCACTCTAAACCAGTGCAAATTGATCACACATGTATGAAACACTTGTCTTTATTCATTAGTCTACACTTTATTTATTTTGATAATTTTTGCTTCAGTACTTCTTTGTTTAGTGCACTTAAATCTTTTTTAAACTTGCATTTATCTCCTTTGTTATTTTCACAGAGCAATCGCTGATATTTGTCTATCTACCTGCAGTGCAAACAACTCACCTGATTTTAAGCACACTTTGTTTTCTACATGACTGTACCATTAACATTATTTTAGTAATGTATTTATAATTAAGGCATTTGACTTCATAACAATGAAAACTCTTCTACTTTGCAGAGAGGGTATTTAAAAATTCAGAGAGGAGTTGCCTCCATTTTAAAACCTGTTTGACATTTCATGGTGCGTATTCGATTGGGTAAATTTCACGATGTTTAAAAAAGAGACACATTTTGTAAACTCAGTGTACCATTTTTTAGTAGCAGGTTGCACAGTAAATCTCTGACTACACTTGTTATAGAAAACAAAGTGAACGTAAGTCAAAAACATTCACAAAACAATTTAATAATTATGCAGAGCATAGGAATGTTTGAGAATTGGTCTAAATGTGTACCAACCTTCTTTTGTAAACATAGCTAACTGGTCATGGAAAAGAACGTCACATAGCCTAGATTTAATTGCAGTTGAATTCAGTACCTGAATTCTGAGCCTCAGTTTCTTTATTTTTTTTTCCCATAAAGTGGGGAGATTAGGCAGTATTATCCCTTTTGACTGTAAAGAATCCGTGGATTTTATGATCAAATTAATGAAAACATTCTCTTTGTGATTGTTACCTTTAAACTCTGGTGCTAGTCACATAGGTTGGTTTGAATCAGAGGCTACTCATTTGGTTCTATAACCAAAAAATACAGCCAGCCTGTTATTCTCAGAAACATGGGTTAATAGTGTCTTTGTTTATAATTATACATCTAGTTGGTTATTTTCAAAGGTAGTCAATGCTTTTTTCAAAAGTTACACAAGAAATAGAAGCAAATCATTCTAAATGGGGATGCCTATATAAATGACTTGCAATTATAATTGTTAAGAAGAGCACACATACTCTTAATGACCCATGAGTGCCCTCATGGCCTTATGGAGACTCTCGTGATCTGCCCTTGTACCTTCTAGAAATGGAAGATCAGTGCCAAGTTACCTGTCATGTGTTATGTGATCTTCCGTGCTTTCGACCCCTAGATAAAATCCAAGCAAGTCTTGTGTGTGTACATGTATGTGCATATGTTTATGTGCATGTGTGTGTGCAAACATGTATGCATGTAGGGTGTAGGAGGTAGAGATGGCGATGGTCACCTATAAAAGGATGTATGGGAAGCTGGCCTCATATTCACAAATACATGCCAGGAACTCTGACCTACATTTTCTCTTAGAATTATATATTGGATTTTATGTCTGATTACATGAGCATTTCAAGTCTAAGTAACGTTTTTTTCTTGGGATTTTATACACATAAGGCAAGTGAATATTTTCATGGAATTTTAAGGGATAGTTTGGGCAGAGGGCTGGAGAGTGTGAAAAGAGAGAGAAAAGGCTGCATAGGAAATTTAAGTTCAGTGATCAAGGAAACCCAGACAAGTAAGCTGCTCACAACGTTCCCACAAAATGGCACATGAAAACGTTAGAGGGAGGTCAATCTGCGAAGCGCCTATCACTGGGACAGCTAGTAATGCTGCCCCCGCATGTTCATTGTCCCTGGCGGAATCAGGTCTCCTGCAAAGGTAAAAGAGTCTTGCACCAACAGTGGACAAGAGTTTTTTGCACTCCACATTCTTGATAACACTTACCTTCTGACTTTTTAGTAATAGCCATCTCAACACGTGTGAGGAGATATCTCATTGTGGTTTTGATTTCATTTCCCGTGATGATTAGTGACGTTGAGCACCTTTTCATTTACCTGTTGACCATTTGTATATAAGTACTTTTGGAAAATGTCTATTCATATCTTTTGCTCATTTTTAAATTAGGTTTTATTTTGATATTGAGTTGTATGAGCTCCTTACATATTTTGGATAATAACTCCTAATCGGGTATAGATAGTTTGTAAATATTTTTCTCCAGTTTTGTGGGTCGCCTTTTACTCTCTTATTTCCTTTGTTGTGCAGAAACATTTTAGTTTAATGTCGTCTCCCTTATCTATTTTTTTGTGGCCTGGGCTTTTGCTGTCAAATCAAGAAAAAATCATTACTAAGTCCAACATCAAGAGTTTTTTCCTTTATGTTTTCTTCTAGGAGTTTTATGCTTTAAAGTCTAACATATATGTCTTTAATCCATTTTGAGTTGATTACTGTGTTAGGTGTAAAACAGGGTCCAATTTCATCCTTTTGCATGTGCCCGTCCCGTTTTCCCAACTCCATTTATTGAACAGATGATCCATTCCTTATTGTGATTTCTTGGTACTGTTGTCAAAGAATAGTTGACAGAATTTGTATGGGTGAACATTTTAAGTTGGGGGGTATAATAATCAAATATATGGGGGATATAATAATCAAATAACATGGCTGCCGTGTGAAGGATGAGCACATGGGCGCGCACGCGCGCACACACACACACACACACACATGTGAAGGATGAGCACATGGGCGCGCGCGCGCGCGCGCGCGCACACACACACGTAGGCTATCGAACTTTGTAGAGGAGAGGAATAATGTATTATTGGGCTTTGTTTTATCAGAACTTTGGATATAAGCCCGAGTAGATGTTGAAATTATTTGTTTAAATATTAAACAGTTGGATAGGAAGGCTTGAAGCAAATCAGTTAAAAACAGGTATAATGATGCAGGAGACGCAGCGTAAATCTGCAAATAGGATAGAGAGACATTTTAAATGTACACTCTTTATGAATTAGCAAAATCAAAGAAAGAATGCCTCAAAGTGGCTTAGAATTCTCTGACTTTGGGTATCTATGAGGTCATTATGAGATCTGAGAAAGTCAGAGGGAAGGCTCCCTTTGGATTGGAAGGGCGTAAGTTTTACCACTGTTTACACATCCATGAGATTAGTTCCTTGGATTAGTTTGAGCTCATGCTAGAAACAAAGAGGGCCTGGCAAGGTCAGACAACAGACAGATAAGGCGGGATAATCAGGGAAAAGAAGATCATGTTTAGAGTGTTGCATTTCCAGTGGAGTTGGGTTTGGGTCAGGATGAAGGGTCTCAGAGATCGGTCTTCTTCATACAGCTTGTTGTTTTCACCAGGAATAGCACGAAGAATACAAATAAAAGGTGAGGCTAGATGTGTTTCAGGCTTTTGTCAGAAAAAAAAAATCGATCATTTTTGAAGCGAGAAGGAACCAAGCATTGATATTTAAATGTGTCCCGAGGGAGCATTTGAGGTCTTGCTTCTCAGCGACTGTCATCAGTTTTGGCTCAAATAAACTTATAAAAATTCTCCAAAAAAAAAAAAAAAGTGTCTTTAAACAAGAGTGAGCCATGATAGATGGAAGGAGATTTGACTAGCAGAAAAATAAAATGAATAGAACTAATCCTGGGTAGCAGAAATAAATACAAAGGGATTAATTCTGAACACGTCATAGATGAATGGGCATCGTTGCTTCTCATGCTCTAGTCATGACGAAAGCTGGGAGGGTTGATAGTGATATAGTCTGAAAAGACAAAGAGGCAGGTGAGCATATTCCTAGTAGATAAGAAGGAATCCCCTTTACAAATGGGACAGAATTAAGTGAAGTTTACTTAAATCATGGTGAGTAATTTAAATTTTCCAATAATCATTCCAATATGGCAGGCAACCTTGTGGACCAAAAAGCTCAAGGAAGAGTCTGCCTCTGTCTCAGCACCACAGATAGTCACGGGCACAAGTTTTACAGGCAGACTGCCTGGACTGTATTCTGACCCACTGTATGACCTGGTGGGTAATAGTCCAATCTCTCTGCTCCTCACGTTTTTTTGTTCTTAAATAATTAAAAATTGTTTTCTATTATGGCTGACATACAATTGCTCCTCACATTTTCAATTTGTAAAATGGAGATAGAGCAGTGTCTACCTCAACAAGGTGAGGACGAAGTTTGTTCTTATACATAAGTACTTAGAACAGTGCCTATGTAGTCTTTGTTAAATAAACATAAATAAAATGCATTGTGGGGAAAAAAGGGATTCAAAATTCAAAGAATTAATTTTGGTATAAAGATTCTTGGAGGCAAAGATGCTCCTTCTCACGTAGAAATAACTGCAGTCCTGAGAGTGCCCCAAATATGCTCACTTTCCTTAGATCTTCCATCTTCTTGAAATTTACTGAAGCCCAGAGAAATCGGGATTGAAACTCAGGAGCTGGATGGGTTCCTTAAGTTAATTCTGCTTTTCCCCAAGATCTTTAATTTGGCATCTGTGCTTCATTCCTGCCCAAAACAAAAGAAATAATAGATAAGAGAATTAAAGGAGAAATGACAAATAGAAAATAAAATAATATTTGGGTATATGTTACTATAATTCCTTTATTTCAAAATTCTTTTTCATATCTCTATTAGAAGTGAAGATTTCATTTTAAATTGGTTCCTAAGGGTTAAGTAAAATCAATAAAGAACTTCAGAGTGTGAAGAACTTGAATTACCAATATTCTCTGGGACATAAAATTTATCACTGTGTCTACCCTAGAGCAGAATTTGTTTGCTTAGAGATTATCAAAAATATAAATTATGAAGATCTGTTCCACAGAGACTTATATCGATCTTATTTTCAAAAATTCAAAGATTCTTGGAGGCAAAACACAAGGTAAAAAGGTTCTCAAAATACAGACATGCAATGACCTATGATGATTTTGGAAGGTGAATAATTTTACGGGTGTTAAGGGCATATATTTCTACAAAGAAAACCTTAAGATCACATTCAGTCATTAAAAAGTATAGAACCCTTATCATTTGGATTTTCCCCTAGTATTTGCTATTCGGCATAGTTATATGTCAAGTGCCCTTGATCCTCAGTGCTCAGACCTCAGTGCGTATGCACACATACACTTTGATCTTTTTATTTGTATGACCCAGAGCAAGTTTTATGATTCCAGGCTTATTACAGGGCAAAACGAATTATAGTTAATTAGAGTCTTATTTTCTAAGCGTAATGTCTCTACCAGCCACATCTCCAAAGAAACATTTATAGGGGAGGAACCTAAAAAGAGGGGAAATAATGAGGAAGTAAGTACGACAAATTAGATGGTATTAAACAAATAATCATGGCATGAAAACATTGCTTCTATTTTAAGAGCTCCTATGGGAGGCAAGGCGAGGGGACCACAGACTATCTGCTTTGCCAGGAGAGATATGGCTGATTTTCTCTGGTTGTCAGTAAGTTATGTTTGAGTTAACATTTGTTCATATTGATAAGCTACAATTATAATATGCTTTAAAGTTCTCATATTTGAAAATTCCTTTTATTTTCTTTACATCAAGCTCACATCTGCTAAGGCATTCAACAGACTAAGTGCTGTGTCTCAATCATAAGAACAGGAGGCAGGGGGTTAGGAAACAGGATTTGAAGTGTGGGCTGGGCCACTTGCCAACTTCAGGTCATTAGCCTGGTAAATGTCTGTTTCTCTGAGTAACAAATGGTGGCAACAGTATCTCCTCTCAAAATCGATTAGGAATTAAGGGAGAAAAAAATTATGTAGAACAGGCAGGCAGTGCACAGATGCGGCCTGTACCTCAGTGATGTTTATGGATACTCAGGGGATGATGGTCAGAGCTAACGAAGTTTGTCTAGTCGGGCCACACTTCTGCAAATACGTAAGATATTACTAAACTGGACTCGTTCTTTTGACTTTGCACAAGTCACCACTTCTTGCCTGTGATATTCTAAATTATAATGTAATGATATAGTGCAGGTTTGGAATTCAGATTTGACTAATGCTGAGATAATCAACCTTCATGAAACAAATGAAACGATGATAACACCTCCTTATCCGTGTGTAGCTTCTGAAGTACTGGCAAATACGAGCATTCATGACATTGAGTATATTGGAGCCAAAATATACATATTTCTATGTACATGTATTTCACCTTAGTAAACACCACATTCAAATAATTTGAGTATAATAAAGGAATGGCTATAATTATGATCTAATAAGAATAATTTAAATGATTTTAGTGAATAATTTTATTAAATATTAAAATTACTTGTAACTAATGCCAAAAAGATAGAAAATTATAATAAAGGAAATAAAATTCACTCATAATTTCCCCCTACCAGAAAATATTTTGAATTCTTTGATATGTTTTGTATCGCATATATAAAGCTCCCCATGCCTTTCTTTTTTTCTCTACTGGTAATAACTACCATTAAATCATGCTAAGCATTCCTAGATATAATTTTATAATTTGAATTCCTATTGATAATATATAGTATTGCTTTGTGTATTTAAAATTTATAAGCAGTATGATAACATAAATATCCTTTGTACCTTTTAAACTTAAGCTCTCATTTTAGTTATTTATCTACGTTAGTACATACAGGTTCAATTTCTTTCTTTTTGCTGCTATAGAATATTCTATTCTTTGAAGAAATTATAGTAACTAGAATTCCTGAGAAGGAATTATGTGGGTTCCCTACTTTGCTATGACAAATGATGAAGATGCTTGGACGTCCCTCCTCAGGCAAATGTGGGAGCATTTCTCTAGATACACTCCTGGATTGCTTAGTCACAGGGTGTTTGCACTTTCGGCTTTACTAAGCATTTAGTTGGTGATTCGAATTTTCAGGGTCCATGTCAGTGGACGACATCGCCGTCTGCTGTACCAGCCGGTAATCTAAGTCGTTCTTGGCCCTTCTGTCTCCCTCACTGATCATCTGCCTCTTTGGATTCTTTCTCCCAGATGTGTTTCACTTTCGGTCACTTATTGATATCTCCATCAGCATCCTGTCCAAGCCACCACCCTTGGTCTGCACACAACTATAGCAGATGTCTAATTGTTCTCCCGGTACCCAACATTGGCTCCATACATTTTATTATTTATGACCATTAACAACTGGGATAATACCTTTTAGAGAAAATTATAAATGCACGTTAATTTTTTTAGCCAAGTTGTTAAAATGAGAAGGCAATATGTAATTCTATCTTTCACACATGCACACATATATATTTGCCAATAGACCTAAAGAAAAAGTTTGGTTTTCTAAGCCCCAGTTTAATTAATACCTT
This sequence comes from Pteropus alecto, assembly GCF_000325575.1. Classification (NCBI taxonomy): domain Eukaryota; kingdom Metazoa; phylum Chordata; class Mammalia; order Chiroptera; family Pteropodidae; genus Pteropus; species Pteropus alecto. The sequence goes on from NW_006438869.1 coordinate 2,353,120, forward strand.
TGTTCAAATTCTATAACTGTTTTTCTACACAACAATAAATCATTAATAGAAGTTTTGGTGCTTTCTCTCTCTCTATTTTTTTTTTATCTAAGATGATATTCTCTTCTATAAAATTAAATACAATCACTTAAAAGTCTAGAGTTCTTACTTCTAGTTCTTACTTATTATCTATGAGCCATTTGACAGGCAATAAATTAAAGTCTAAGATTATCTAACCAAGAATCCGAACATCAAACACATCCCTGCAATTTAATGTTATACACTATATTATAATAATTATCCATTTCAAAAATTCCAGTTGCCTTAGTATTTTTTTCTCAAATCATGGTTATCTAAAATTACAATGTGCAATTCATCTTTTCACATGAATGTAGCAAGTATAATCTTTGGTCACATGTGTTTTCCTACTTATAAATGTCTGATCAAGGCTGAATAGTACATTTCAGTTAATTTTCATCAGAGTATTTGGACAGTTGCTTTTTACAAAGGGTTATATTTTTGATAATTTAATTCTTTATATGTACAGTTAGAGTGTTTTTTTAAACCTTTTAAAACGGCTAGGATACCATTTTTTATGTCCAAGTTAATGTATTGCTAACCGATAATACTTCTGCACAGACAATAACCTAAGAATATGTAACTTTGAAATGTAGTATGCACAACAAATTATTGCTGAACTATTTAAAAAATATTGGCCCAACTTTGAAAAGCTTTATATATTATATATCAGTGCATTATTTAAGAGGTGCTATGGATTAGGAATGCTAAAGCCACTAGTTCGAGATCTAAGTTTGAAGTATTTTGGTTAAAGTTTAGGAATCATCTATTTCCTTTGAGTTTTTCAATTGGATTCTGCCCTTAGGGGAAAAAAAACTTGAATTATTATATTTCATATCTCTGCCATGTATTTCCAAGGGAGAAGTTGTTCAAGTCTCTGAGATTTTTAATTGCATCAGTTGGACAAAGAGAAGTTTTTTTCTCATAAACATCACCATTGTAGCAGCTCAAATAAACAAAGATTATTTTATATTCTTTGATTATTACTTCAAAGCACACAGAATAATCCCATCGGGCTAGCTCTAGGGAGAGGAAATTAGGAGCCATCGGTTTTCTGATGTCCCTTGCTAATTGTTTGTTCCTTACTGGTACACAGGGATCTTAGAAAACTGCTTGAATCCCTTGAGGAACCAGGAGGGCTGGCACATGGTCAGCCAGAACTATCCTTAAGGGGGAAAATACACCACATGTCATTTTTGAACATCTAGTACAAAGTGTTTATGAGCTTACTTGTAAGTGTTTCATGCCTCAGACTATAATTTGCCTAGTATGATTTATCCACAACTAATAAGTGAAGGCATATGATGTATGTGTTGATTCTATCATACAAAGAAACTTTCTTTAACAAGTTACAATCTGTTGATTCAGTCAAGAAATTACATTTTCTAATATTATTCTGGAAATCTGATTTTTAAAGATGTGTTATTCTAAATATTAGATCAGTGATGAATTATATGGAATGGTGTATTGCTTTCCTAGGACTGTCATAAAGTATCACAAACTGAATGGCTTTAAAAAACAAAAGGTAATTCTTTCATAGTACCGGAGCCTAGAAATCCAAACTCAAGGTGTTGTCTGGGTCACACTTCCTCTGTAGACTCTAGGGGGCGATCTATTCTTCCATCTTCCAGCTTCTGGTAGTCCAGGGTATTCCTTGGTTGGTGGTGGCATAACTCCAATCTCTACTTCTGTCTTCACATGGTCCTCTCCTCTGTGTTTGTGTCTTCACATAGTATTCTCCTCTGTATGTGTGTGTGTGCTCATGCATACACATGTGTGTCCAAATTTCCCTCTCATAGATGCCAGCCATAGTGGATCGAGAACCCACTCTGCTCCACTGTGAATTCACCTTAACTTAGCTAATTATATCTGCAAAAGCACTTTCCTCAAACAAGGTCACATTCTGAGGTACTAAGAATAAAGATTTCAATGTATCTTTTTGGGGGACACAATTGAATCATAACTGTTGACTACATAAAATATTAAATATTGACTGTTATTTGCTGGATATATGCATATGGAAGGTCTGTGTAATACAAGTTTCATGAAGAGTGGAAATAAATTGTTTATTTTTGTAAACCAGAAATTCATAACGTGTGAAGATGTTTGCTCAATTTAACTAAATAATTGTGTGTTATGCACAGTCTGCAAGTAAAATTGCTTCATCATACTCATCAGCTCAGAAAAATGTACCTATAAAATTACTGTCACTCAATATCTGCTGATCATCATCATTCTTTAATAATTTGTTGCTATTATGTTCTTTAATTTGTTAAAATGTCGGTAACATTGAATGAAAGAAGTCAGACACAAAAGAATAAAAATAGCATAGTTTCATTATATAAATTTCAAAAGCATAGGATACTTATTTATATTGATAGAAGTCAAGGTAATTATCACCTTTTGAGGGAGAGAGTGGGTATTAATTAGGAAGGTATATTTTGGAGTATGACAAAAGGACAATTTTTGGCTCTCTAAAATATGAGGATGATGTCAGCACAAAAAAAAATGGGGAAGAATGGGTTTCAAATAGATACTATTGTAGTCTCTGCCTCCAGCCCCCAAATCCAGTCTTTGGTTTGGATGTTTTATTGTTCTGAATAAAAAGTCTGGTGCTATAGACTGATGTATAAAAGAGATATAGATATGAATTGTCTGTTTGTTCCAGGAAACTGTTGCCCAGGAAGACATTAAACCAATTTAGATAAGACAAAAAATCACTTTGTTTCAGGAAGTTCTTGTAATCCAATTTATCTGAGCCAAGAGTCAGCTCTTCTGGGCCAATAGCCTCATATGAAATTAATAGATTGTTCTAATAGCTTGTTCACCTGGGCAAACATTTTGGTTATCAGACAGACTTGCTGCAAGAATCTAGTCTCACTGTGTTTATCAATCCTACATTATTGGGTCACAGGTATTTCTCAGTCACAGTCTGTTCCCCACCTTGAAAGTTTTGCCTTAAACCACATGACCCAGACCTCAAAAATGTATAAATAACCGTCCACTGACATTTCCCCATCAGACACTACTGATCGCTGTCAATATGGTGTTCTCCTTTACTGCAGTAAATCTAATGAAGTTTACTTTAAGATATACACACACACAGATATCAAGATAAAAATATGTATGTGTGTACGTATATTATTTTGGTGGTCTTTTTGATGACTCATCTGTAAAAATCATATTCTGGGTGAGAGGTTCATATTAGCACCCCATTAATTGGCTTCTATATGCGAAGTATATCTTTTAGACAGCTCCCCCCCGGCCTTTTATTTTTTTTTTAAGCATACCCAAGATATTTAAGAAATTCGATCCATTTACTTTACCCTGAAAAATCAGGAATTTAGATAAAGTTCACGGACAAATAAACTTCTTAAGAATCTGATGGAATTATTGTAGTAGAGGGTAGACTTGTTCTTGAGAGGAGTATGGGGTTTACATAGACACAGCTGGAGAAGAACACTGGTGTTGTCTGGTGACCCTTTTTGCTTTTATGTTGTCTTCCCTGCTGGCAGGGAAAGGCAGGGCTGGCTGGGAGTTTCCTACTATTAGGAAGCTCTGATTACATGAAGCAAGTGTGGGGACTAGTGTCCCCAAAAGGAGGCGCAGGTAGCCTACTTACGTCTTAAAAAGGTGAGGAGGCATCTGGTATCTTACTGATCCAGTCTCGGTGATGGTAGGACACGAGGCCGCCTGCTGATAAAACTCTCCTTTGCCAACAGCTTTCTTTCCACCGATACCCTTGAGGACATGAGTATGGCTTAGAATTCTTGATCATAGCGACCAACTCACACGGGCGGCACCAAGGTTTCGATTTATTTCATGTGACGTGCCAGTTACTTGACAAGTCATGGTAATTAGAAGTGAACTTTTAAATTATTAAATTATTCAAGTGTAGGAAATGATAAATTCTCAAATTATCAAGAATCCAATTTTTTTTTCTATTCAGAGGAACATTTCTGCCTTAAAGGGCTGTATTACTCATTGAAGTCGCACAGGGTAGGCTTCGGATACTGTACAAGTTCAGAAGAGCCATCTGAAAGAACTGGATTTCAACAGATGTTTTATAGTTGAAGCAAATATAAAACTACATTTAAAGAGAATAGTCACAAAGGACATCCTTTTGGAGCAGTTTTTCACAATTGAAATAGTGATATTATTAGAGCTGACAATTCTGATAATCTAACAAAGTATATCACAGCAGAAACATCTTTGACACCCCTGAGATTTTTTGTGTGTTAAGCATCATAAAATTCAGCTATAGGCAATTGAATTACTAACTGCAGCTTCTAAAAATAGAAAGTGATGTCATATTTATTCAAAATTTCTGTCGTTTTGATTTGCAATTCAATTTTAAAACCCACAGTGTAAGTCTCTATGGACATTACACATTATGCAAATTATGCAAAAGGCAATTGATTCTTTCTGATCTTGTAGAATTTCCAGAAGAATATGGCATCTTTTGGCTTATCCCAAAATGAATAAGGTAAAGGCAAAAGATAAGTTCGACATTGTTTTAAATCTACTTGCCGATCAAAGCTTGACCTAACATGCTTCTATAACCTAAATATAAAGTAGGTAGGATAATAAAGAAATTTGATTTAATAACTAATGCAAAGTTAAAAGTTTTTTTTTTAAATCGTTAGAACTATGTAATATTTATAACTGGGGGGCTTTACCTCACAAGTGGAATATTTAGAAGAACATAAATGGTATATGCCCTCATTCAAATAGCACAATTCCCACAAGGTTATGATAACGAAGATAAATATGACAAGATGTAGTTATCCTTGACTACAATACAAGGGTGTAAAAGGACTCAGACTATGACTGTTTAGTTTCCACCCTTCACAAAGGCACCTGGCAAGCCCATGGTGTCAGTGGGAGCTGAATCTACCACATGATCAGCAGACCAAGCCAAGGGACCCAGCTCCTGGCTACATCAGCCTGGAAGAAGGCATAGCTTGTGACATTGCAGGAGTGGAACTGAGGGTGAGCATTAGCCCACCCATCAATGGGTGACTGACCTTGAATTAGAGTACCAGATGAATTTAGTACTATAATTGTGGAGTAATAGGAAAGCACAAAATCATTAGAGGGTTTATTACACTTTGAAATACCTCTCTTTCATTTCTTTATTCAATAAACAATTTTCTAATACATGTGGTATGCATCAAAGAGCATACTATTGGATACTGAATGGCCGCTGTTCTCAAATGAATAGTCCAGCTAACAGTACATTTATTTACAATGTAGGTGAATCTCATCTCACCTAATAGATATAAATTCAGATCTTAAGAAGTACATGGCAGGGAGAAAGGACTCTGTATGTTGCAGATATACCTGCAGGTGGCATATGGAATAAGTTGTGTTCAAGGAAATGAGCTACAGCATTCAAGGAGAGGTCTTTTGAAATGTGCAGAATAGGTAAAACCTGGATATGGTTGTAACCAGAAGACCGCCTGAGAAAGATTGATTAGTGTTCCTGTTAGGTGATAATTGTTGGAGCAGGAAGTGGTCCAGGCAGGAGGGATTGGATGATTTTTCTAGTTATACACTGATTGTATTAGATAAATTCCCTCTTTTAAAATGCAGATATAGGTGCTGGTTAAAAAGACACAATGTCAAATATCTTAAAATAGATCAATTAACAAATGAAACTTGAGCATATGACAGGACTTTAGAAAAGTCTCTTTGCCTTTTACTTAAAAACAGTGCTTCTCAGCCCACGGTAGTGTTGCCCTCTAAGAGATACTGGCAAATGACTGGAGACATTTTATTGTCACAACTGGGGAAGGGACACTACTGGCATCTCCTGAGTAGAGGCTGAATGTGAGACTGTTTCCTTAATTTAACAAATCCCAGTTAGACATACCTGCGGATTCTGTGAAGTCTTTTTTATTCCTTATAATGGAAATGTTCTCTCGATCTTAGAGTTCACTAGTAACCTTTCTGAATTTGTAATGATACAGAAAAGCCCTTAACATTTAGATAAGATATTCAGTAATTGCTTAATGGTGCCTGCCACATACTTATGTTTTTGACTCTGATTTATCATTTCCTGATCAATGGCTTTTTACATAATTGAAGTACCAACATTCTCCTGAGTTAAATGTTAACAAATTGTATGCCTCTGGTCTTTGAAAAACGTGCATGTCGGTGATCTCCTTTGCCTTTCTATAATATTGCTGGAAACTCCTAGTGACTCAACTCAAGTACACCAAATAGTTTGTGCTCCTAAATTGATGCCCAAATCTGAAAAAGTTATTTTAGAGTAATAGAAGTTAATTCATTGAGTAAGGCACACAAAATCTAAAAACTGAGCATAGATAGGGAAAAAATTTTGGTTATTTTTAAATAATGAATAAATTGTACTCCGAAAGTTTACATTTACTATTTTGGATTATAAATACCTCTTGCTAGGGAAAAATTATTGGAAATAAAGATTAGATTTGTATGCTTACCTTAAAGGAATATTTAAGGTATAAGGTATATGGTCTCTAGATCTAGAAAAAGTCCTCCCTAAATCTTTATTCTGCCAAGCATTGCATCCCTAAATTTTGGTAGAACTTTGTTTTTACCCAAATGATAACTTGATTATCTATGCAAAAGCTACAGTATATGTGGTCGACTAGGAAGAATAGATTGGAAAAACCATTTAAATTATATCAGTTTAGAATATGACTCTGAAGTGACAGAAATGGTAAGAGAGATAGTCATTACAAAAAGAAAAGCTGTAAGAAAATCAGTGTGGACAGTTCTCAGCTGGAGATTGATGCACCAAATATGATGGTTCCAGTTACAGTAGTGAAATCGATGGTTTCGAAAATAATCTCCCTGAGTGAAATTGTGGAAGCTGTCCCAAACCTGACAATGAGAAACAGAGCGAGTCAGAGACCACCACACATTAGACACCGAGAGTTTAGAAGAAAAGACATTTTAGATGTAGGAGAATAGGTATTAAGTATAGATGACGTTGTGCTCATTGGACTTACCATGCGTTATGGAGGAAAGTCTAGCTTTGAATATAGCTGCAGTAATTGGTGGATCTTTAAAATTCACATTAGAGCCAATGCTGCAGTCCTGTGCTCTGTACATCAGACTATTTTCTTTATATTTGACCAAAATATGAATTACGTAAATGTGATAACGAATTATCTTTAATGAATGTCTTCTCTCTACATTTAAGTCAAACACATGTTGAGGTGACTCCACTGTACACTGATGGTTTAATCCGGCTCTTAACATGTCCTTTATATCAGAGAAACTAAAGCTTATGATGGAATTCTCAGAAAAAAATTTTTAAATGTTAAGAAGAAATGGATATATAACCACATACCTGTACATGACTGCTCACGAACATGACACAAGCATGCTGAGGATACGAAAAAAAAAAAAAAACCAAAACAACAAAAAAACCAAAATCCCATTCCTTCCATGCCAAATGGTTGGTGACAAACACCCTTCAGTAATTTGGATATTTTATATGTTAATTGTTATGTAATCAGAGACTTCAGTGATAATTATCTGGAAGGAGTATGCAGATGGTTCTTATTTAAAATAATTTAATTATAAAAATGACCAGAATTTATAATAAATACATGGAAAAGGAAAACATTCATTTTAATTTTTGATTGATCTTGTTTGAGACAATTTTCAAGACATTTCATTTGAGAGAAGCCTTGACTAGGAATAATAATTATTGACATAAATAATATAAGGTTCTGTAAACTGATGATGGCTAGGGAGTTAGAGAGCTGGGTGGAAAAGAGATTAAGAAGTACAAATTGGTAGTTACAAAATAGTTACGAGGATGTAAAGTACAGCATAGGGAATATAGTCAATAATATTGTGGTAACTACGTACAGTGCCAGGTGGGTACTAGACTAATCAAGGGATCACTTTATATAATTATATAACTATCTAACCACTATGCTGTATATCTGAAACGAATATAAAATAATATTGAATGTCAACTGTAATTGAAAAAAAATAATTCACGGATTTGCTTAAATTTCTTTTATAAATAAGATAAAGAAAAGAAGAGTAGAAAACATATATGATCTGGCTGAAGAACAACGATGAAGTCAAGTGCTATGAGGGAGCAGCCATGCGGTCCGAGGATGTTTTTTAAATTTGTCAGTGATTCATGACTTTGGGTTGATCTCTAATTTATTAAAAACAAGATAGATTTTTGCCAAGAAGGAACAAAAAATGTTTGTTTTAGTCTCCCCAAATTAACTCTTAACTAGAAAGCATATACTCAAGATGTGTGAAAACTTTGCTTTTTAAGAAATGTGTTTTTTTTTTTTAAAAAAAGTCAGAGAAAAGGACACATCGCTTTGAAAGGAACAAGAGCAAGACTGCAGCTGACATCTCTACAGACTCGTGAGAAGCAAGAAGACAACCAAACAGCATCTTCAAGGGGTGGAAAGCAGATATCAGCCAACTTAGAATTCTAAACCCAACAAAATATCATTCAGAAAGTGAATATTTAAAAAAGGACTTTTTTTTTTCAGGAAAATAAAATTGAAGAGGATTTGTCACTAACAAAACTATATTAAAGAACTATATTTTTTAGTAGGTAAGACAATAATCCCAGATGAAAGGTAGAAGTTGCAAGTTTGAAAGAACAGTATTGGAAATGGTAAAATAGATCGATAAATATGAATGAGTATTGCCTGTTAAAAACTATGTTAATTATGAGTTGTGGGGGTTAAAATAAAGAGAACAGACTCTCATGACAAAGGTAGAATACGTCAGGAGGAGGACAAATGGAAATTAAAGTGGTTAAAGATCATGGCCAGCTATGGGAAGTAGTAAAAATACTAAACTTTGATAAGTTAAGGATGTATGTTATCATTTCTGGGTAGTCACTAAAAAGCATAGTTAAGACCTTGTCATCATATACATTTTGTAAATCTACTAAGCTAATAAGAGAATAAAATAGAATAATGAAAAATAATCAAACGCAAAGAACTCAAAGAAAGAACAGAGAAAAGAGGAAAAGAAAGGCAAGTCTAAGAGAATGGCAGGTGGATTCCTATCTAAATAAGTTAGTTAAATACCAATGGACCAGATGCTCTAGTTAAGAGACAGCATTATCTGATTGAAGTCACACGTCTCGAATGTAGAATAAGAAATTTGAAAATATTGAACAACACAGATATGGAATTTAAGAAATGACTGCATTGATAAAAATCTATTCATAGTTCTATACCTAAAGGGTATGTACACAAATATTTCTAAAACGTGTTCAAAAAGCATTTGTGAACTCTTACTGCACACTTTCTTCGGAAGGAGAGTATGAACAATTATAAGTTCCATTCTAGATCTAAATCTACAGCAGTTAACCAGAAATATCAACTTTCATCTTCCATTTGAATGCAATATAATCAGGCTGTATTACTCTTTCCTCCCAATTTCTCATCTGTCGTTCTCTGTATCATTTAATGACATCATTAAACCAGGTACCAATGCTAGAAACTTGAGTGTAGTAAAAAAAAAACTTTCCTCTTTTCTCCAGCCTCCTCACTCCTATAAAACCACATAATGAATTCCCAGCCTATCGGTCTTCCTGGAACTATTTTAATTAAGAACATGTCACAATAGCTTTGAGCCTCTCAAGAAAAAGGATGTGGGCTTTAATCTGTTCACCCCTTAGGTAAAATTTTTACCCTTTGCTTGAAATATTTCAGTTATACCTGCCGTAAAATAAGTACAGATAATGGGAAAATCTTTGCCAGGTTAAAAACTTAACCCCAAATATTTACTTTGGGAAGCTATGTTTCTTTTTTTTTCTTTTTTTCTTTTTCTTTAGGTGAGGCAACCCCTGGTTCACCTCACAGATTGTAAGGAACTTGTCAGCTTACAATCCCTTATTTTTTTATTTTTTACGCCTACAGCACATGGTCTTTCTAGGTGGTCTCTCATCCAAGTACTAACCAGGACCAACCCTGCCTAGCTTCCAAGATCAGACAGGATCCGGCTTGTTCAGAGTGGCATGGCCATGGACGGGACTTATGTTTCTTTAATGAAGATTTAAAGTTATATCAACTTGAAATATAACTATAAATAAAACTATATTCTCTTAATTTTACAGTGACATCAAAAATAAGATGTATGATTATATATATACATACCTGTATTTGAATGTGTATAAAACTTATGACATCAAAATGAGAAAAAGATGAACCTTACAATCTAATAAATGTATTGATAGACCAAAATAAATTATTCCCCTCAACACTGGATCCATGGAAAAGAAACTCCATGGAAAGCCACACCTATATGAGGTCATCCATTTTAATTACTTCTAATACTGTGACCACTGTGGATTCCCAGTAGAGCATATCATCTTGATCTCCATATATATGCAGGTACTTGTCTGTCTGATATTCCCACTGGGGTTTCAGAAACACAAATAAAATGACCAAGCTCAACATCAAATTAATATACTCCTCAATTCACCAGCCCTATGCCATGCTCAAGTTGACTCTTGGGCACTTCATCATTGCCTCAGTCCCCTGACTCACACTGCAGGAATTCTATCATCTTCCATTTCCATGGCCAATGTCAAGTTGTACTTGGGAATAAGTACAACTGCTACCCTTAGCAAATTATATGTTTTTGAGAATCTGATAGGACTGATACCAGTGCATGTGGTGTACATTACAGGTTATTGAAGTAGAATAAATAAAATTATATAATAGGAAAAATTTTGACATTTGATAAAAATGGTCATTTTTGTGTACCATAAAAACATTCTTGCATTCTTGTCACTTTCAGATCTACTCTCAAATGATGAGACATGAAAGATTTTTCATTGTCCTCGCCCGATTTGAAAATCGGCATGCAATATCTAGGTCAAATCTCCCTCTCTCTCTCTCTCCCTTTAAACTTTGTTGATTGAAACGTAGCCGCCTTCCCTGACAGACTGGCAGGGGGTCAGAGTCTTGAATTGTCGAAGTGCTGAATACGGTTGCAGTGTCAGTGGGAGGAAACAGAAGGCGCTGGGAAAACTGAATGTCTTCTTGGAATGCAAAGTAAGTAATGCTACAGCCCTGTCACGCAAAGGGTATAGAGAAAAGAGATGTGAAATGTTTGACTTTAACAGAAAGAATTACTTAAAAAAAACAATCATAGTGGAAATTGCTAAAAAATGAATACTTTCTATGCAATAAATAGTTTGCCGGATCCTGTGTGTGGTCAACCAAAGACTGCTCCAATAGTTAACAGTTTGAAATATAGGCACTTCTGGAGTAGAACCGAGACAGGATCTGATGCTGGTACATCAAGTAAGTCTTGCAAGGTGAAGGGTAAACCTCTTTAGCTTTGAAATTACTGTCACCGTTTAGTTTATAAAGTTGCTTCTGATGTGAGCACGAGAAGGGGGAAACCCATCTACTCTCATGCACGTCCTTCATTTTAGGAAAAATATAAAATGATTCATTCCTTTAAAATTGGTTCACTTAAAGTTCACAGTCAATCTCTCCTATAAAATTTGAATGCGGATGTATACTAAAGAGTTCTTTGTAATTGCCAGGTTACAATGCTAACATTTGATTGCAGGTGTTATGATGATTTCTCAGACTCTGGAATGTGAGAGATTTCCATTGCTGGTGAAAATTACTGTAACAGTTTGCAAATGTAGGGGAATATCAAATAATTACATTGTTATTCATAACCTCGATACATTTTCTTTTGGTGGCAAATAAGTATTATTCCACTTTTTCAGACATAAGAATGCATCTATAAACTTATGGTACAATTTTGAATCCTTATGTGGAAAACTGAGCATCTATAAAAGGTATACCTGGAACAATAAACTGTGTACATTAAAATTCCTGATATTCACAGGGGAACCATTTCATTTGAGATTGGCTGGGTCCTTTTTTTATTTTAAGAAATTCAGAGTATTCAGGTTACCTAGTTTTCCATAATTAATGTGAATATTTCAGCATAATATCTTGAAATATTAATCAAGTTTTCTCTTTCAATATTGTTGTATCCCAGGATCTTTGCCTCCTTTGGGCAGTTAATTTTCTACTTTCATTATCTTGGGGAAGGGATGACACAGCAGAATATAGAGCCAATTCTTATTGGCCTTTGCTTTAAAAATCCTGATGTCAATGGAGAAGGGACTTAGAGACACCTTTCTGGCTTAGGTAGCATATTTTAGAGAATACTCTTTGAAGGCTTTCTGTCCCTGAGTCCTGAAAATGATCTTCTGGGTTCCAGGTCAGTTGTGAATATTGAAAAGATACCGGTATTCTGGAAACAGACACTGAGCTCTGCTCCACCACCCCATGGTCCTATTAAGGGGTCACTTCCAGGTTTGGTGATAAGGGGGCTGGCCAATGCCTTGACATGTTTGGAGAATTCAAGAGCAGAAGGAAAATATAACACCTCTCAAGGTAGAGGATCAACGAAAGACTCTAATGAAAAACAGTTTACGGTGTATTTAAGCAGTTATGGCCTTAGACAGCTCAGGGCTTGGGGTGTGAGAAGGGCTTAGAAGTTGTTGAAAGATATGAAGAGATCTTGTGATTTAAGAGGATATCGTTTTGTGGATCCAGGATCCAAGGCTCTACCTAGATACTTGGACACCCATATGTGTATATGCACGTTGTGTATCTGTGCATGTGTGTACATGCGTACATACAGACACACATGCACATGTGCAACAGGAGTCAGTGAGGGTGAACTCCCACCCACCTCTTCACTGTTCTTACACACACGTGATCGCAGTGTTGCCAAAATCTTTGTCTCACATACGCCTCCTAAAATGTGAAGCAACTCCAGAGAAACAATGGAGACAAGGATTAGAAACTGACCTAGTTTAAATTTCCACCATCCAACTAAATGGAGGCTAGAAACAGAATAAATGTCAGTTATCGTAAACAGTAATTAAGAGCACTTACTTGAGATTCTGTTCTCAACTGCGCACTTGTTAGTAAGAACAAAGATAAGGGAGACCAGAACCCATCTCAGCAGCCTCAGAAGAGAGCCTCAGGATGTGAGCCACCGCCATCCAGGATGTGAGCCACTGCCATCCAGGATACAGCAGCTGACTTAGACTGACCGAGGTGCTGGTAACACCATGGCAACTCCAGAAGCTACTCCTCTAGCTGCGGGGCGTTCCTACTCTCTGCACTAGTGTTTCCTCTTCATGGTGACTCAGCTCTCCAATTTCTGCTTTGATAGCTTTCATCAGCCATTAAGTGACTCTTACCTTCTCTCCTGATCCTGCTTCCCGCTTTGTCTGTGGGTGTCCCTTTGTTACTTCTCTACCTTGTGCACAGTGTTTTTTCTCCATTTGTTTCATATCTAACCTTTCTTAGAAATTAGATGGGCCGGGTGCTGCTGAGTATAGGTTTCCTCGATTGTGAGAGCATCCCTCTCAGGCCATCCCTGAGCTACGATCCCCTCTTTGAAGAACCATGCAGTGGCCTAGGGCCTTAGCTCGTGTGTTCCCAAGGCAGGTGCATTCTGCATAGGTAAACCTCAGGCTGTGTTGTGAGTGAGGCAGAGGCTTCGATGACAGGGAGAGTTTAACTCTTGGACACCTCTCATGGTCTACCAGACAGCAAGATTAAACAGCTCCAGAGAAGTCTGCTTAAAATAATCCCGTAAGAAGGACACATCCTCAGCCTTACTTGCCCTCATCCCAAAGGGTTAACAAAACCCTGAGTTACCTTCAGTATTGGATCTTGAGGTGAAGCAGAACAATCAGTATATAGTCTTCTTGTCCTGAGACAGACTCTGCAATTTCCATGGTAACTAACACATCCATTTATTCAATTCTTATAGGACTTTGGGTGTATCACTGACCCAAGAAAAACATCTTGACCCAATGTATTACATTCTAGCATGGGAAGATAGAAAATATACAATAGCGCAACATATAAGTAAATATATTGTGAGTCACAAGGCAATATGTGCTCTCTAAGCGAAATAGAAATAATAAGACAAGGAGAAACACAGGAGTTGCAATTTCTAAATAGGACGATCAGTGTAAGCCTCATAAAGAAGACCGCATTTGAGTTCTCCTTTGGTTTTGTCTTGACCCTGCCGAGTGACCTCTGCAGTGATTACCTTATTAAGGAGGGAAGGAGGGGATGATAAACAAGAAACTCTATCCTTGATTTTTGAGCAAATTGACCTCTGATTCAGAGCACACATCACAAATTGAAAAACGAAAATCAAGACGTGAATGTTACTCCGCAACTTTACAACCCTCGTTGGTTCAGGGTCAGACCAATTTGGCATTTGCTTAGTTTTTGGGGCATAGAGTGTAGCCTGGGCTGTAAAATATCACTGCAAATGTTGGGAGAAATAGAAAATGTGTTTGACCTCACAGGAAGTCTGCTCTACTTCGATCATGTAGAGAGGTCGGTGGTCTCACCAGATCTCACCTGGTGAGATCACGGTTCTTAGGTGACGATGACGTGTACTAACTATATTGCCTTTTAAAGCGATGAAATGGGTAACTGCAGATATTTTGTTTTGCTGAGTGAGATTTTCAAATTTGTGGCCGGCCTGTATATTTAGGGGATGTGTAGTTACTGCTCCTCCTGCTGCTGTAACAAATAACCACAAACTTGGTGACTTAAAATGGGACAGTTGTATTATTTTATTGTTTTTGGGCACAGAAGTCCAAAGTTTGTAGACAAGGCTGTGTTCTTTCCAGCAGGTCTGAATATTGTTGGTGCACAATGCTCCCTTGCCTTTCCTGTTTCTAGAGGCCAGTGATGACATCGTTTTGTTTGCTATAATTTCTCTCCTGCTGCTTCAGTCATTACATCATGTTCTCTGACTCTAAAATGCTTGCTTCTCTCTTATAAAGACCCCCGTGATCACATTAAGCCCACTTGAATAATTGAGGATGACTTTAAGATCTTCAACTTTGACAGGTCTGTGAAGTCCCCTTTGCCATGTAAGATAACCTATTTGTAGGGTTCAGAGATTAGGGCATGGATCTTTTTAGTCTATGTGATTCAGTCTACCACAGGGAGACAAAGAGGTTCTTCTTTGTCCTTTTCCAGTTCAATCGCTCAGTTTCCTTCTAAACAAATATCGGTTTCAAATATTGGTTTAAATGAGATATCTAAAGCAGTAAACTCACAGGAAAGGAGAGCCAGAATGGTGGTTGCTCAGGGCTGTGGGAGGCAGAGCGGGGAGCTGCTATTCATTGGGCACAGAGACTCAGTCACATAAGGTAAACAAGTTTTAGGAGTCTGACATGCAATTTGTGTTTATCGTCTATAATGCTGTACAGTATACTTACAAATTTAAGAAAGTAGATCTCACAATATGCTTTTTTTATTACCACTATAATAAAAAAAGAGAGCCCCAAATTAATGACCAGTTCAGGAAACCCATGTCTTGGTCCAGAGCTGGAGTGATGAGCATCTAGAACATTGTCTCAGTGTCCCACATATTTGGCCTCGAACGGTGAGTTCCTTGGTATCTCAGCCCTACTGTCTGAGCTCCTGCTGATTGGAAGAATCCTATGTCAGGAGACGTAATGCTATAACCCAGTTCTCTCAATTTTTCTGACTCCTTGGCCCACAGGTCCAGGCTTTGTCTGAGCATCTGACACTCAGGTTACTGTGTTGGAATCAGACAAAATTTCCAGTGAGGCAAGCTTGGAATTTTTGAGAAGCTCCTGAGGACCTTGTAAATATTCAGTCTTACCCAAGAAGACAATGTCCATTTTGTTTATATTTTAAAATATCTGCTACCAGTTCCTGTCAACTCAGCAGCTAACTCAGCAGCTCCTGGATTCAACCATCAATAGTATTGTCAATAATGATGATTACTGTGATTATTACTTCTTTGGTGGTTGGAAAAGACAAGCAAGAAAGCTGCTTTTAAAAATTCTCCTGGAGTCTTTGAAAGTAAGTTGACCTCACATTTAGTTTGCCCCAAATAGTCCTGGTTTACAGATGTTTACCTGCAATAACTAGAAATATTTCCTTCTAAAGAATCTCGGTTGGCGATTAGTTATATAGCCAATTACTTATCAGTTTTCTCATACTATTTGGAAATAAGAAAAAAACTTATGATCAAAGCATGAAAACATTGCAGAGTAACTCTAATCTGATAGTATTTTTACTCTGCAGTCTTTGAAATTTTTCTATATTGTGCCGAAGAATAGTCTGATTCTTTAACTGACTTCGAGAGCCAGAAGTAACTGAATCAAATTTTCTATCGACCAATATATCAAAGTTAACCCTCAATCAGTTGCCTCTATTTGACCTTTGTGCAAACAATCCCCCGCCCCCGCTCCGCCCTGCCCAACCACCCCAATCACCACTAAAGTAACTCCACATAATTTTAGTTTATACTGTGTGGTACTTTCTAGGAAGCCTTAAAATTTCGTGGTTAAGCAACAAATCTACTGATAATTTTTAAATTTGATTTTATTTGGTTTGATGATAATTGTACATTTTGAGCCTCATAATATTTGTTTCTTAGGCAGAAAAACTTAAAACCAAATCATTTAAATTACCCAGTGATAGAAGAGACTCTATTAGTATGATGTGACTTCAATAAAGATTTCAAAATTAACTCTATCATCCTTTTCTATTAAAAATCCACCCTTCTTTTTAAATCGCATTTCATAAACTACCACATTCAACGAAAACAGGTCTCCGCGCCTATTCACTTCTAATTATTTCATCTCAGTTTACTTCCAGAGAGACAAATCTAGAGTAAAGTCAATTTGGTCAATTCCTTAAGAAAAAGTTAACGAGTTCATCAGGGGCTTCCCAAGTCCCTTAATGTGAGTAATAGATGTTTGAGTGGGCATCTCGTCTGAAGCTGTGGTTTTCTTGTCTCATCTACGAAGCTCGGGGTATCAGACCCTTGTTGTGTGCCACGGCACTTCTGCGCAGTCCACTGTATACTTCCCTGCTCGCTATGTTAACCAGCTTCACAAAGGCAGCCCGACAGCATCTTCCTCAGCTGCATCTTGAGTCGGTTGCTCTCTGTTCTGGATCTTCGCTCGTGTTGCTGCATGGGCGCCCTAGGATGTAACTTGGCACTGACCCACTTGAGTATCTGTAGGTGTGAAGGAGTTAATACCTATGGACTAGCCAGCCCTTGGCCAACAGGGACTGAAGTGGCTATCTGTGAGTAAGCACTCACCTTTCTGTCTCATTGCTAGTGAATTCTGTGATGCATTCTACATGGCTCCTCATAACATCCATCCCACAAGGCTCAAGACCCAGTTGCTGTAACACTCACCTTTCTGTCTCGCTAGTGAATTCTATGATGCATTCTACATGGCTCCTCATAGCATCCATCCCACAAGGCTCAAGACCCAGTTGCTGTCAGAGGTGATCAGCTTGAAAGACAAACCATTAAAGTAGTTTTTCCACCTTCTGCTTCTTAGCTGTCCCAGTTTCCTACTTCAGTTCCTTGTTGTCAATTCTCCAAAATAAATGACTCCTATAGATGCCTTTGTCCTAGGCTCTGCTTTCTGGGGGGAAATCTGGCTAAGTAGTTGTCATCTGTGTTTTCTTTTCTGTTGTCTTCTTTTATGTCATACTAATTTTTTTCATATTTTCTTACCCTTTTCAATTTTCTTAACAATTAAAAAAAAATTTATTTTGACATCTACCTTTTGGGAAATAAAAATAATTTACTGTTATAAAAAGGCAACACTTGGGAACCTTATGATGATGGAACCGTTGTGTATGTTGATTGTGGTGGTGGATACACAAACTGACAGGTTGTAAAACTGAACGAAACTAAAAACACACATAAATATAAGTAATATTTGAACGAGATCTGCAAAGAGCACCAATGCCAATATAATGGTTGTAATTTTATGATATAGTTCTGCAAAATGTCGCCATTGGAAGAACCTGGTCAAAGGTATACGACATCTCTCTGAAATATTACTTATAACTGCAAGTGGATCTGTAATTATCTCAAAATACATAGTTCAACTAAAGAAAAACAATTCACTTTTCTTTGACAGTAGACCCTCAATTTACATTCACGTTCTTTAAGCAGGAGGTTAATAGCCGAGTTAAATACTTGTATATACATATTTGTAAGAACATCTTACTTAAATTATAAACTCACTCAAAAGCCTATATGGCTTTAAGTAAAAGCCATCTTTTAGATTTCTGTGCTTTGAACAAACTGGAATTTAGTAGAAATAATTACACATTCTGCATAGGATTAAGTTAAATTAAAAATGCATTCTCATTTAGTGCTTTTAATATTTATTAAGAAGGAAAGTACTCCTTAGCTATTTGATCTGTGTTAACCAAATATACCTGTTATAAAGGAAGCTGTATAAAATGTGTTTAGTTTAGAGCTTTGTATTTTTTATTTGTTTATTTTTCATAAGAACATTTGTGCTCAATTAAACCCATTGGAAGAGTTTGCAAATGGAAAATATCATTGAGCATTTACATTAGGGGGAAAAAAAAATGGTGTCATCTGGCTGGATAAGTTACCTACCTGTTTTCTAAGAGTTCATTCAGTTCAAAGACTGAATTTGTATTATGTAAAAATTTTGTTTCCCCGCCTTAAAAGCTAGTCAAGCCTATGACTAAAACAAAAATCTAACATGCAATACATTATAATTTTAGGGAACGTCTTTCTTTGGAATTATTTATAGCAACTCATGACAGCTTTAGGAATGGAGAAAATGGAAAACAACACATACACACACAAAACTAGGCCAGTTTTTTCCCTTGTTCTATTCATTTAAAAGCAAGTCTGGTCTATTTTTTTATAAATGCTTACCATTCCCTACCCCAATACTTGTCTACTCCACGAGGTTTGCAGTATCATATACATCATTCTCACA
>NW_006438869.1:2372034-2372551 GCF_000325575.1 Pteropus alecto
CTTTCCCTGTTTTAGTTACCCTTGGCCTGTACCTTGGCCTTCTGCTGCCTGTCTCAATAAATTCAAAACACAAGCATTTACCTGCGGCAAATGAGAATGGTTCCTTCAGAAATATAGCATCCAATAAAAACCAAAGGCAAAGGAAATGGAAAGGTGAGGTTGGGTATAATTTTCTCATCACAATCTCCCTCGCTGTTTCCTTTGGCCTTAGACGTGGTGTTGACCTCTATTTTTATGGCTAGATTAACTCTGCTATTCCGATGGGTCTGAATGTCTGAATTTTCAGAATTATATGATTGCGATGACCTTAAGAAGTGTTAACCTCTAAAAAGATCATGTAAAAAAATGAAAGGCGGGGCGGGGGGAGCGGAAATGGAGGGTTGTAAACCACAAAAATAACTCAGAGATGATTTTACTCAACCTTCTCATTTTACAAAGAAGAAGGTGGGGATAAAAACAGTTGAATGATGTTATATTAGGCTTAAATCCCACCAACATTGGCGGTTGTCTCCTCCAC
>NW_006438869.1:2372589-2467994 GCF_000325575.1 Pteropus alecto
TATCCCAACTCAGCAGAAGTGTAAGAAATCTTAGAATAAGCATGAATAATCCAGATTAAAATCAGAATTTCTCATGCTGAAACTTTGAATAGCTTTCTACCAGCAGCTGAGTGTTGGAAGTATTACCCGCTACTAGGTCCTTGCTTTTGAAATAGTGGCCAGCTGACTTTTGCCCCTGTTACCTAAATTATTTCCTCGTTTTCCTTTGTGATATCCATTAGGACTTTGGTCTTGACTTTCTCACTTTTGGTCCCCTTCTCACCAATTTTGCATGAGCTGTAGAAGAACCCGTGATTCTCATCTCCCTAAAATAAACATGGCACTTGTCCCTGGACTCTTAGATGCTGGCCACCCAACCAGCTGCCCTGAGAGCTCGCTCTTCTAAAGGCCTTTCCAGCCCCGTGGATCTGGATAAGGCCGGAACTAGCCCCTCTGTTAGTGGACATGGCTCTCCACTACCAGCTAAGAGGATCCCACATTTATCTTTGAAAAATTTATCTTTGGGTTTAGATATCTGCCCCAAAGTTATTTTCCTATGATTGTCTAATGTAAAGATCCCCTCATGCCCACATCATGTTCAAATTCAACCACAATCATGTTTTGGGAATTGTGAGAAGGGGCAGGGGATATATAAAGCCCATAGGTGAAAATGAAATGTTCGAAATGGAGAAAAAGAATTAAAGATATTGTAAAAACAGGACTATTGCATTCTCCCAATTTGATTACATCCTTCTCTTCCTTCTCCAACTCCAAGGCTGCCTTAGTCATATTCAGCTCCCAAAGTATTTTCCTTAAGCCCAATAACTGTGATGGCAACTATTATTTTGTAGTTGCTGAAGTTTGCTTTTACTGAATATCACGCCATAGTCAGTATTGCTCAAGACACATAGATGTAGTTAAATAACTGCTCTTCCTGAGATCCATGGAATATAAATTTTAAAAAATATATAAAATGCTTCATTATCTCTCAGGATTATTCAAATGTAAAATATAAAATCTCCTCATACTAAAGAACATAGATGTAATGCAAACCAGTTTACAAATGTGAAATGTATTATTTTGGAAAAGCGATTTTAATATTTACTATGGTAATGGTAATCTATATTTTCTATTTTTTTCTCTTATGCTATATATTTGTCTATAATTCCCACTCAGTAATCAAAAGGCAAAAAGGAAACATAGGAAAACAGTGGAACCTAGCAGAAAATGCAATAAATTTTAATTTTTTCAAATAAACTTGCCATTTGGCAGATACATTTAAATTGTCACAGAACATACTCATATAGAACAAAATATATTTACAACATATAAAATATACTGAGTTTTCAACTTTTAAAAGCCTGCATAATTAAAATACTAGTTAGCAATGAGACTGCGATGCAGCTACACACATCAAGATAGATCGATATTATAAATCTAACGGGGAAAAGAGGCTAAGCACAAGTGTGAACCTACCATATGATTCCATTTATGAGGAAGGTGAAAACATATGCACCTTACCTAGGGTCTTAGAAGTTAGAAAAGTGGTTGTCTTACTAGTGACAGTAATGCCTGGCCCCGGAAGTGTATATGTCTGGAATTAAGATAATGATTTGTTTCTTCTGGGTGGTGATTTCATGGGGGGATTTACTTTCTGAAAATTGGTTGAGCTATCTCATGTGCTATACACACAGATATCCCATTCATTGTCCAGCTAGTTTTGCTTCGGTTTTCAAGAAGAATCCTGATTAATGGGAAGTGTATTTCTGATAAGGGCATACTACATCATTTGGCTATGTGTGAGTTACCATTTCAAGACCTATTAGAACTAATACAGACTGGTTTCATGCTTATTGGAAGCAAGCAGATTATGTGAACTCATGAATTATCATCTGAGCAGAGTGAATAAATGTGTCTTAAATGTGTTCATGGTTTTGAGTGGGATGTTAAGAGCTAGAATAGGGTTATAAGTGGTCATTTCTAGTAAACGGAAACTACATGTTGTACTTCTTAAAAACTGCTAAACTTGCTACGTCATGTATTATTTTTGGCCGTAACTTAATTGAAAGATAATAGCCCTGATGTTATATTTAAAGGCCATAAATACAATTAGCTACTTTGCATAAAAGATAATTAATCACCTATCTAGGGCTGTAATTTTATTGGAATCATGGCATAAATACTGTTTATGGAATGTCTCATGCATTTCTTGGGATTACTGGGAAAAAGAAAACAATCATTTTAATCTCTTTCCATCTTTTCCCTACCTGTCAAAAGCAAAACCAGAAAAAAAAAAAAAAAACAAGAAAAAAGGAAAATGACTTTTTTATTTTTTGTGATTTTATAGAGAAAGAAAATTAGTCAGCATAGCAGTCAACAACATTTTTACTCCTTGAAATGCCTTTCAGTGTTACAAAATGTGGCTTAGTGCTCATGAAAATGAAAGATTCAAAGCAATGACTAATGCAAATTTTTTTTCTCAGGCAGCTATTCTATTACCATAGGAGAATTGTGCCTTATGATTGAAAGCTTATATATTGCAACTTTATTGTGAAGCGTTGTAAGCTTTTTATCTTTAAATGAACCACAATCTCAGCCCCAAGGCTAAAATAAGTAGATGGCCATAAGTCAGCTCTCAGTGCTGACAGGAAATAACACACTGTGATTTCCCTCAGTATCTGCTTTTCTCTAAAAGTGTAAGTAAAACTAGATTCCTCAAAAAGTCTGTTCCTAATCCAAAATTTCATTATTTAGGAATATATTGGCCAATTTCCTACCATGTTAATATAACGATTTAGGCATTTAGAGAATGAAGTTTCAGTAGGTTATTTCTGTTAGTAAAACTTAAGACAGTAATCATCCAAAGAGAAACAATAACGCGGCGATGAAAATAGAGTCCCCTTAATTTTGACCTAAGTAGATAGAATAAACTCATCATGCGATATATTATTTATATTCTTTTTGTTGTTGTTGTTGGGGGAAGATGACTGATATAGAATTTGATTAAATAATGAATTGCACTGAAAAAGCTACTCAAAAATAGCACTCTGGCAGCATGTTTTAAGTGGATGATATGAATGCTATTTCCAGCTGCTTGTCCCCTTAGCATCCCTGCATTTCCTCACCCCTCATCCCCTGAGATTTTCTGAATCTGTTTATTCATCTGTGATATCAGGAACGTGTACCAAATCATCTGTGAGGTTCTCTCCAGCTCCAAGCCTAAAACGCAATTGTATTACTTTTCATATTTAATCCATTTTAACAGAATGCAAAACTGACCACACGGAGTGGCTTACAACACATTTTTTTTTTTGGTAGCAATGAAAATGTTAAGTGTTTTCTCTCAGTGTTTATGTGATATTTTAAAGGAGAGGATGAATTGAAGAGTAAATGGTGGAAAGAAACACATCATGTAATCGAACTAGGGGAGTAGTGATTATAATTGACCAAATCCCATGTTATGTGGCTGCCATGTGATTATCCTTCCTCTGCCTTTCAGCAAAAACTACGACCTAGAAATAAATGCACATATTACATAAAATGTTCTATCTTTAAAACTGTCAACCTTTATTGTTTTCCCTTGACCACATTAACCCTATTCTTAAAAAAAAAAAAAAAACAGCTTTATTAAAGTATAAATGACATACACTAAACTACACTATCTTAAGTGCACAATGTGATGAAGTTTGGGTATTTTCATTATGGTGACAGTTTCATGGGTTTAACTAGATTTCAAAACTGGGTCTCCTCTATCCTGAATTGAGTCAACATTCTTTCCACAATAACAATCTTTTTTCTTGGTTCACTTGGTATACTTAATCTTGGAAGCTTTATTAAGAAAAATATTTAATTGAACTAATCCACATTGAACTGTACATAATCAATAGACAAGTCAGGGTTATCCGTTTAAAGTTATTATAAGTTTACTTCTTCGTTATTTAATGCATTCAAAAAATACTTCTTTTATTATCAGCCAGGAACTCTGCTGGGCATTAGAGCTATTATCAAGCTATTAATAAACTAGAAGAGAAAAAGAGGCTGTAGTTTCTGAGATCTTGCAGTTTCACTGGAGATGAAGGTCAGGAAGTAATAGATTGGACATGATGTAAGAGAATACAGGATGGGACCAACATGAGAATCCACACCCATTTTATGGACTTAGGAAGACTTCCTAGAGGAGATGATGTCTGCAAATAAGTAGGATTTATCCAGGGAAAGGAGGAGTATGTGAGAGCGTTCCAGGAAGAGGAAATCAAATTTGCAAGATCCCCAAGGAACATGCAATGTGGACCTGTAAGTACCTCTGTGCTCCTGGACCAGGGAGTTGAGTTTATCAGGACCTGGAACATGCAGGCCTGGTGGACCATGCCAACACTCGATCCACGGGTCTGGAAAAAAGGGCATTTAGAATTGATCATAATAAATGCCTGGTGACCATTTAGAGACTTGAGGCTTGAATCATGCTGTGATAGGATTTTAGACTAAATTGGATTAATCAAATTGTCAAGCAAACAAGTTTGAAAAGTATTTACGGGATAGACATGGTGGGATGTAAAACAGAGAATATTGAAGAAGAGGGAGGGCTCTGATGAACAGCTAAGATCAAGGTTTGAACAAAGGGATAGATTATGTAAACTCATAGAATTAAGGTTTATGGCGGAAGGGGAGGGCTTTGACAGTGTATTCAGATTGACATGTCTGGTAGATAATTAGACACATGGGTTTAAGACTCAGTGAAGAGATCTGAGCTGGACCGATAATTTGTCTTTTTAAAAAAAATTTAGATATAATTGATATATTGTGTAACTTTCAGTTGTACAGTGTTGTGCTGATATATTTATACATTGCAGTATGATTACCACTGTAACATTAGGTAACATCTCTATCATACTACATAATTATCACTTCTTTTTTATGGTGAGAACAATTAAGATCTAGTCTCTTAGCAACTTTGAAGTTGGTAACACGGTATTGATTATAATCATCATATTGTGCATTAGAGCTCCAGAACTTATTATCTACTTAGTTGTAAATTTATACCCTTAGCATGCTTCCATGTTCCTCACCCCTCTGCCCCTGGCAACCACCATTCTACTCTGTTTCTACGAGTTTCGCTTTTTTAGATTCCATATATAAGTGATCTCATTACAGTCTTTAGCCATATGCTCTATGATCCTCTGATTAAAATTTTGAGAATAGCTTAAATGCAGTGTAAATTTTTTTTACAAGTGTATATTTTTTCTTTCATACGTGGTTCTGAATTTTCCAAATTCTATCTACTACACATTTATTATTTCACAGAATTATCTAGTTTGAAGTCTTTACACTTTAAAACTTTCAATCTTAAAAACTTTGCTAAGGCCTTTGAATCTCTGTCCTGAATCTTTAGGAAAAAGAAGAAAGGATGCATTATGTTTAGTTTTAAAAACAAAAGGACTCGTGCAGGAAATTAATCCAATCAATATTGAAATCTCCATACAGTACAAGGTAAATGTGATTTTTTTTCTCTGTAAGATAAAAAGCATGATCCAAATAGAACTATATTTTTAGTTATATGAATGTGATATTTATGTAAGTTTTCCAAACCTTTATCAATAGTAGTATTTTAATAGAAAGATTATTAATCTTTATATAGTTTAATACTCCAGATAATAAAATAGCTTTATAAATCATAGATATTCATTTGAATAAGTCATTCATCCAAGAGATTAAAAAGAAAAAAAATAGAATAAAGTAGTAGAACAAAACAAATGTTTCAATTTCTCAGTTTCAGTGATGGCAGAGCCAGGCAATCAAACAAGAAAGACACATTTTCAATTTTGTGAGTCTAAATATAACACACAAGGAAATTGGATGCCAGATAGCAATACAAAAATAGAAATTGATATAAATGTTTATGTTCTTATAAATTCTTTTATTATGACACTTAATTATTTTTATGTGAATATAAAACCCTGAGGTAATGATAACTGTTTTTCACAAAATAATCTGACAAAAATGTTCCATGAAAAAGAATAATCATACAATTTTTAACCTAGTTTAGATACCGGTTTGTACTGATTCATTTATCTACTATTCTATGTAAAATATTTAAATATAATTTTGATCATAGCTGCATTTGTCTGGTCTCTATTCTAAGGTAAGGGGATATTTTTCTTCTTTTAAAATTGTGTTGTCAGTTAACCATTGTTGAGTAATACATCACCCCCAAACTTAGTGGCTCCAAACAATAAAAAAGTTATTATTTCACATGTGTCTACATTGATGTGATGGTTTTATCATTGGGCTGGGTTATCATAAATCCGTGGCTGGATTTTTAGGGGCTAGCTGGTCTGGGTGCCCTAGGCTGGGTCTACTTAACTCTGCTCAGCTCCACAAGGTCTCTCAGGCTCCCAGAAGTCAGTTGACTTTGCTTCTCGTATGGGAAGAGCTCTGAAAGAAATAGCAGAAGATAGCATCCAAGGGCTAAGGCAAGTCACAGGGTCAGCTCAGATTCAAAGGGATGAATTTCCCAGGGTGAAATGGGTTACAGAGGGTGAGAGGGCACAGGAAGGGTTAGAGAAGGGGGCCACTTTTTGACATCATTCTAACATATTCTGTATGCTCTGTTTACGTAATTGATTACGAATTGTTCAGGAATTGAAGAGGGATTTTTAAAAAGACAGTTGCCACTGGCATTGAAGAAGACTTAAACCGTTATTTTACAATTTTATCTATTATCGATTCTTGACAGTTGCAAATTACATAATGTCTTTTAAGCATTTTATATCACTTTTAGTTTTGATATATTGATATCCTGCTTATTTTTGAGTACTTGTAAAGTAACATATTTAAGGACACAAAAATGAAGCTCTATTTACTTTACATTCAGTTCATCATTTATCAGGGAGACAGTAAAGATACACGCGAAAAAAATACATTATGGTTTTATGTAAATACATTATGATTTTACGTAAAATCCACGGCTGAAATCACAGATGAAGGAGCGTAGAGACCTTTTAGTGTGAGTTAGGAAACGTCTCCCAAGAGGAGGAAGGCTTACTCAGCGGCTGAAGGCATGAGGAGCTCGTCACGTAGAAGGGGAAGGACAGGATGTGCCAAGCCAGGAGGCACAGGGACCAGCGGCATGTGGTCTCACAGTAAGGGGGAGAGGGTGGAGGCTGGAGGCGGAAAAGTAGAGAGACAAACGGCGAAGGGCCTCGTGGGCCCGCCGGGAATAGGGACTGATGAGAATTGGGAAAATCTGTGAATCTGCAAGTCAGTCAAACTCTAAGTTTGGATTCCCAGATTTCTATTTTTATTTGCATTGAGAAAGCTTGTCTTATCCTATTGCACCATGCCTCCTCCTCCATGGGTTTTTTCCGTCCCAAAGTCTTGCTAATCTGACTTTGTACTCTAGTAAAGTGATTGGACCACCCCCTTTTTTTCCCTTTTCTTTCTCTTTTCTCCTCCCTCCCTCTTTCTTTCCTTCCTTTAAGAAAAAGTTTTGCAGATAACCTGTGGCTTCTCTCTCCTACCTGCCACAACCAGCCACGCCGCAAGTTGGGTCAGTGAACTCACTTATGACCTGAGATCTTCAGGGCTTTAATTTCTTCCAACATGCTGCTGGCCAACTGGCGATAATTTAGAAATTAAGCAAAGGTCATTTTAGGCCTATAAATGTATTCCACATTCTATAATTCAACTTTCGTCAGAGCCTAACATCGAAGTTTTGGCATTACTTCCATTAAGAGAAGATGTTAACTTGTTTCCATTAAATTTTTTTTTAGTGTGAATAGCTGTCATTACTTCATTGTGAAAGAATGCGTGTGCTCAGGCAGAGCTGAATGCCTCAGGTCTGGGATAGTAATCGCTATATTTTGTCCTGGACATTTTTTTTCCTCAAATTTGTTTATAACTTTAAACCTTTTCAATCTCCTATCATGAATAATCTGATGTTCTGATCCTCATTAGGAAATCATTTACGTTTCACTATGTTTGAAAGCTTTTTGGTAAGCCTTAAAGAAGAGTCAGCATAGTATTGTTTGTCCATATACATTTTCGGAATTAAAGATCATGACTTTTACTTTGTGACATCACAGCATAGACCCTCATTTAATTGCAAAATAAAATCACTGAACTGGTAATTTTTCTATTCTTAATATACTTTATTAATTCTAGTAGAGAAGCTAATAATTTCTTTCCTACTTACACCCCCATATGTTAAATATGCTGCCAACTGAAGTTTTAACCATCCTTTTTGGCCTCTTTTTTTTGGAGGGATAACATGTAACTCTCTTATTACCATAATGAGAGTGGGATTTTGATCCAAGAACCTAATCTTTATGCTATGACGAATGAATATTTCTAATTTTATAAGACACAGCTTATGCCAGATGTCAAACCTGAGCAGTATTTAGGTGGAACGCCACAGGGGATGATGCAGCATGCTGAGCCGCTGGGAGTCAGAAAAGGCATGACTTACCCGTGAATCTGTGTTTGGAGAGAAGTAGGAGGGTGTGTAAGATGATACCGTGAAAAGCAGAGATGAAAGGAAGGGATAGTTCAGTGTATAACATCCCAATTCCAGTTCCATGTATCGCAGTCCATTATCCAGATCCATGTATCCAGATCCATTTTTCACAGTCCCACAAATATTGTAAGATCATCTATGTGTTTTAACAAAATACACTGCTATACATTTATCGGCATGAATATATTTCTGTTCTTACCATTAAATAATAAACACATTATAGTGTTTGAAGTTTCTGAGTTAAGTCCATCATTAGAAATATTTCCAAAAAATATTATTTCCAAAAAATTTATTTTAAAATTATTTTCTATGTTCTGAAATGTTTCCAAAAATTTATTTTAAAATTATTTTCTATGTTCCCTTGTAGCTAGACTTAGTACTGCTGAAGATTGCTTTCTTCGAGACACTCTGTTTTCCAGTTCTTAATGTGACCTTTGGTTACAAAGGGCACCTGCTCCATCAGACTCTGAAATATTGATAAGGAGCCCTGTCTTGTTGTTGAAACACCAAACATAACTGGGCGAGGGTTTGAATACAGGCTTCCTGCTCAGTTTTCCATCCTGCGAATGTGTGTTGGCTTTAAAGGTCAAGAATGGTACTCCGGGGATTTCTGATTACCTTATCCTGATTTCTCAGCTATGAATCACTTTCTTTCCAAAGCTATAGAAGCAGAGGCTCTAAAATAAATTTAGTTATTACCCGTTATGATATTACCTCCACTTCTTTGCCTGTCTGGCAAAATGCCTGATATTGGCTGACATTGGATAAGAGCTTTTCAATTCTGTTTTGGAAAAAAAAGAAAGAGAAAATCAAATCAAATCAAATGCAACGGACTTCAAAATACTCCTTTCTATTTTCTATTGTTTGCCAATGACTGATTTTCTAGAACACTGATCATACCTGCTTAAAAAGGTCAACTCAGAGCTCCTATACAATTTAATCTGTTAATTAACCAACCCATTTATTAATTTATCAAGACATATAGCATTGAAATACTTCATTGCTTTGGGATAAACCATTTGGTTTTAAGGAATTTATACTTTATTATAGAAAATATATACACTTGAGCAGAAAATATTGAAACACATGACTGTATATAAGCCTGTGTAAAACATAAAAGAATTATTCAAACTATTAGTATTGTTTAGTATGAATATAAAGAAAAACAAATATGGCCAAGATAAAATTAATCCTCCCATTTTTTCATCCACAAAAATGTATAACATCAGGTTATTCTAGTCTCTTTAGAACACATGAAATAAAAATTACTGAGTTTTCTTTTTATCTATGTCAAATATCCTGCAATGTAAATTACAATGGCTTATTTCAGCACATTTCAATATAATTTTCTTTAAAATAAAGGGATACTGTGCGAATACTGCCTTTCTCAGAATTTGTTTTTATTTTGGATGGTACTATTTTTATATGTGGATTCTCCAAAAGTCAGCAAAAATGTACCAGTGCCAAAAAGAATAAAAAAGAGTTATTTCCCTAAAAAATTTTCACTTCAAATATAATTCTGTTCTTTTAGAAAAATGTCTGATTTTTATTTAATGAACATATGACACTATGTTTAATGAGATGTGCTTACTAAAATGTCCTTTCCTATTTATTTGTTTTTGTAGACAGGGGGCATTAATTGATTAGATAATGAAAATTGTACTTTATAATTTAAGGGTGTAATCAAAGTAATTAGAACTCTGAGTGATTCAATTATTTGATTTGATTAATTCGATGATGTATAATGTTTTTATTTAGAGAAATAAAAAAGTTTGGGTGCAACTCTAACAAGTAGGAATGTGAAATACTAAAATATCTTACATTTGAATATTACATTAGAATTTTCCAAACTTTCTAGTATGCTGAATTATATAAAACGAAGAATGAGGATTATGTTTGTGGGTGATATTATTAATTTCTTCTTTATAGAATGAATTTCTCTTGCAAGTCTGCCAGCTATGTTGGTGGGCCTTAGAAATAATAATTAGTTTTTGATCATGTTCAGTGTAAGGTATTTTCTCTATACATGAAACCTATATTACGATATATATTGGTTAATTTTAGAGTGTTTAAGAGAAATCTTGTCATACGTTGTTTGCCTTAGATTGATTTTCATTCATTTTTAGCCCCTGATTTTCTGAATTGTATCTGTCATATTGCTATGGCTTTGATAATCAAATAGACATTAACTACTTCTTTTTAAAAACTCTTGATTTCACAACTTATTGCAATATCAAAAGAGCTGTGGGCTAACTCTGAGTGAATGATTTATTAACTTGTTTCTGGGATCCAGGCCATAACTTCCTTGCTTCTCCTTTGACTGTGTGCTTCAAAAGAACACCCCCATTTTCTTACAATTAAAATAAATTAAATTTTACTCTGAGTATACAAAATATTGTTTATGTAAAACGGAGTACAATAAGCAATTTCTCCAGTAATAAGTGTTGTTTCCTGGATTTCAAGGGAAAAAAGTATCCCGAGGAGAACTTAAAATATTTCTTACTTCCAAAAAAAGTAG
Source organism: Pteropus alecto (assembly GCF_000325575.1). Lineage (NCBI taxonomy): Eukaryota > Metazoa > Chordata > Mammalia > Chiroptera > Pteropodidae > Pteropus > Pteropus alecto. The sequence continues at coordinate 2,383,599 of NW_006438869.1, forward strand.
TGATATAATTATTCAGTGGTAATTTATGACATCTGTAGTAGGTTGATTACAAAAATGGCCCACATTCTCTAACGCTCTCTGTATCTATGCATTTAGCACATTTTTTTTTTGCTCTCTCCAAAAAAACTGTTACAAAAATCTTTTGGTTGTAATTCTTATAGCCATGGTAGATGGGTTGCAAAAGTCCTCCAGTTCTCCCTCAATTCTGAACTGAAGTGTCAAGAGGCCCTACACGTTTCTGCTGTCTCTCGGATCCCTGCCAAACAATGAGAATCATGCCAGAGGATGAGACCACGTGCAGGAGAATCTGCATGAGTGAGGTCACCCTTGACTATCCACGCCTTCACTCACCTGCCTCCTATCCGTCCGTACATGAACAAGCCCACCAAAGATCCACAGCTTAGCCCGATGGGCACAGCTGTCAGTCAGCTGAGCTACAGGCTCACTAGCAAATAATAATGCTTATGGTTTTACGCCATTTAGTTTTCAGGTCGTTTATTACACACAATAGCAACTATATCTATATATCTATATTAAATTATATATTAATACATCTATATTAATACATAGATATATTAATACATCTATATTAAAATAGAAGTTAATTTCATATGTAATCAAATAGCTTATGGGAACAACAGTTAATATGAAAATTTACATTTGACTTATGTACAAAATACGTCTCAGCATGCAAACAAAATAATATTATCGTTTGGCCTTCAGAGAAGAAAAAATAGATAAATAGAGACATCTGTAACTAGCTGAGGATGAGTTTTCCTCAACTTTCTCAGTTAGCTCAACTATGGTTTATACAAATTTTAGACATTTTATCATTAACAGAAAACATGAATCAGAACGCTTTTCCTGTAACGGGCCAGGTGGTACATACTGTAGGTTTTTCAGCCATGCAGGTCTCTATCACAGCTGCTCAAATCTGCCATTGTCGCATAAAAGCAGTCATAGGCAAGCCTAAGTGAATAGGTGTGATAGCGTTCCGATAAAAATTAACTTATCGAAGCAGAGACAGGTCTTCGTGTGCAAGCCGCTGACATCAGAGTTCATCTATTTTTTTTTTTTTTACTACTTATCTTTCAGATATCTAAGTGTTGTGAAAATTTTGAGACCGTATGAGGGGTTGGCATATAATGCAGTACCGAGAGAATCACAGTAGGCCAATCCCAGAGTTTAAATATTCTTAGTGGCTCAGATGCATGTTTGCTAGATTTATCCTGAGAAGTGCACTTTTGCCATATTTTTCTCTTCTCTAACATTTTAACTTATTTTAAATCCAGTTTATTATTGTAATTGCAAAATAAATTTATTATATACAGAAAAGTAATTATCAATACTCAGTGTTTCTGCATGAGCTAATTTAGTCATAAACGAAATAAATCTTTTATGAACATTATTTCTTCATCCTGTAATCGCCCAAAGGAGTTATTTTCATGATAGTGCCATTTCAGCATTAAATATGAACCTAAATGTTAATCTTTCATCATATTTAAAATATTTTAAAATGATGCACTGATATAGAACTTGAGTACGTAAATATTTATATCATATTTCAATTTTTATACTTTTTTATTTGAAAATATTGTCATTATTAAGAAAGTGATAAAGCAAAATTAATATGTTTTCCTTTGCCTCAGCTACTTGGACTATATTAGCATATCATATAACCTAGAAAATACATTTTTAAAAGCGTTGCATTCTGACATGTCACAAATAACAAGAATTTTCAGGTCTGAATAAAAGAAGCACCTTAAAAGCTGTGCATTTTGAAATATGCCATGATAAACAGAACTGGTTTTTAATGAAACTGACATTAACCGATGAAAAATTTCAATTACCATAGAATAATTTGAATTATAGATAATGCCTTCCTTTTCTATTCTGGAGGTTAGTAGCTCTTTAAATTGGACTTTCTTCTATACGTCTTATTATTGCAGGTAGAAACTTTACTTATTATTTAGTTGTTTTTCTTTTACAGACTACTTTGAGGTTCCATCAAAAATTCATCCACCTGTATGACTAAAATGCTATTTAAATGTCATAACACAGAGGCATGTGCTTTCCACTGACCCCCAGAAATTAGTATGCAGAATTAAGCTCCGCAGACCTGGAGTGATTCCTGGCTTGACAAAGCAAAGTTGAACGCAGTTGACCTTTTGATAACCCAGGCGGTCAGGACGCCGACCTCAACGCATTCAAAAATCCACATATAACATTTGATTCACCCCCAATTTAACTACAGGCAGTCTTTAGCATTCGTGGATTTATGAAAACAGTTCTTTTGATCTGCGGCTGGGAATCCTCGGTTTAGCAACCCTGGTTGCAAAACCCCGAGTCATTTTGGACCCGGTGGTGTGTTGAATCTGCGGATGCGTAGCCATGGCAACCGAGGGCCAGCCGTACCTAGTTAAACGTACCCACGTGGAAGCGGACCTGCGCACTTCACGCCCACCCGTGCGAGCGTCCGCGGGAAGGCCCTTCCAGAAAGTGGTCCTGACGGGTAGGTAGTGGGTCCAACAGGCAAGGGAGTACGTGGGAGGCCCTTCGTGGGCGCAGGACGAGGAGCTGCTCTCCCAGCAGCCTGCCGTCTTTACGTATATATAGAGGCCTTAACGCGGGTCAGCCATGTATGCCAACAGGTGGACCCGGCGACACCTCGCCCTCTCTAGGCTGCGTCTTGGAAAGTGGCTCCCGCTAAAGAAAGGTGGGCAGAGGACAGGGGAGGAACGAGGAGCCTCTGATTCCCGGAGGCCACCTGGAGAGGCGGTCAGCAGGGGTCATGTCCTCTTCATGGCCTGCTTTAGAATGTTCCTCAGCCTCTTTTTCCTGTTTCCTTCACTTCCTAAATAAACGACCTTCCATCTGCCTTTAGAGGAGTTCAGTCACAGGGTAAGATGCGTAAATATCCCTCCGACAGTTGTGTAATCCACAGTGAGATTTCAAACCTAAATATAATTTCCAACATTTTAGATTGTTTGAAATTGATTAAACGTTGATTATTTGGACACTTTCTAAGGGGGATTCAAATCAATAAAGAGTAAAACCAAATTAGTCACAGAGAAATGTTTTGCTTATTTTTCTTTATAAAAACATAGTAAATTATATATGAGGATAAATTAAACGCGATATGAATTAACTTATAGTAGGCTTATAATTTGTATGTTTTAAAGCTAATGTTATGTTTTATTACACATTTATCATGTATCTTAAGAAAATGCATATGGGTATTATCATTATTAACCAAAGTAACATAAATAATAATGAGGAATAAAACACTTAGAAGAATTATTCTTAAACCGAAACAGTGCATAGTAGTGTGTCCTGCCTAGAAAACAGATGTTTTTAGCATAATCTATTTTCTGAGAACCTATTAACTGATGGGGCTTTCTATTTGAATTTTGTCATGTTCTTGACTTGTTTTTAATACAAATTTCAAGTTCTACCAGAGATAAAATTTGTAATGATGCTGATTTTATCATTCAGAGAATGCTAACAGGTAAATTGTAAATGAGACTGCAGGTCTTTCTTGTCCTAAGATACCCATAACTATTCCCATCTATCGATGGAGTAGTACGTCTCCTCTGATGACTCTTTCTGATATTGCCTTTCTAAAATCAGGCCCTGAATTAAAAGTGGCTTCTGGATAGTGCCAGCTCTGGGACTTTTTACTGTGAGGCATGGCACTCATGAGTAACAAGGGATGCTAAAATAAATAGATATGAAAAACATTTATTTCTTTACTCTAATTAGCTCAGTAAGACAATGAAAAGTATTTGATAAGACCATAATTTTACTATAAATATGTGTCATCTATATTATATTTTACAATTGATATAATCATAATTTCTATATAATTATGATTCTAATCACATATTCTAATCATAATTTAGATATAAACTCTAGCTCAATGTTTGTCAGCAAACCGATTTTTAAGAAAATTTTGTTTCTGTGAATAAAATAACAGCTGTCGATGTTGGAAACCTTAGCACATGCTTAATAAGATGGATCAGAAAGTCTGGGAACGTTGTCAATGCCGTCACTTGTCTTCATCTCTCTCTGTCCTTCACGTAGCCGTTAACTGACTCCATATGATTTGGTTGTGTTTCGTGCCACAGTGAGGAATTCTGTTCCCCTCTGTTCTCGTCTTAATCTCATTTGGTTTTCAGCATTATTCTCTTGTTATTGCTCAAAATTTCCTGCTACGGGTTACAAGGCAGAGGTAAGGTCTCTTGGGAGAAATAACAAAAAGACCAGTTTCTCAGCATGTGGGCAGAAATGGCCGTAATGGGTACTGATGGTTGATACAGGAAACAAGACCATGGGCTCAAGCTCACGACCAGATGGCATGGCCTCTGACATGTCACACACAGGGACCGAGCGAAGACTTCCGGGGTTATCGCTGAAAAGATGATTCCCCGAGATGAACTGCTGACCCACGATCAGAAGAACACGAATTAGCTATGTGGGCCTGAATGAAACTAGAGAGGAGAGTTTAACCGTACTTATCTGCCTTGAAATGTTGCTGAATCTGTTTTGATGTTTTATTTTCTGTGAGAAAATCTTTTTTATTTACCACCCAGTTCAAAGAACCTACTAGGGAAAGTTGGAATGACACAACTTTGGAATGACAGCTGTTCTAACTGAATACTCAAAAGTTATGAAAAAAAATACCTCATGGGAAATGGTATGTGTAGTATAAATAACTAATGTAATATTTAAAAGAAAGCGCCATTTGATTAGGTATGACATTCCACAATTAAGGAAATAAAGGCCGTGTTTCATACACGGAGACGATGTCCGCAAATTGCTCCTAATCAAACAGTCTGTTGCTGTCCTGGGTTTGCAGAATCCAGCCTTTCAAGTAACGGACGATGCTGTTTCTTGGCAGGGACGTCGGTGAGCTTAGAGGTTCTGGATTCCAGCTTGCAAGGGATGACAAGAAGAAGACAAGGAAGTTACGTTTCTCAGGGAAACATGGTGAGTAAATAACTCCAGGTGCTTTTAAAGCCTCTGGATTGATTATTTTATAGTTCTGGTTTTGTTAACCATACCATAAGGATATCATTATTTATTTATCAATATCATATGTTGTCCCTATATAAATAAAATAGGCAAAATGAAACATTACCAAATGAATGGTTCTGAATTTCTAAAAATCACTATTTAATAAAATCTACGCCATAGTGGCTGGCTACCATAAGTCCTAGGAAAGCAACCTACTGTCTGGTCTTTAGCCTCACCACACATTTTGGCTGTAGCAGCACAAAAAGTAGGCAAAAAGAGCTTATATTCATCAAAATCTGAGATAAACATTATCTATCAACTCTAGAAACTTCTTGAAGGCCATGAAAATTACAGCCTTCCCACAGCCCTGAACTTTGAGATTTACCTTCTAGGACAGAAGCATCGTTTCTGTTCAGATTGACTTAAGTTTATTCAAATAGAATTCTGTAATTGACTATGTAATAATTTGAACCATAAAGACTGCTTTCTCTCTTTATTCTGGACGCAAGTTCTCAAAGTTGGAATCCCTTGAGTGTTTTCTTGTCACTCGAAGAGCTTTCACCCTGTGCTCAAAAGTTGTTTACGAGTTTGTCCTTTGAAAACATGCAGTGTATTATCACATACCTGATTGCAGAAGTTGTCTGATACCTGAAACAGACCATAGTATTTTGAGTCCTAAGAGAACTTTCAAATCCATGAAAATCCTATGCTTGCTGAAGGATTATTATTTATGACCTCACTTTATGCCTGTTAGAAGCTTAATTTCACTTGCCGGAGGTAAATTAGATACTGATTATAGTCCAGTAATCTGTCATTCAATGAAGAGGGTGGAGGGTGGAAAATTAAAAGGAACGACGACTTTTCCTCTTCATTCAAGAAGGTCGACTGATCCCCTTAAACTTCAGTCTGACAGCACATATCATTGACGTATCCTTTAAAATGGATATTTGCGTTATTTAACAGTGGACTTGCATGTAAAGTTTGTTGCATTCTGATTACTCAGCCATCGTTTTCTAAGTGTTGGTTATGGCCCAGCACTGTCCTGGTGGTGGTGAACCAGGCAGACAAGCGTCCCTGCTCTTAAGGGACTTGAATTTTAGCAGCCGGGAGTGAACAGAAGCAAAAAAGAGAGAATAGTCATCATCATAAATAGGCAAACAATTTGGTACGTTATTCAGTGAAATAAATGACAGCGGTAAGAGGAGATGTAAAGCGACGTAAAGCGGACATGAGCGCAAGGGTGTGGGAGGAACGTGACACTGTTCAATGGAGTGATGTGGATAAGGCTCATGGAGAAAGTAACATTTGAATGAAGATTTGAAGGAGGGGAGGAATTCAACCCCGTGGCTACCTGGAAGCAGAATAATTCAGGCAAAATAAATAGCTGGTCTTACACTAGAAACAGGATAGGAGTTTTAAATAAACAGCTGGAGTTTTAAATAAACACCGTGTGGCTGGAGCAGAGTGAGCACGGGGGTGGTTGCTGGACGAGGAGGTCAGAGACATCCCCAGAAAGCAAGTGAAAACCGAGGGTAACTGAGGATCACATTTCACTGACATCTTCAAGGGGTCTTTCCAGCTGATGCCTTAAGAAGATACCACAGGGAGGTAAAGGCGGAACAGGGAGAAATTTGAAGAGGCAGTTGCATTCATTCCGGTGCTGAGTGATGTGGCATGGACCATGGTGTAGCACTGGAAATAGGAAAAGATACATATACTATGTAATTAGTATAATACATAATATGTGTTTACATATTATACATATACTGAAATACATATAACCTGAACTTTGGTGATATAAAATATACTTTTTAAAATTGCACATAAAACCTTTATAATAATTTACCATAGAAATCACACGCACAAATTCTTTAAAAAAAAATAAGAGTGATTTACAAACAAACGAGCTTGGATGGAAGAGAAGACAGTATACAAAATTAAAGATTTTTTTTTTTTCCAAAATAGTGAATGACTATCTCTGGATCTATGGTGCAGAGTTGAAACATTTTCCAAAGCAAGGTTATAGCAATAGATGTGTATATGAATAAAATTTTTAAGTATGAAAATTACTGAATAACACACTCAACTCAGAATGCTAGAAAATGAGTACCAAAGTAAACTAAATTAATAGAAACAAAACATTTTTTTCTAGCTTTAATGAGGTATAATTGACAAAATTATAATATTGTTTAAGTGTACAACATGAGGGCTTGAGATACCTATCCTTTGTAAAAGGCTTCCCCCCACCCAGTTAATTAACAAATCCATCACTTCATATATTTACCTTTTTTGAGTGTGCAGTGGTAGAAAAACATTTAAGTTCTCTTTTAATCATTTAACAAATTGGAGAATTGAAAAAAAAAAAAAAAGCAGTGGAAATAATAAACCCCTGAGCTAGTTGTTTGTTGAAAATCAACAAAACAGTCAAAGCAAAAGTTAAGTAAAGGAAATATAAAATTGAAATCCCAGGAAGAAGCAGACTATTTTCATAGAAGAAACAGAAAAAACTAATGCATAAAGAGAGGAAGTAGTTACAGAGCTCCTCCATTAAAAATTCCAGGCCTTGCAAATTTATGGAAGAAATCTAGCAAAGATCAGATAATTGTAATGCAACATAATTGCCTCAAATTATAGACTAAGAAGAAAATTTCTAAATTTGATTTATGAAATTAGAATATGTTAGATCCTTAAACCCAACAAAGATTACACTAAACAGAAAAGCTACAGGCTGATATTGATTATAAATATTAATGCAGAAATCTTATGAAAAAATACTAGCAAACAGATTTCAGCAGTTCATTTAAAACAGAAGACATCATGACCAAGTAGGATTTATTTCCAAGATACAAGGGTGGTTTCAATATTAGGAAATCCAAAAGTGTAATCCACTGTGTTGATAGAACTAAGGAGGAAAAAAAAAAGGCTCACGTCCTTTGAGGCAGAAGAGGCATGAGACAAAATCCAGCAAGCTTTGCGATTAAAAAAAAAAGCTTAATACAAAAAATCATAGATACTTTCTTAATACAAAGTACATGAACAGAGGCCAACGGATGAGAATGAATTTGTGTTAAGGATATAGTACCTAGCTAGTATGGCTGGAGCTTAGGGACAGAATGTGAAGAAAAGAGGTTAGGTAGTCAGAGGAAAAAGATTTCTATCTTCATGGTATCAGGAAGCCATAAAGTTTGGTCAGCAGGGAATTCAAATGTCTAGTTTTGAATTTTGTAAAGATCATTGTTTTCCCTGCATAGATGAGAGAGGAACAAGAGGCAAGGAGACAGGGAGGTAGGTGCAGTGATGCTCACCTGAACAGCGGGCCCCTGGGGGCAGTGGGGTGTGGCTAGAACTCCTGAGCACATAGTAGGTACTTGATAAATATAGTACTTAATTCATAGACATAAAATAATAACCCACAAATTAAATGCATTGGTCTCATTTTATTTAGAAATCTTTAAAGATCTTCCAATAACTTGGGGGTCGTTATTGGTTAGAAGAATGATTTCACAATTACAGAGATTAATAGACTTAATAAAGAGTTTCCATCATGGCTTCTATTAGAAAAGTTATGGGGGTATTAGATGTGGTTTTCTTTTTTGTTGATACTGTTTTCTTGTTTTTTTTTTAATATTTAAAATGTTTTGTTTTTTATTTGTATAATTTAAATATGTGCATAAACAACATAGAGAAGAAACTCTTAAACAAACAAAGTTTATTACACTTAGATAAGCAAAAAAGAATTTATATGTGTGAAAAACTCAAGGGCACCAACTGTGCGACAGTTTTCGCCAGCATCTGCACAGTGTTATTTTCTACATCCTGTATTTAATGGCATGGAAGGAAGAAATCACACATGCAGCTTCATATATTTACATTTTAAAAACTATCTTTACAAAAGTTAGCATGTTTTTCTCTCTCCGCTAGATAAATTCTCTTCTTTTACTTTGATTATGAACAATGTGCGTAATTTAAACTTCAAGTTTCTCATCATTGCAGAGATTTCTACTATCATTGAAAGTCTTTAACGAAGACGTTTAGAGACAAATACAAGAAAGTCTGCTATGAATTGTTAAATGAGGAAAAGTATAGTAGAATTTTAAGTGGGAAACCATTTGATTTTGTGGAAGTGAGGCAGTTATACTTCATCTTGAAAGATGTAAGAATTTAGTCAGGCAGAGGTTAAGAGAAATGGCAGACCTTGCTTAGAGTATTCCAAAAACAAGGAAAATTTATTCAAAATGCTAATAAGTAGGGATTCCATGTTCAAGTGCATCTTACAACTGATTTTTTAAAATTATTATTAATGTAATGGCAGGCTCCAAAAAATTAACTGCTAATGTTTATATTAATTTATTTTGAATACTTGGGACTTGTTACTACTAAGTTATATTTTATATATTAAAGCTCATTTCCTTATTATCATTCCTTCTCCATTAAAAGAAATACGTTTTTGAGCTCTGTCAAAATACAGAGATCATCTAGTTCGTCCAGCTCATATTGTATAGAGGAAAGGAACTTTCTAGAAGAGTGTGGGTGCCTCTCCCTGAAGCTTCCGGAGTATTGAGTCAGAGCTGAGGCTGGATCTGAGAAGACCAGCAATGTCTTTGGATTTCTGACCAGGTCCTGTTACTTCTTTCTCATGCAGTCATCCAGTAGGGACACCGTCAGGGTTTCCACCAAGATTTAAAAATTTGAACCTAACTGTGAAAGAACTTGGAAATAATGCCAAAACTGTGAATTATTTTTTTAATTAATAGCTGTGAGTTAGCAGGAATTCCTATTTGGCGCAGGGTTGGCATTCGAAAAATACACTTTGAAACCTAATTTTATTGCTTGTAAATGTGGCTTTTGTGGTAGGTCTCGTTTTAATGAATGAGTAGTTCGTAACTGGCAAATTGAAATACAGGCATACGTAGTTTTTCTCGGCCAATATTAATATAAAATTAGGTGTTAAAGAAGACTTTTTAGGAGCTCGAAAATTTATTGTCTCAATTATAGAAACCACTTTTCAATCAACATTTAAAATAGTCTCAGTGACACTTGAAATTTTCGTAAGGAAGTGGCATTATTAAGGCTTCATTTTCATGATGAAGCTGTTAAAGCCAGAGTAGGCATGTAACTTAAATTATGCAAAATAGTGTAGTCCAGTCGATGAATCCACCTGTCGAGGCTTTCAGGCAAGCGTTGTCCTCACTGATAGCCTCCCCCTCCCTTTCAAATTGAGTCTCACCTTTTGCTTTTCTGTAGGTTGATGACTTTCAAGTAAAGTTTGCCTTTGTCTAAATGAAGTACAAATATCAAATCAATGAAAACTCAGTCGATAAACTAGATTACTTTTTAAAGATATATATTCTAAATTTTCCAGCTGAAGAACTAGAAGGTTTGGTACTTCACAACAGAAATGATGGGAACAATGCAAAAAAAAAAAAAAAGTCGTTCTCTTTATTTGCAAGTCCATTGCCCTAAAATCTGAATCACAGTTAACTTTGATGAGATAAAAACTTGCATTCTCAAAATTTTCCATTTCGTTTTTCCTATGGAGTTTAAGGTATGATTGTCATTTTTATTCTGCTAAAGCTTGGCATCATTTAACTACAGCAAAAGTTGAGATATTAATACTATCACAATGAAAATATGAATATTTCCGATACACTCTAAAATTAAAATGACCTCCATTCTGTAGTTTTTGACAGTTAAGATGGTGTCCTGTAGATATTGCCTAGTTAAATCATACCAATTCTTGGAATTTATGAGATGAGTACATTTTACAGATAAAAACATGCTGAGAATGAACAATGTTACAAATCTATGTTATTTTCATTCCAAACCAATTAGAGGTTTTTACCCACATAATACGGCATGCTATAAGTCAGTACTAGCCTTACCACTGTGAAGAAAGTCATTAACTTCACACTTTTTTTAAAATTTGATAAGTGAATTAATACTACTGCATACGATACAATAAAGTGAAAAAAGAAGAAATTTTCCTAGTGGTCGCACTGGCCATGGAAGGCTTAATACAAGATGCAAAGCTTTAGGCTGTGCGTGCCCTTCACATTCTTAAAGGAATCTTTGGAGATTCATTTAGCTCAGAGTGATCTCACCATCATACTGCAGCACCATATCATTGTAACTTTAACAGTCGTTCATCACCTTTTCTCTAAGTTCTATATAAGGTGATTGGGTTCGAACTTAAATTGTTAAGGTTCTAGAAGGCCGGAGCCATTGTCTATGTTATATCCCTGTGTCTCCTATAATACCTATCAGAGTGGCCCTCCACAAATGTTGGTTGAATTAAAAAATATAGAGGAGTTGGATAGGCAGTCTCTCCTGATTTCATTGTGGGAAGAGAATTAATGTGTTTGGGCACCTACTGTGTGTCAGGGACTTGGCAAAGCACTTTCAGCCCCTTCGGATATAAACAAAAGTACGTAGCAGAACCTTTAGTATATTTAAAAGCGAGTAATCTCAAGCTCTCAACATTAAAAGATTTTCTGTAGATTGTAAGTGGCAAAATCAGGAAGTGGTCCAGTTTTCCCTGTCTGCAAGCCACCTGTTGCTTTCCAGTTCCTAGAAGTGCCTTCCATTAGAGATACCTTTCAGTAGCAAGCGATAACTTGTATTCCAAGTGGGCACATCATATTTGCGATTCTGGTTAGAAGTGTAGGAATCTCTTGTAAACTGTGTTCACATAATTCCGGGCTTAATTTAGTTTTCCATTTAGAATTTCACACCAAGTTCAGCAATACATCATCCTGTTTTTAAGAGAGAATTTCCCTTCATGCATTCACCACGGCCCAGTTCTAGCTCTCAGTGTTGCTAGTCTGAGGAATGAGATGTCGGAGTGCCCTGGGTACAGTCTTCGAGAATGACTCCAGTTACTCAATTAAGTAAATAAAGCATGGCAGGTCAACCAACGTTCCTTTCCATTCCTGTCCTGTCCTGTCTTGTTCTCTGTCCCTCCTTCCCTTCCTCCCTTCTTCCCTTCTTCCTTTTAGTGAGAGATACATTTGCCAGACAGTCACTCACCTAGTGCTCCAAATACAGTACAAAATCTTGAGAAGTCAGCGATTCAGAGGGAAACTTGATTAAAACAATAATTTAGAATTTTTTTCACATGTTCATCTATCAGCATTTAGTAAAATACTCTCCTGTGTGCCAGGTAAGTTACTTAGACATGGAGATATAAGCCGTGTGTTACTGACTGCTCAGGGCAGCTCATGATATCGTCAGGTTGCAAGTGTGTAAATAAATGAGTATTTACAATGCAGTTGTAGGAAAGGAAAACAGAATTATAAAATATTTAGTGACATAAGGCTTTGAATGCCTAAAATATTCTTCCCACAACCACATTAAAAACATTCCCCCATCAGTGTCTTTGTGGCTGTGACGTTTCTGTGCTTCTATTGATGACCAACAGCTCTTGCAGTTTGTGAGTGATTTTGGACATGTGGCAGGTGTTCCATAAACGTGTGTTCCCGAAGCCAGCGACCGATGACAAATAGACTTGGATGGGGTCAGAAGATTTGAAGAAAGTAGCTGAATTTGAATAAGAAAGGGGAATGAAATGAGGCTAAAGGAAATTCAGACCGTTCTTGCTTTTCTCATTATTATCAATGAGTTCACACAATGCAACCCACGAGAGACAATTCTCACAACCTCCGTACGCTCACCAAAGTTTAGAGTGCCAAACTCAGAAGTGTAGAGATTAATTTCTACATGTATGTGTATTAAGTACTTTCTCTAATGGACCTATTATTGCAGCAGTAAAAATGGTTAACTGTCTACTTAAATGACAAGTAGAAGCCATTTGGGGGAAAACTTGGATTTTCTTTTAGTGAGGAATCAAAAAATAAATGATAGTTAAAATGAAGACATTTTCATGTTTCTCTCTAGTGATCACATGGGATAGAAAGACAAGTGATAGAGAATTTCACTCTGTAAAAGCTGGCAGACAAGTAAGTGAGAAATAAAGTATAATCTTTGGGTTTAAGATTCTTACGACTGAGTTTTCTTCCTTTTTATGTTAACAAGTATTCCGGGCCACTTACTGTCCCTTCCTGCATATTGCAAACACTCAAGGACAAAGATAAAGTTTGTGAAGACAAATACAAAGATACCTTTTGGATTTTGAAATAACAGCTTATTGATGTTGGGCTGACCATGGCATCCCTTTTGGGTTCTTCTAGAAACAAAACAGTATTTCATTCGGTGTTTGAATGGTACGGAACTTTATGCATGGAACTGTGCCTCGCATTGCAGGATGTTTGTCATCCCTGAGACTTCTGCAAACTCTGTCCCCTGAAACACTGAACACCAGTCGCACCTGCCTCCCATAATTACAATGACAACCAAGAATACTGTTCCCCCCATTCAGACACCGCTAGAGTTACTGTCTTTCTCCTGGCCGAAAACCACTTGAGTTGAGAAGAGGGTTTGGGTGGAAAGACTGATTCCCGTCTCAGCGAAGGTTCACTGGTTGGAGGTGATAGATGGTGTTTTGTTTTTGTGTTCTTTTCCCACTCAAGCAACAAAACCCAAATTGGGCTACTTGTGGGGGAAAATTACGAAAAGGTATTTATCAGAATTATTGGAACTCATTAAAAAAACTAAAGGGAGATTAGAAATCAATGTTTCCCTAGAGTATTTTCTTACTATATTTGTTGAGGCCTTATAAGGTGATTTGTCCCCAGACGAAGTAGCTATTAAGTATCTTTCATCATATTTTACTTCCCAGTGGAGAGTGTGGTTGGTCTCGTTTTGGTCATGAGCATCTCACTTAAGGTCTCTCAGCAAGGGAAGTATGGGGTTAGCTTAAGATGGGCCACTGGGGAAGTACTGCCATGTATATCAATTGCCCGGTTTCTTATTCAGGTAACCTGCAACCAGACATATTATCACTAAGCCTCCCCAATATTTTAAATTGTCTGACTTAGGTGTCAACATTTAAACATCAGAAGGTTTCAAGTTAACAGTTGGATACCGCTTTGAAAACTCAATAATCAAGCACTTTTAAGTCTTTATTCTCGCATGTCCACAAACGAGTTATGTCAGGAGGAGTCGCCCTTTTGATGGGTATTCCCTCCCCGTGAGCCCAATAATGAGCTCCAGCCTTTTAAGTTACTTCCCGTGTCCTTCCAACATCTGCCAACATGTGCCGCTTCCACGTGCGTTAGTGTCATTTTCTTGGAATGGACAAAGGAGTTCTGCTAGAGAAGCTGGTTGTACATTTCATACAAAGAGCAACACGAATTAAGAAAAGTAAAGGAACTCTAAACATGATGCGAAACTGGGGAGCGTTAAGCCTTTCTGTATTACCATTATGTCTCTAGATTTTTTAAAAAAATTAACAATTTCTTCTAAATGTGGAAGGAAAAGGAAAACATGTCGATTTTGAAGAAACAGCCATGTGCTATTTATAATGCCTCTTAAAAGGCAAGTGAGCTTCTGGAATGTGCTGACTACCTTGTTTTTGGCAGTGTCTCCTCTGCTCATTAGCTGGTTCATGCAAAGGAATATGAGGGGCCTGGCAGTTCCAATTAATTCATTACGGAACTGATTGTATTTTCATTTTCACCTTTCTGAGCTATCGAATACATATTTATTCCTCATAAAAATGTCTTCACTTGCTTAATTCACTTTTGGCTCTCATTTTAAACAAAAGTACCTTTTCCCCCCTTTTCGATATATTTAAACTTGCTATTTGTTAGAAAAGCAAAGTAGAATGATTTTTGCTGCTCTTTTGAAATCTTTTACCAAGTTCAAACGGTTGGTAAAGATATTTCTTTGATAAAGGGAACAACTTGTCGTTAGATATATCTATTTCTAAATGAAATAGAAGTTCAAAAGGATTGGTGTGATAATATTCCTATCAAATCCATAACTAGATTTAATAAAGATTTTCTTAAAGACAGAACAGTTGCTTTGATTTTCATTATGAAGACATATTCCAGTTAGGGATAAGAAAAGGTAAGTAAAACTGACATCTCAATTTGATACATCTCACTGGAAATCTGGATAGACTCACCGTATAAATTTTCTCTGACTGAATGCATAGTCATAGTACTTCTTTATATATCTCAACACAGTTTTCATATTGCAGCAATATGCTGAATCTGTGATATAGTCTGTTAAGTCAGTTAATAGAAATATTGATGAAATAATAGCGCAGTCATAGTCACTTAATTAATTCTGGGAAATGGAATGATGGGCAGTGTGGTTAGAACCTTTGTTTTCTTTTATATCATTTATTATTACAGAATTGATTATACCCATAATTTTTTGGGGATATAATCTTGCCTCCTCCTAATCAATATTAAGAATTCACTTCTTATTAAATAGCCGAGTCCTTAAGATAATCTTAGATACCTTGGTGAGCAGGAACACATACTAAGCATGCTAGGACCTTGACATAGTGCTGAATTTGACTTCTAGTTGGTGAGATGTCTTTTTCCATGAAATCTTACAATGAGTTTCTATTAATCCTTCGACCTCTGAAGTGACATAAATACAGTTTAGTGGTTAGTATAAAATGAGCTTTCTGTTCATATTAGTTATCTATCGTTGTGTTACAAAACAGTACAAATTTAGCAACTTATAACTACCGACTTTTATGGGTCAAAGTCAGGCGTAGCTTAGCTTCCACTGCCTAGTTCTCTCATGACCCTGCAATCAAGGTGTCACTGGGGCACGATCTATTTCCAAGTTCACATGGTGTTGGCAGATTTCCTTTACTTTTGGTCTGTTGGAATGAGGTCTAGAGTTTCTAGATGGTTGTCTACCTGACGATGCTCTCAGTTCCTCGCCACATGTATCTTCCCAGTGTGAAAACTTGCTACATCCAAGCCAGAAACCAGGAGAGTAAGGTAGCAATATAGAAGTTAAAATTCTGTGTATCATAATCATGGAAGTGATGCCCTGTACCTTTGCTGTAGTCTTTTGGTTTGGCCTAAGTCACAGGTCCCGTCCATAGTCAAAGGGAGGGGAATATACAAGGCCTACATACAAGAAATGGGGACCAGGGGGACCATCTCAGGGTCTTCCTGCCACATTGTTGTGCATACTAAGTGGTTATGTCTTTTGTAGATCCTCAATGTATTACACCATTCAGGACGAAAGTTTAAAGCATAAAAACTGCAAAAGAAAATAGTGCATGCTTTTTCATGTTATTAAAATTTACACTAAATAAATATGGTGTTTACACTGAATCAAATATGCTATGACATCTGACCTTATAATTTATTTGAGTGACAGTGCATTTAAACTCCATGATATATGGAAAACTGTGATGTCGTATTTATATTTCAAATACTGCGTAAAATTTACCCATACACTTCTTTATGACTATCTCATAGTGTTCCTAAGAAGAAATTTATGAGGGGTTTTGCAGTTTGTGCACAGATTTATAGTTGTTAGGAATAGTAATTTTGATCAAAGAAGGGAAGGTGACAGCTGCCCAACCTTCGAATCCATGAGTGTGCTCAGCTAGGTTGGGAACCTCCTCACGGTGTGACGTGAAGTAGAATGCTGCGTATCATTCCTTTGGTCACATTTGGAGGCGTATGAGCTTTACAAGAGGCACTTCTGATTCCAAAGAGAAGAGCTGCTTTCTGGGGATCAAATTAAGTGTCATTGTTTAGGGGACAGATCAGCTAATGTTCAATGAAGAAAATGAAAAACTCTTTCTACCTAATAGGTAGTTTCCTTGGCCGGCATGTCATTTTCTATTACTCTAATAAATATATGCTCTAATCAAAAGCAATAACAAATCTTGATTAGATAAATTAATCTTTTTGAAAACATGTAATCTTTTCTTAGATGGTATTAGATTAAGTACTGCAAAAATCACCAATTTTCTTATTTATAGAATTTCCTCTTTAAATAATGAGCTCTGCCAAATTAGTGATATTTGCTTTCAGAGGCAAATGAAGCATTTCTTCTCTTGAACTGAAATTTTCACATTATACTCCATATATTTTCTTGATTCCTTTCTTTGAGATAACCTGAATTTACATGCACTATTGTGTCCTCAAGTTTATACCCTCGAGGCTCATTTATTCAGTTTTTAGGATCCATTTTAAAGGAAAATAGGTGATTTGCAGGTGAATTTTCCCTAGTTTTCTGTCGCAGTTTTGTTATTGTATCTACTGTTCAATCTATTATATGCAAAAATTGCTAAAAATTGAAAAACTAACATGATACAGCATAGCATCAGTAATTCAGTTCTTAATTCTACCTTAGGAAATTCCGTTGCATACAGTTTTGGGTCTCTTTTGAAAGGACCCTTCTATCAATTACAGTTGTTTTTTCTTTTTTTTTTTACCTTTAGTAAGAAGGAGAATTTTCCATTTATAACTTCTTGTACTTCTACAGTCACATGTGATTTAAATAGCACACATTCATACTTCTATATGAAATACAGAATGGAAAATTTCTAGAGGATGAGGTAATCATAAACAGATTTTCTGATATTTTTTTTCCTCATCCTACTGCAGTGTTTTTCATGCCAAATTTTAGAAATCTATATAGCAGAAATACAATAATAAACCGCTGGAATAGATAATGATATAAAATATTGGTTCAAACATATATTAAAATAAAAATAGGAAATTAATAATTTTCATTCAAGGTAATGGAGAGCAAAGTGAATCCAATTCGTATTATTCTAAACCTATCTTTTCTCACTTGCTTTGAAAATAATAATTAGAAAACAGCATGAGAAAAATTTGATGTTTCATATTGAACTTAAGAATAATTTAAATAAATGACTAGAATTTATTGGCTTATGTATTTCTAATGAGCATTCTGTAGTATTTAGTATTTACATAAATTCAATCATTTAAGAAACAGGTAAAAACCATTTGTATGAAAGCTAAGTGTTTAGATATTTTGCTCAACAGCAATTACATTTTGACAAATAGAAATCGGATATAAATAAAATACAATAATTTTTATTTAAATTTGCAATATATTTTAAGAAATACCATTTGTTCTTATGTGAAAGTAGTCATTAAAAATGTTGAGTGATTTCTATTAAAATGATTTCTAAATTATAGGTCAGTTCTTTTGATATTCAAAAGGCCATGAAACAGAATCAATATTTTAAATCAGATTTGCATGACTGAATATAGTTGCTTGGCACGTTGAGTAAGCTGGCTACCTTTCCTAGAGTCATTAACTTCAAGCTATGCCTCATGCTGGCTGTCTTCGAAGCCTATGCTTTAATTCTCCATGCAAATGCATTTTTGTTAATCTAAGACAATCTCATCTTAAAGTTCCAGCTGAAGTTATAGGTTTTCCTTTAGATCTCATCCATGTTGTTGAAAACTCTTGCTCTGAAATTTACTGTCAGTTGCTATGGCATTAAAATCTATACTGTCTTGCTCCGAACTGCATTGTCATAGGTACATGCAGTAAACTACTAGACCCATAAGGAACATATTTCCATTTTTGTTTGATTGCTTCAGGTCCTGATAAGTGCTTGTGATATGAACATCATCATATACAATAATTATAACCACACTCCTGATATTTAGCGTGATGTTTCTGGCATGTGCCTTACCAGAGACAGAGTATTATCCAAACTGTAAACATGGCTGCCATGGAAGTGACTCACCTCACCTGCTGGCTCATATAGGACCCGTCTCAATCAGACACTTTTTACTGTTAAGTAAAAAGACTAGCTTTTCCTAATGAAATATAGACATAATGCATTAAGATTATTAATGATCATTGTCGGGTTAATTAGTTCAACAGATCCTCTTTAGAAGTGAGTTTTGAAGAGGGCAACTTGAGAGGGTAAATTGCAGTGGGTATGTGGGCCACAGCATCAGACATCTCTAACGTTTAAGAACAGGCCTGAAAAGGAGGAGATAAGCGTGCCAGATACACATTTTAAATTTAAACTCATAAACTTGTAAATAACCACTATCCTTTCACACACAAAAAAATGTGTCACTTGGCAGCATCTTGTTCTAGAGGAATACATTATTCCTCTCTGAAAATTTATATTCTCCCTTTCTGAATAGAGTTCAGTCCTTTAGATTTATTTGGGACTAAATAAATTAGAGGGTAGATAAACGGGTACAGATTAATCTATAATGTCTATGATTTTTGAGACTATGTAAGTTACTTAGTCTATATATTAGTAATTATAAAAGGAAATTTAGGTGTGCCATGCTAGGTGACAGTCTACAAAATTGGTTTTCTTATCTAGTGAATTTTAAATAGCACTTTAAGCTTGGGTATCTTTGTTCTTCTGGCAAAGGAAGTAATTTGATTCAGTATTATAAAGTCCAAGGCTTTTTATGGCAGCCCAAATTGCCAGCTGATATTTAAATGGATCTGAGATTGAATCAGAGGTGGAGAGTTAAGGGTACTTGGGTGATGTTTCATATCAGTGGCTATTAATTTAGTTTTCAAATTTGGATGCAAAAAAGATAAAGAAAATTACATTTTATAGGTTATGTGCCTTGTTGCGAAAATACCGACTTAAATATGTGAAAATTATAAAAATTAATTTTTGACTAGGAAATTTATAGTATGTTTGCTATATGATGATTTGTTTTTTATACAATCTGGCATGTATTTTTATTATTTTTATGAAGTCAAAACTTACTGTTATTTGGACTTTAAGTTGTGGTCTAAATTGGAATGAAAAATTTCGCAGACACCTTTAACAAAAATAAATATACATACCCAAGGAGAAGGAAGGGCCTTTTACTTGTGAACATACCTAACGATGAAGATAAAATTTAGGCAGAATTTATGTTTAATTTTATACACGTATTTAACCTTGCGGGCTAGATGTCTGGCTGAAATTTGCTAAATACAAGGTAATACTTTGGTAGAGTCATGCTTGGAGTGTCTGACTCTATGTGGTCTGAATAGTCTCCCTGTCCTCCAGCACACAATACAGGGTTGTGACTTGAATATCGAAATAAAAGGTTTCCCCTTAAAATACAATTTATATGTTTAAGCTTTGGGTTCTACGACCTAAATCTCATGTAAACAAATTGCAAAATACTCACATTTGCTATTTCAAGACTGATTAATGTATATTTCAAATGTCAGACACACCTAGTTTACTGTGATTCAGTGATGCGTTCATATAAGCTGAATAATGCAGTTGTAAAAAATGTAGATAAAGCACTACCACTTAACACATCACTACACTGGTTAAACTCTGAAACATTAATCAAAGCACATTAGGCACTGAGTTTGGAGTGTGGGGAAGAACAAAAGGGATCTCTGTGATTGATTGAAAGAAAGAGTCTAGCACTAGAAACCTGTAATCACAGTGGCTCAGGCTGCAAGATGCTGATCGTTGCCATAGCAACAGACTGTGTTTTGTTACATCATGGAAATAAAGGGTGTGAGAGTTATGAGTGCAACATCCCACCGAGGGGTCAAATGCATAGTTATTATAGGAAAGGGTAATAGAAAATGTAGTCGCAGGTAAAGATGAGCATTTTGAAAAGGGTAATAATGAAAGTGCATGAAGATAGACGAGCAGCTCGTGAAAATTTGATTCTATTTTTACAGTGGGGCTTTCATTTGTAACCATGCTTAATCACAGTTATCGCTGGCTTCCTTATTCCTTCCTTCCTTCCTTTTTCCTTTCCTTTTTTTTCTTTATTATATAGCCGAGTGCAACTTCGAAAATAAAATTCAAATTTTTACCTATTTTATTTCCTGGGACACTAACTTATGGTACTGTCAATTTAGAGCAATATATTAAAATTTCGATTTTATATATTATAAAGATTACGGTCTCATCCAAATATTAGACCGCATCTGGGGAAAATGTCACATATTAAATATATGTGTTCTGCACACGTATCCCAATGTTATGGAGCATATTATAGACTCAAATGTGTCGATCCATCATTACACACAGTGTTCATCTTTATAACAAACCTACATTTGTTCAAAGCCTTATTTTTTTTATAGAATTGCACTTCCCTTAGTGACTGAGTACGGTCCGAGTGGGCCGATGCGGCCACAGAGAGCAATGATAATGACATAGTGCCACAAAACTGTCTGAGGCACTGGGCAGTGGGACGAAGCAGGCAGGTGCGGAGTGCGGGTTCTGAGGGCGGTTGTCGCCTCACCTTAGTTCTCTGTTGTTCATTTCCCTGGAGGAGTGAGCTCATGTGGACCTGGGAGTGGGGATGGCGGAGAGGTCACAGTCTTTCTGGCCTCAGGCGCCACATTTAGGAGTTAGGGTAATTCAGCCACATTGAGGGCAGGGCAGGATACCCGTGACGGCATCTTGTAATTTCACTGAAAAGGCCAGAGAAGGGATCTCGGATTTCTGCCTGACCATGTCTGGTGGCTGCTTAAGCCACGCCTGAGTGGAGCAGACCCAGAGACGACAGCTCTGAACTGAGACAGGAAATAATTTGCATTTCGTGGTCAGCCTAATAAATTGCCTGCTAAAGACAGCAGAAACATTACTTGCAGAGAGTAATAACAGATTTCAGAGTTTCCACATCTTAGCATTCATAATATCTAGGACACTGTCAAAGATAATTTTCAAAAAAGAAAAGGTAAAATTTTGAGCCTCATACACTTATCAAAATGAACACATGTGAGTGATTTTATTCTATTCATTTATCAAGAAAGGGACCAGATAGATGTTATAACCAGTTCAAAAGATAAATATCAGGAATATTGAAATGAGTGCTCAAGTGCAGGGCAAAACTATTCTACATCAAGGAAAGAAGTCAATTTGAACTTTGACTAGATATAATAGAATTTGTAGATCTATAAGTTACACACAACTTAGATATAAAATAACTCAATGACGGAAAACTAAAATCAGATAACCTGGAGAGCATCTTTTAAACAACGTCTACTTTTCCGTAGAAATACATTTTTTTTCCCTAACGCAATCCAAAATCTCCTAACTAGGAAATTGAGTAACACTCTCAATTGAAAATTAAATGAGTCTACGGCCATGCCACCCTGAACAAACCTGATCCTGTCTGATCTCCAAAGCTAAGCGGGGTCGGGCCTGGTTAGTACTTGGATGGGAGACCACCTAGAAAGACCAGGTGCTCTAGGTGTAAAAAATAAAAAATAAGGGAGTGTAAACTGACAAGGTCCTTGCAATCTGTGAGATCAACCAAGAGTTGCCTTGCCTTAAAAAAAAAAAAAAAAAAAAAGAATTAAATGAGATCAGTCTTGAGGTGGTCCAGAGGTTGGAATTAGGAAATCAGGATTTTGAAAGCCATGATAAATATACTCAGAAAGGTAAAGGAAAGTTAGCTTTAAAAAACACTTTAAAAAATATTAAGTCTCTCTCATCAGAGAAATGGAAACAATACAAAAGGAATAAAAATTCTAGGGCTGAAAAGTTAAATAAGTGAAGAAAAAAATTAAAATGGATGGATTTAACAGCTGAAGGAGAATAAGAAAAAAATTAGTTTATTCGCTCTGCATACAGAAGCATTCATTAGAAATTAAATAATAAAAAATCTAGATATGCACCAAAATATCTGGAAAGTAAAAACATACTTTTGAATAATGAAAAGTCCAACGAATTGAAAATGACAAAATTTGTGATATTCAGTTAACAGAGCTTAGAGGTAAATTTATAACTTTAAATATTTATATTTAAAAACAGGGGAAATCTCACATAATCTAAGTTTTCACCTCATGAAACTAGAAAAAGGACCATTTAATTCTCAAGAAAGTTGAAAGAGGAATTAAAGCATGGATGGAATCTCAAAAGCATTTTGCCAAATGAAAAAGACTACATACTGTATGATACAATTTATATCAAATTCTATAAAAATCAAAACGTAAGTGACAGTAAACAGATCAGTGATTGCCAGGGATTGGGGTGGGACAGTTTTTATTGAAAAATATCTTGCGGGAACCCTTTGGGGAGATGTAAATATTCTATATTTTCATTGTCGTGGTGCGTCTACAACAATGTATATTTGCCCAAACTCAACAAACAGCGCACTTTAAAAGGGTGTGTTTTATCGAATGTAAATTATACATCAACAAACCTGATTTTTAGAAATTTTTTTATTTTTAGGATGTGGATGCTGAAACAAATACAATTAATTATAGCCTTAAGCACAAAAATTGATGCCGCACATTATAGAAATTGTTGAGAGAAGTTGAATTTGTACTCGATGATTATAAATGAGATGCTCTACAACTTATTTCAAAATGACTAATATATAAAATCAGTTTTAACATTCATTCCATTGTTTTAATGATGTGTATCCGAAAGCAAACATTCTGCATAAATTGCAAGTAAACTGAAAACTTGTACCAGTATGTTACATAGATAACGATTTGAACCTACCACATTCCTCCCAGAAATGCATATTAATCATTGAAACATGCTGAAATTCATTTATTTGCTGTCCTCTATTTTACTTAAAGTATTGCAGAAAAAAAATATTTCAGTACTTAACACATGGTACAGTTTTCATACAGCAGTCTTATGGAATGAATCATAATTTAGCAAATCTTATAAAAATAGCATAGGTTATATTGTTAGAAAAATCTCATTTTGTATACTGACTCTACATATGATCTAAAAAGAATTACCTTAAATATATAAAACCCAAGCTTATGACGGTACAATCCAAAGATTATTTATTGATGCACTAGTTATTGCTACTGGAAGAAATTACCATAAATATTTGTTGTTTCAACACAAATGTATTATCTTAGAGTTCTGGACATCAGAAATGAAAATCAGTCTCCCTGTCCTGCAGTCAGTATGTCAGCAGGGCTGATTTCTTCTGGAGGCCCTAGGAGAGAAATCAGTCCTTCTCTTCCAGCTTCGAGAGGCCCCCTGCAGTCCTCCTGTCACTCCCTCCATCTTCAAAGCCAGCAGCATAGCCTCTGAACTTCCTCTAATAAAAACCCTGGTGGTTAAGTAGAGCCCACTGAGATAATCCAGGATAATCCCCCAGCCCCAATTGGATTCTTAACTTAATCCGATACACACATTTTTATTTATTTTTTATTTTGCCATATAAGATATTCATTCACAGGTTCTGGGAAGGAGGACATGGACATTTTGGGGGACTGTCATTCAGACTGCCACAGCTGGCAGCCCCGAATCGTGCTATCAGCTGGGCTTTCAGTGGTGACCGAGAAAGACAAGGTGCCTGACCTCATAGATTTTACAGTCTAAGAGGAATTTTAATAAATCTTAGCTAGTTGATGCAGGACAAAATATCTTATAGGAAGTGGCTGCTACAAAAACTTAAATAGTTACTAATATTTAAACAAAGGAAACTAACATATAATAAATAATTGTTTGGATAGTCCATATTAAGAAGTGGTAATTAATTATTTGGAAACCAGAAGTAATTCAGAAAATGTTCTTGTAGAAATTATATGAAAAGATGTGATCAACAGCAAATAGAATAACAGTAGCAGTTTTTGCAGTTTTAAAAATTAATGTTGAAGCAAGGAGGGTATTAAAGCTCAACAAAATTAAGTAAATGTATTCGATAGATTTTCTGAGCACTCTTTCTGGCAGTATTTATTTACTTCCTTCTTCCCTCAAAAACCGATAAACGACAGATCGATCCACACTGTGGTGGATCATCGGAGCTGGGAGAGTGAGCCCAAAGTGGTTATTTAATATAATGGACTCTTATCATGAGACTGACCAGTCGAGACCTTCTAGTGCGGTGACCTGTTAAGAGCAAAAGGGGTTCGTGATGTTCTGGAAGAAGAACGTAAAAGAAAATGTTAAGCCCAGTGAAGTGTCAGTCAGCTGAGGGCTACATGTAACCGAGGTGTCATGGCTACAATGTTGGCAGGAGAGGAAGGCGGAGTCCCCAGGAGTGCCACTGCCGTGTCCCATCAACCTGGCAGCTGAGCCGTGATCTGAAAAGCTTTGCTTCCGGCGTTGTACAGGGTGGTTTTTGTTGGCCAGGTATTTTTTTTTTTTTTTGACAGGAACCTGTGTTTTCAGTTAACTTATTAAAATAGATAGGATAAGGAAAATGGCATCTCCACTTGTTTGCTTACAGTATGTTGAGATATGTTAAGAGAAAACTCAAAAATAATTTACCTACACTTAAAGTCATTTTAATGAGTTTCCAAATTATTTTTCTTAACATATTTTTCTTTCTAACCAATGAAGTATTTTACAACTATTATTCTGGAAAATATGATGACAAATAAATTTTATTCTAGTTGATTTTAATATATTAAGCACCCTGCTAACGTTGTCCTATGATGTCTTATGGCCCTGATAAGAACTGAAGTATTTTTTTTATAACTTAGATCGATAATTTCAAATATACAGAAAAAGTCAAATGAATAGCTTAATGAACATCGGTAAACACTTGATTACCAAAATTATTTATACTTTGTCATATTTTTATGTTTCTAGGTAAATATATATAATCATATTTTTCTCTGGTGAACCATTTGAGGATAAGTTGTAGGTATAATACACTTCGCTCCTTAGTAGTGGGAATTTTCACAGAACAAGGATGTTCTCTGACGTACTCACAGTACAGTGATCGCATTCAAGGAATTTCATCATGATAACATTGTCAAGTCTGTTCAATTTTCTAATAACAGATTTAATAAAAATTTTAAACGTGGACTCCAATTAAAGAGAATAACGCTATATTTAGTTTTCACATTTCCTTAACATGCCTTAAGCTAGAATAATTCTCCAGGCAGCTTTCGTTCTTTTACATCACTGATAACTTGGAGGGACCTCGGCCAGGTGCTGGGTGACTGGACTTTGTTTCCTCACGATCAGATGCACACGATGTGAGCTAGGACAGGCCGTGGTGATGCTGACTTGCATCGCTTGGCTTTCTTAACTGTCGAAGTATCGGTTCCTCTTTGTAGTGCATAATCTACAGGATGATACTTTGAGAACGTCTCCTTGTCTCTGCTCCCCAACGACATTTTACTCAAAGATCTAGTATCGATTTCTGACCCTTGCCTTAACTAACTATTATTTGGATATTTTATGTTTATCATATGGCATCCTTCTGAGGCAGAAAAAAAAAAAAAAGATTTATCTTCTCTCTTTTTTGTTTATTATAATTGGGGACTCATGGGTTTTTTTAAAAAATGTATTTTAATCCATTACTGTCATTATAATTTTAGATCCTCAAGTTATTTCACATTTGCCAGTGGAAACCCTATAAAGCTGGTTCTTGTGCCCTTTTGAAATGTCTCTGTCAGTTTTTGTATACTTCCTTGTTTTCCAGCATAACCAGGTATTTCAGGCACAAGGTGCATGTTTCCCTGTATCTGGAACAGGTGACTTCTCTTAGGAACTCTCTTGCTTTTAGCAGGAAATGGTATTATAGTCCAATATCTGGGCACTAGGCATGCTCACTGATACCTTCAAAGCCAATTTAATGAAACAGACATTTCTCCATTTGACCTTTATATCATAGGTCTCCCACGGCAATCACCGCGGTTACCCCAAATATCAGCATACTTGTTAATTTATGCAATATTGAACACATAAATGTATACAACATAGTTTGGAATTACTAAACTAATATTACTAATAAAAAATTTAATCTATTTCAAGATTTCTCTGGAGTTCGTTTTGCAATTAGATATACCCAAATCATGTGTAATCACATCATGTGTTAAAAAGTTTGATTCATCTTTTCTTCTGTTTTTAATTTTATTTACTCCCCCACCTTCCAATTAAGTTTTTCTGTTTATGATTATATTTAATCATGCCCCGTCGTTCTTAATTTAATTTTGTCTTATGATATGTAAAATAACATTATTCAAAATCGAAAACAGTAAGTTATTAAAAAATACTCAAAAGGGTTGTACTTCATTTTCATAGTTACATTGCTAATCTATTTTGGCTTACTTCATTAGGATTTAAAGTATGGATTCATATTTAACTATTCTCTGTTGGCTGTCGAGTTGTCTAAGTACCGTATAGATGGATACTAGTACAAGATGAAAAAGTTTATCTTTTAAAAATTGATTTGAGATGCCAACTATTCATGTACATATTCATGTGGAATATTCTTGATTGGTCTATATAGTCACTGTTAGTACCAAATGCTTAGTTTATTTTAATAGATGAGTAAAACTAACTTATATTTATGACATGACTCCTATCTTTAGTCTCAAACCGGTCATATTACTTTATTTTTACTGTATTTTACATATTCTGCATGTACTTGTCCATATCGACCTTTTAAAATCTTTTTCTATTTTTTAATCCATAAAGTTTTCCTGTATTTTTTTTTTTTTAATGTTACCTTTATATTAAGAACTTATGAAAGGCCTCCATTCCCAGTCTTTCTTGGTTAGTTCTCTACTCTTTGGATTGTTCAGTGTTCAGCTCCAACCTGTTCGCTGTGGTGCCTCAGGGAGAGTATTGTGCCTTTAACTTCCTCTAAACCTTACACTCCCATGTTTTATTTCTCTTTAGCTGGAGCACAGGGCATTGTTATTCTTCCACTCTGCCCCCAGCTCGTTTTAGTCTTAGATCTACGATAGATAGAATATGTGTGTCGCTTCCTGTCAGTTCTTATGCTAGTTACTCCCCCACCTTCCCATGCTGCTCCAACCCTTGGGTGGCAAAGCATGTTCTCTAGGCAGTTTTGGAAAGAAGTGTGAGAGTGTGCTGTGCCCTGAGTTTTTGCGTATTTAATGCTCTTTCTCTAAGGCCTTGATACTTGAAGGGCAGCTTTGCCGAATATGAAATTCTTGGTTCACCCTTTCGTTTTTAGGTTTCTTACAAAATCTGTTGCATTTCATTCTTGTGCTCTCAAAATTTCTGATGCCGAGTTGATTTGATTTTTCTCCTCCTTCTCTTTCTATAATTGTCTGTTTTAGTATTATTTTTTTTCTGGAGGTTCTGAGGGGTATTTTGCTTTTGTTTTTCTTGCTCATTTGTTAAAGTCTAATCATTTTACTGCGATAGGATGGAACAGCGAAATGACCATTCCAGGCCAGTTTTCCAGGTTTATCGTGGGCTCTCTATATGAAGGTTCTAGTCTTCATTTACTTCTGGAAAAATTTCTTAGATAAATTTAAATATATATTCTGCTTTATTGTTTTGTTTTTCTTTTTTTATGGATTCTATGTAAATTGCACAGCTTCTGTTTCTATCTTGTATACCCATCAGTGCATCTTTGTACTTCTTGTTTTATTTTCTCATTATATCCATGTATTTTATTCTCATTGGCTTGACTATTTTCATGGCTTTCTTCCTTGACCTTTGTAATTTAATATTTATTTCTAAGATTACTTTGAGTTATTTAACATTTATTATAGACAATTTTTAATTCATATCCTTTTTCTTTTGAGTTTTTGATAGTCTGACACAGGGATTTTATCATTTGCAAATAATTTTTTAAGGATTTTTTTGGTTAGCACTTTCTTCTGCTTCATGCATGTTTTGTAGGGGAGAATTTTCGTCAGATGAAATTTATTATATTTGTTCTCTTTTTTTCTCACAATATGTGTGTGACTACATTCCCCACCACCACCCATATCAGAAATAACAGTGGTATGCAGTGGATGCTGAGGATTTTGGTTGGTTTATGTCACAGGTTAGGTAACTCTAACAGACTCTGAAATCAAGTTTAACCTTCAGGGGAGCTCTTAGGATCACCACCTGTGGGAAGTAGTGGACGGAACACAGTAGTGGGTGGTAGAAGAAAAAATAGAGCTGTGATACAGCTTTGTTTGTCCCCATGGGAGATCTGGAGCATAATGGTCTTTCAGAATTGTCCCAAATCAGGGCAGATGGCTGTCTTCATAAAATCTTGAATGTGAGCCACTTTGGGGAGAAACACCGATTTTGATGAAGCAGCTCTCTCTAGGTGGGCTGCCACCTGAATCCATTTCCCAATAATGTTGATCTAGTCAAGCACAGTTTTGTTAAATTGATTGTGCTCTTCGAAGAAGTGGAGGAGAGATGTGGCTCATCATTCTTTGTTGGTTCTTTAAGACAATTGACTTATTCCATCTGCATCCTCACAGAGTTCGAGGTTACTCTGATTCACCCCCAGAAGCACCGCTTTTTCCTCTGAACTCATACCATTTCAAATCTCTTTCTTTCAATTTCCTAGAAGCTAGTTATTTTGGCTTGGATTCTCCAGGAAAAAAAAAAAATTACCAAAATGCTCCCAAAAGAAACTGGCAAGAAAGTTTAGAAAGCAGAACAGGAAAGGGAGGGCAGCCAGACAAGCTTGAGATATCTGGCAGCGTTCTGTGTGTCCTCAGAACTGTCCTGATCAGCAGCGGTGAGGCTGGGATTTGCTCTCTGCAGTCGTTGGTTAAGGCCACCTCTCGTTCCTGTGCCTGCAAGCAAAGGGAGCTCCATAGGCTGACAGTCTCTATAAAAGTGGTATAGGTATTGGCTGTTGGATAGAATGGGATGGAGATGGGAGCATCTGAAGATGCCAGCAAAAGGAAGCTCAGAGGGTCTTTGTGGGGTGCTGGCATTATCCACTGACGTTACTTGCTATGGTCTATCAGGTCTCAGAACTGATATCTGCACTCGAGACGGGATGAATTTCTTTGGGTAAATTTATCTGCATTTTATCACTTGTAGGTCCTTCTCCCTTGTTCTGTTTTCCACATGGTACCTCCTTCAGATTTTTGCTCTGAATGGACTCTGAGGCTGGCTTTGTTGGATTTGGGTGTTTATTCCTTATTTACACCCTAAGTTTTGGAATATTCTGTCTCCTACTTATGCTATTTGACTTAATTAAATTTTTAAAATTAGTTTTGTTGGGTGGCGGCCTCTTTATTTTGTTCAGTATAGTTTTTTGGAGTTTGAGAGAAGAAATTAGTATTTAGACTGTTGAATTTTGTGGGAATTGAGTATGTTCTTAACATCTTATTTATAATCGTTGTGATTATTTCTTACATATATTTAATGATTTATGTAATAGTAAAACATTTACAACTCATTTTCTTCAAACTGTGATATTTTTATTAATACTTTTTTAAAAATGAGGAACTTTTGGCTCAGAATGTGTAAATGACTTGCTCTAGGAGGCATGAGTGAAACTCAGTAATTCAGGGTTTATCGTGTAAGGGATTATAGTAATCTGCTGCCAAATTACACACATAGCCGTGACGTGTAACTCATGACATGCATCCAGAAGTTGAGCATTCTGATTAGTGGCTTAATTTAAGCAATTATATGTGAAAATCACTAGTTAGTTTGAAATAGTTAATCAATAAATTCATAATTTCAAGCACGTGTTATCTATTATGGGTTTAATCACAATTTATGATATTTCTGATTTTTTCAATATTGTCTTATTAAAGAAAAAAAACCACAGACCCCAAATAGCCTACTTATGTTAAAGCCCATGACACCAAACCTAGATTTAATACCAGACCTAACTGCTATTTTAGCTTTGCCTAGAAAAAATAGTCTTAATTAATCAGTCCGTAATTTTCTGGTCAAGTTCCACTAAGGTAATTTGTCACACTGGCCCTCTCCATCCCTCATAGAGAGAAGAAGCAATCTGCATGACAGAAACCTTCACCTGTTTCCTTTCCCCCACCAAAAGATGACGTTCTGACCTAAAAATAATCCTTTCTTTTCATTTGTTAATAGCTCCCTTGACCACCCTCCTACATGCAAAAACCTTCCATTTTCTCCGGTCCTTCTCAATACCCTTCCCAGTGCCAGATGGGACACAGCTTGATTCATGAATTGTTTAATAAAGCCAATTAGATCTTCAGTTGCTCAGTTGGATTTTGTTCTTAACAGTCTTGTTGTCCCATGTACTTTTTTTTTTCAGTCTTATTAGAAAGACTTCTATTTATTTTGGCTTAATTTTGGAACACGATTAGAATTCTTGTTGCACTGTTTCTTTCTATAAATTTCTTAGCTGCACCCTGGTAAGAATATATTAGTTCCATGAAGTATTTATAATAATATTTTGCCTAAATGGAATTTCTATTCATTATATATTCAGCCATTGAAATTGTTGGTATTATTAATCAAACTCTATAATTATGTGTTCATATAATATGTTCTTATGATTGTTACAGTAACAAAGAGATTTTAGTCCTCATACTAAAACCCATTAATTTCAGCCAAGTTTATGCTTCTTGTAGATAACAATTGGACTCTGCTTTAAATATGGTCTTGCCTCAGTTGAAGTTGATGAGTAACTTGTTGGTCTTTAAATTATAAAGCCCACATTTCTTTTTGGTTAAGTTTTCTGCTATATATTTCAACTGGGTGTGCTTTATACAAACGTAGGACAAAGTAGCATTTAACTTTTTAGTTATATTCCTTTTTTATTAAGTCTTTCTTTGCAGTATTACAATGCCTGCTACAGTTTTCTAGGAACACCTCATTTTACGGATTCTTGTTGAATCTTCACTGAACTACTAAATGCTAGTGACTAATAAAGAGTTACGGTATGTCTTCATTCATAATTGGATTCCTGACCCAGTTGGATGAAGGGACTTGTCCTCACATCTTTAACAAGCAGTGCATTGAAACACTAGCTGAATCTCCTGCAATTCAACTCAATTCTGACACTATGTACCTGGAGATAGCATCAGATCCCACCGGTTAAGGGTTTAGCCCTACAAGACTGTGGCCCCCATCCCTTTCAGATACCAGTTGAAAGCCCAGGTTATCACTTGTACTTCTAACCTATGGGCTATAAATCAGTGGTCCCTGTGACCTCCTTCTTTGAGTTCAATGAATTTGCTAGAGCTGCTCACAGAACTCAGATGAACATTTTACTTAATAGATTACTGGTTTATTATTAAAGGATGATACTCAGAAACAGCCAGATGAAAGAGATGCACAGGGCAAGGTGTGGGGGAAGGGCATGGAGCCTCCATACTTTTCTGAGCATGCCACTTTCCCCAAATCTCCGCAAGTTTACCAACCTAGAAGCTCTCCAAACGCCGTTCTTTTGGGTTTTTTTTTTGGAGGCATCACTGTTACATAAACGTGATTGTTTAAATTGTTGGCCGTTGGCAGTTGGTTCAACCTCTAGCCACTGTCCCACGATTGGTTCTTCCTGCAACCAGCCCCCATCCTTAAGTGCATCCAAAAGTCACTCTTAAACATAACAAAACATACCTTTAGGACTCTCATCACTTAGGAAACCCCCTGGGTTTCAGAAGCTCTGCTAGAACTGGGAATGAAGACCAAATAATGTAACTCTTTTTATAAATCACAATACCACAGTGCAAAATAAGCAAATCTTAATTACTGAAAGTATTGAAGGCCTAAACACATAAATTCTAATTATAAAGATTTCACACTCAAGAAAGTGGAACTTTTCTTATGAGTGGATGAATGGAAAAGAGTGTTTTATTGTGCAACCACACTCTTAGGAGTTCAAATTCCCGAAGTTCAGAAACACTGGCTTTGCAGAATCGTAGGACAAATGCAACAGACTGGCTTGTCGAATGAAATTGTTGAGAAAATGAATGAATTAATCTAGACTGCTTGTTTATTGAGTGACCCTGTCTTCTAATATTTCTTGAGAAACTGATTTGTTTTTTTTTTTCCATTTTAATGGTCTCAATAATACTGAGATCTGAAATCTATCTAGTTTTCATGTAGAGTTAAACATGAATTAATAGTAATGACTCTATTTCCATTTTATCCATTTGTTAATTATCTTCGGTCACAGAGCGCCACGGCGGCTAGAATCAGGCTGTCCCGCCACACGCACCGGCCTCCAGATGAGTGAGGGATACACCAGGCGGGAGGCAGCCGCTGCCCTAAGAACTCACGCTGTGCGGCTCCTGTTCTCGCCTCAGCGTTGCCTGGACCACTCGCCAAGCACAGATGACTGCACCCCACCCCAGAGCATCCTGTGCCATAGGTCTGGTTTAGAATGCGCCGATTTACCTTTCTACCCTGTTTCCAGATGTCACTGCTGATGCTGCCCGTGCAGGGACCACACGCAGGAGGGAACTCTAGGTCCGGAGCTGTAAATGGGCCATTTTCCCAGCTTTACATTATTGGCCGGAAGAATAAGGAGGCTGGGGGGCTTCCGGCGCTCCTGAACGGTCCCTGCCGCACACTTTCCTTCGACAGCCTCAGTTCTACCCTCACCCTCTCCTTTGTCAGAGGCCGTTAAGACTGGCTGCATGGGGTCCTGATGCTCAGCCCCGACTCTCCGGCTCAGCCTCATCTGCACATCCCAATTTTCCTTCGCTTCGGCACTGCTCTGCGTCACTGTCCTCAGCCTGTCTCTCCCTAGCGCCTGAGACCTTTCCTAGGTGTCCTCTGGAACTCGCCGTCATCAACAACAGAATTCTCTTGTTCTCTACTTCTCCTCTTGGACGGCTTCTTTAACTGACATTGGACTCTTGGCCACAGTCACTGCGTCCTCTCCAGGCCCCTCACACAAGGGCTGCTGGCTTTTCCTCGCCTCCAGCTTGTTTGGCCTGGAGGTGGGGATGATACCTTTATTTCTCTCCACTGCCAGGTCCAAATCTCCCTCCCTTTACCCTAAACTCCCGCCCATTTTTGTACCTCCTGCCACCGGGCTTCGTCATCTGATGGCCCGCCCTGTTGCTGTCATCTAATACCGAGGTACATCCTCTCTCTTCGATGAAGGTTTTATCACCCGGTTCGCTCGTTCTCTCCCCAAACTTCCGACTTGATTCCTGATCATTTCAGCCTGTGCGTAGCTGAACCTTCCAAAACCCTGTGTTCTTAGTTCCTCGAGTGACTGTGACCTCCACCATCTGAGTCACTCATTCTCAGGACAGATTCCACATTTTGCCATTATCTGTAAACAGCAGAAACTTTCAGTTTCTCAGTTTCAAGCATCCTGCTCTGATCTACGTTCTGTTTCCAGCCCCCTCACAGAATCTTTCACTGCAAGGGGACCTATGGTCTGTTGATTCTACTAAACTGTTTCTCCTATTCTTCTCTTGTCTCACTCGACTCATCCTTCCAAATTTGTCTCATTCAGACCCCTTCTCACTGCCTTTTCCACTGCATCCCGGTCTAAGAAACTGTCATCTCAATCTGTGTCCCCACCCCCAAGCGCTGACCGGACTGGATTCTCAACACAATGGCTAGAGTTTATTGTTTTCCTTGTAAAATCGTTCATCACATTATGTCAGAAATAGTTTTCCATCTCTACTGACGTAAAAGGCAGAAGGTCCCTAATAGTTAACGTTGCCAGAGCCACGACCTGCATTGTAGTTCTCAAATTGGCCAGGACTTTTCTACCTCAGGGCGTTTACATTAGTCGTCTCTCTCGCCAAAAGCTGCGCATCCTTGCTCACTGACCTTCTTAAAGTCCTCGCTGAGTTGCTACCTTTCAGTAGAGTTGCCTGGTAATTCCTGTGTATGATTCCTAGGTTGCGATTGCTAAGTATTTTGTAGCCTTTTTCTGGCTTCTTTTCTTGATAGAACTTAACACTATCTAACATGTTATATTTTACTTATAAATTTAAAAAATATATATGTATAAAGACAAAGTACTCTATATTTCAAACAAAAAATATAATGAAAGTGGCGCTCAGAGGAAAATGTTAGTCTTATTTTTTTATTAACGTATAATGAGAAAACGAATAATGCCTTCTATTTAAAAAGAGCAAAATAAGTCACAGGATAATAAATATTAAAATATAAATTATTTCTAAAGTATCAGAATAGAAATTATGAATAAACTAAATAAATGATTTTTAAGGGAAAAAGAATAAAAGAGATAAACATTTCGATGTTCTAAAGAATTAATAAAGGAAGAACTATAGAATTTTGGCGACGATAAAGAGGAACGATCCAAGTTATAAATACAGAGCAAACTAACAGAATTATAAGAAATAATTTGCTCATTCTATAAGTAAATTTCATAGCACAAATTAAATAAATTAAACATAAGTAAAGCTAACATAAGACGAGATAGAAAAATTGAACAAATCACCAGAACAGAAACCAGGAAAGCTGTCAAAAATCTGTGTCTCATAAATAGTATTTTCAATACTATTTCAACTAGTGCTTGTTGTTCTAGGTAGCCCAGTCATGTTCCTGTCAAAGATATTAAAACAGAAGAAGAACATAAACACAGCAATTCACTTGCACCAGAAATTTTTCTAATTGCTAGAAAAGTTGGAAAATACAGATTTTTATCTGCAAAGCAGTATGGCCAGAAAAAGCCATGGCTACACTATGAAGGAAGAAGGGGAAAATGGAAGTCGGGGGTGAGCCAACTAGAAATCTTTACTACAAGGGTATAAAATAATGTCTGAGTAATTCCAGACATAGAATATCATACAGATGATACATAATGTCTGAGTAATTCCAGACATAGAATATCATACAGATGTGAATGAATACTCCCAAAGGACAGAGCTTGCCTTTCCAGATGTTAGCATATATTACAAAGAAGTGGCAATGACCATCATCTGGTACATATACAATATGGTCCATATATGGTACATATATATGGTATATATATGATCCTACATTTGTGCAGACCTTGTGCATTTGTGCAGACCTTGCTCTTTGGTGGAGTTGTGTCACAAACCTAGGAATAAGTGAAGTTATTGGGATAATCAGCTCAATTGCATGAGAAAAATTATATCTCTGTCTCACACCACATAGAAAAACATATCCTCAGGTGTTAATTATTTAAATGTGGAAGTACACAACATAAAAATTAAGATTATGAAGGAGACGATCTTTATACTTCAAATGAGGAAGAATTTCTTATCAAGACACTCAAACATGAAATAGTAGGGTAATCATCCAGTAGTCTGGCTGCATCAAAATTATGGATTTTTGCCAAGTAGACAGTACCGTAGACAAAGCAAAGTGGTGACTGCCATGAAGGGGGACATTGTTGCAATTTCTAAAACCAACAAAGGTTAAAGACATTGCACATGAAGTAAAATACCTGAAAGGCCTCGTTACCTGAAAGGCCTGCTAAACCACATGGCGTGATATTTCCCTCACCTCATTTGCAACAGTTTTATTTATTACCGATATGGTTCTGTTAATTTTTAAAAATACCCAACGCTTTTCTGTCTCAGCAGTTCTCTCTTTTGCCATTAACTCCGCCCACACCGCTCCTTCCCACTTTCATGTGTTAGCTGAACACTTACCTCCTCAGGCGTTCTTCTGACCTCTTTCGTTTCTACCCCAGCACTCCATTAATTGTCTCTGAACTTTTTTTTTTTATTCTAGTGTATAATTAATTATGTTGTTTACCTATTGTGGTATCTTAGAGAAAATATCTTTATTTCTCTATACAGTTAGAGTGTTCTGAACTAATTTTGCAGAAACTTGGGCTCCTGGACTAAGATTAAGCCTTAAATCAATTTACAGCTCTAGAGATTGTGAGAACTACACAGAGATTTACATAACTCCACCTTTCAAGGAAGATCGGAGCCATCTCTTCCTGGAGACACGGAACTTATCTGGTCCTTAGAGAGATTTATTTATATACTGAAGGACTGGAAAAAGGACCCAGCCCCATTATATTTCCAAGGAGACTCCTTCAGGAGGGGAAGAGAGAAACTGCTTCTCTCTCCTTTGTCAGCAGAAAAAATTCATTTTTCCCCCTCCGTTCCTTGCTTGTGACACAGATATCAAATTTATATGCATAGGATATTTGACCTGGCTTTTATTGTGTTGACCCAGGATAAGAATTTGGCTGTGGAGAACCATGTGGCCACTTTTTAAATAATTATAACATGTCTGATTCAGGGCACTTTACTTGTGCAACAGGACAAAATTAATAGAGGTGACTGCTAAAAACGCAGCACACGTATGGCTCATTAATGCTGGGACAGATCAGTTTGTGTGTGTGTGTGTGTACACGTGTGTGCTCACATATGTGCACGTGCACAGGTACCTCTGTGGGTGTGAATATGTGAATGCCTATGTGTGTCCATATGAACTTGGTGAATCAGTGACACAGATCATTATCCACAGTAATTTTTACCACTCAGTTTTTTGCCCCACCTTGTCAAATCAGCAGCCTGATTTTCATTTTGTTTGTTTATTATTTATTACAAAGTTGCATTGTCTACATGTCTGTGTGTTTCTCACAGTCATCAGTGTCAGTCCCCTACATAAAGAGGCAGACACTTGTACGTTTTACCTTACTTTACCATTTAGCATAATGCTCAGTGTAGACCGTGAACATATATTTAGTCAATAAATATACTTCCAATTTTAAAATGTTGAATAAATAAGGTAAAGACAATCAAGATCTTGTGGCTTTCCATAGCATCTTTTAAATAGGTGTTTCCATTACATCTATATTGTGGTTGTTCATGCTGTTGAGTTGGCTCCAACTCCCAGTGAGCCCACTAACGAGTGACGTCCACAGAGTCCTGTCCCCACCAGCCCTCCTCAGCTTTGCAGACTCGCGCCCGCGGCTTCTCTCACGGAGTCGATCCACCTCATATCTGGTCTTCCTCTCGTCCTACTGTCTTGTTTTCCCAGCATTCTTGTCTTTTCCAAAGACCCCTGTCCTCTCACGATGAGCCTGAAGCGGGACAGCTGCAGTTAGTTCGGTCATTTTTGCCTCCAGCGATGTCTCAGGATAAAGTATACCTATGTACACCTATTAATTACACCTATGTACTTTCATTTAAAAACGAAAATTAGTTCAGGATATTTTGATTTGACTTTACAAGTCAATGACAAGTTGTCGAAGAATGCTTGCAGTGTAGTCTTATCATTTTGAGGCTATAGGTTATGAATCCCATTCAGTGTATATTTGATAGTATTTCAGACTGAGATCAATCAAGCCAATGGAAGATAGTGCCGATTCTATGTGGAATTTACAATATCCTAATGATTCCTAAGACTATATAAATAAAATTGTTTAAACTCTAGTTATCGACAAATATTTATATCTCATCACTTTCGCAAAGTGTTTTGCCTTCTTTGAGACAGGATTCATATATTGTATTACAACACCATATCTCAATATTCACTTAAATTTACAGCATTTTTCTTAAGAATTATTTTCATACATTTTTCAATTGATGGGTAATAGATTCATTTTCTGTATTGATGCCTAGTGCATGGCAATATCTGTATGGCTTGTGTTCCATTTTTCATGTGTTTTCCTGGCAAACACTTTACATAGCTTCATCAAATATAAATTACAACAATTAATGCAGCGTACAAAGTGAAAAGGGAATAAGAATTTGCATTAAAAAGCCTACCATTTTAGTAATTCAACGCAGGGACATACAAAGTAGTTTCCTTGACAACAAGAGATAGTAAAAATTTATTTGTGAGTTTAAAATTATATTATCTCATAATTTGATGCATATTCTCATTGTTTTAATCTTATTGTGAGGAAATTCCTTTGTACTCAACAAAAATATGTGAGAGCATTCTGCCATAAAAGAACAAATGATAAACTCGCTTAGATTCAGAGAACACAAAAGAAATGGGGTAAAGTAAAAGGCCTTCTTCACTTTAAGTTATAAGTAATTATAAAAACATTCACTTAGTATTTTTGAAAACACTGAATTTTAGATGAATACACATTTAATGACTAAGATTGTTTAAATCTGTTAGTTTTCCAGACACATGCCAAATATAGATTTTCTACATAAATAAAAAAATCAGACAATGGATTTCATGTAATTATTTTAATTATCAGTGATCATTATTACATATTATTAGAAAATAATTACAAAATGGAACTACCACATCGATGTATTCGATTTCGCTAGAGAAACAGCACCAGCAGGATTCATATGTCTGAAGATGTTTGAGGAACTGGCTCATGCGATTACGTAAACGGGCACGACCGAAATCCACAGGGCAGACTGTCAGGTTGGAGATTCAGGGAACAGCTCACGTTGCGTATTGAGTCCAAAGACTGGAGCTGCAGCAGAATTTCTGCGTTGCAGTGCGGCTGCAGAATCCTTTTTTGAGAAATTTCAGTCGTTGCTCTCAAGGCCTTCAGCTGACTGGGTAAGGCCCATGGACGTTATGGAGGGTAATATGCCACACTTAAGTCCCGTGACTGTAAATGTTAATCATGTCTGAAATTACCTTTACAGGAACACGTAATTGTTTGAGCACACATTTGCCACCACAATCTAGTCAACACAAAATTGCCTATCACAATCAGTAACTATGATCGCAGTTTCAAGTGAACAAAGCCCCAAATCAAAATGGCTTGAATAGTAAGGACCCTTATTACCTCACCTCAGAGGAAATCCAAAGTGACCCCACTGTTGTCGGAACCGGATTCATTCTGTCCTTCGAATCCGGTATTTTCCATTCTGACTTTATTCTCAAACCCATGGCAAGACAGCTACAGCATTTTGAAGCCTCACATCACAGAGACAGAAGAGAAAGCCTGTTTCTTTCCTGTATCTCTTGCTTAGAATTAAGAAGCGCTTGCCCAGAAATCCCACCATCTGACTTCCCGTCACACCTCAGTAGCCAGAACCAGACCACGTGCTCACTCCCGCTCTGCATTCTCCAGAGGGATGTTGAAACTCAGCCTGGCCTGGAGTGATTCCCCGATGAAGAATAGGTGTTTTGGAGCCAACTACAATATCTGCCATAACCAATTATATTTTTACCTATATGTTCATATTTATTTGGGGTTGTGCCTATTCTATTTGCAGGTCTTGCCATAGATCAAAACCGAAAAAGAAATTGCTGGTGACGGCAAAGATCTGCATCTCAAACATTAGACTTGGTTCTGCTTGCTGAGCATTTCTACCAGGAAGTGACAAAGCTTCCGAAATTCAAGCTCTTGATCTGTCTCTTTAGATTGTTACACTTTTATTTAGTGATCAGAATAGCCATTCCGTTACTCCACAGAGAAAACTTAGAGTCTACACACATCCTATTTTCTCATGCCTGTATCCAGTTTACAAAATCTAGGTGGTTTTCCCCTAAACTCTTGGCTCAGACTCCTTTTCTCCATTCCCATTGCCAATTCGCTGATCGAGACATTTTTATTTAAAACTGAATAGATAAGGTTTTTCTGACCCTGTCTAACTCACTGCCTCCCACTTTTGAAGCGTGCTGCTGTCAGAGCTGTTTTTCTAAAATTCAAATCTGGCCATTATGACAATCTGTTTAAAATTCTTCAAAAGAACCCTTTGGATGATAAGATAAAATCTTAACTACTTCATATATGTAGTATGTATAGACATATATATGATTTTTTCCAGCTCTGGGCCCCTTCCTTCACTAATCTTCAGGCCTAAAGGTAATTTCCTTTCCCTGAATTGTCAAAGTGCTCATCAGTCAATTTCATCTACTTAATCCAAGTAGGTAAATCCAAGCTTTGGGTTCCTCGCTCAACCTTCCCAGCATTCCTCTCCTTGGTTCCCGGAGAAGAAAGACCCACCCGCTCCTCCCTTATTGTCACATATACAGATCCACTTCATCTAGTAGATTGTGACCGACCTGAGGGCTGTAGCTAATGTTCACCTTTCATCCCAGACACTATCCTAGTGGCTGCCACATGTCTGATGTCCAATGGACAGTTGTAACGATGCTTAGAAAAATCAGTACTGATGATGAATTCAGGGACTGTACAAAGATTTACAAATTGCCAGACAACTTAAATGAATTATGCCATCTAATAGTTGTCATAATCCGATGAGCCACATGATATTTTTACCCTTCTTGTACAGAGAAGGGACCTTTGGGTTAAAGACAATTGTAGTAAAGGCAGGACTCACACCAGTTCAAGTGTGTACAGTCATGACCATGCTTAGATCATTTAAACTGAGGATTCATGTGCGTGCATGCTCATGTGTATGTGTATATGTTATTGCCTACATTTGTACATCTGCCTGTTTATACCTTCAAGTAAGAAGGACTTTGCCTATTTTAAAATAATAGCTAAATGCATAACGCAGACAACCATACAGACACTTGAATAAATGTCAACCTAAAAAATGATATTTGTGAATTAAAATTGGTTTATGCAGCCATAATTTCTTTTACTCTGGAACGTGAGGATACTATCATCACTAGGAATCAACATCATCATGAGAAGAATGTCTTTGTCACTTTTTCAAAGCTTAAGAAACTTTAATAACGATTATGTAAAATAGCTGATTTGATCTAGACTAACTAGTTCTTTGGTTTTGTTTTGAAAATTCACCTAAAACAAAGCCTTTGAAAAGGGATCAATAGGATAAAATTATTAGGAAAAGTTTACCCTAAAAGTATGTTATCGTATTATCCTTTAGTTATTAGAATGATAATATACCGACAATGAATTATTGTCTGGGCTAACAAGCATACTTCGTTAGGTAAATGTGCACAAAGGTGCATGTTTGCACATATAAGTTGTAAATGTCTATATTTTATATCATATCATGCAATGCTCTCTCCTATTTGGTTGTTGTCATTTGCATATTTAGATTTTACTCAGAAGATCTAATCAAGTGACCTGTTGGGTTAAGGAAGCTTGTAATGTTATGGTATAAGGTATTTTTATATAGCCAAGATGCTGTTTTTATAGTGTCTGGATTACATATTCAGGCTCTTAGGAAAATGGTAGGCAGGGCATATGGGACCTTAGGCCAAGAGCAAGAGTCTTGTTCTGGGTTTTGATAAAATACTCAAGAGCATCCAGGGCCTTTCGCTGATGCTAGATTTGAGTTCAATCTGCTGTGGCTTATTTATAAACAAAATATATGCTAGCCTTAGCATATATAAAACTGAGTTGAAAAGGAGCTGCATCAGAATTATGTAGCTGAGTGCTTTAATTAGTTAACAGCTAAAACAAGGATTCAATTAATGGGAAAAAGCTATCAAGAATTATACAAATTCTTTTTTACACACATAAAAGAGATGCAGAAAGCAAAGGAAAAATGAAAATGTTTCCAAGAGATATAGTAATCAGCAGAACCAGACTCAGATGTTGGAATTGTCAGAGAGGAATTAAAATACCTATGATTTATATGCCAAAAAAAAAAAATCTAGTAGAAAAGATAGAAAACAGATACAGACAGATGGAGAATTTTAGCATAGTAATGGAAATGATAAAGTGACAAAGGGAAGAGCTAGAAACAATATCATACGAAAATTTTCTTTGATGGGCTCATCTGAAAATTTTTGCATCGTTCTGTAGTTGAGTAAAGAATCTGTGAACTTGAAAACATATCAGTAGAAATGTCAAGTTAAGATACAAAGAGACAAATAGTTAAAAAATAAACAGAATAGGAGATCCAAGAACTGAGGGACAATGTGAAATGATGTAATATGCGTGAATTTAGAGTACAAGAAAAATAAGAGAAAGTAGGATGAAATCAATATTTGAAGAGATCAGAGAGTTTTCCAAATTTAAGACATCAACAACAGATGTAAGAAGCTTATACAACAAACAAAACCACATTTAAGCATGGCATAGTCAAATTGCTTAAAACAAAGAGAAAAATAAAATTTTGAAGGCAGAGGAAAAAAGACATTATACGCAGAGGAATGAAGTGACCAAGACAGAATTCTTGTCAGAATTTCTGAAAACGTTAAGTTAAAACAGTGATACAAGGTCATAAATGAAAAAGAGAAAAGCAAGCTGTTAATATAGATTTTAGTACCTAATGAAAGGGAAAGTAAAATCTTTTTCTGGCCAATAAAAACTGAGGAATTCATTGCCAATAGACCAGCCCTACAGGAAATTTTAAGTTTTTCAGGCAAAAGATGTGAGGGAAAGTTGGATCTACAGAAAGACCCGATGAGAACTGAAAAGAACAAAATTTATAATAGGTACAATTTTTACAAATTTTAATTACATTAAAATGACTGTCTAGAACAATAAAAATAGTAAGAGTACACGTAAGTGAAAGTCAATGAATAACAGCAGAAAGAATGGAAGGAAAAAATGGAAGGTACACAGTTTGAAAATTCTTACACTCTATTTAAAGTATTTCAATATTTTTAGAAAGTAGATTTTACTAAATTAAGGTACCAATAAAGCAGAGATAATTAAATATAGAAAGGAGTATAGCTAATAAACTGAAAGTGGAGATAAAATGAAATAATAAAAATGACAAATCCAAAGGGATGCAGAAAAGTACTCAGAAGAGAGATGCCCAATAAAAAATAGTAGGTTGCTAGATTTACATCCAAACCTATCAATAATTACATTAAATGTAAAGGGTCTAAAAACTTCAGTTAAAAGGTGAGAATTGTCAGATGGATAAAGTCAAAACCTAATCGTATATAAAAAACACATTTTAAATATAAGGAAATAGGTAAGTAAAATAAT
This sequence comes from Pteropus alecto, assembly GCF_000325575.1. Classification (NCBI taxonomy): domain Eukaryota; kingdom Metazoa; phylum Chordata; class Mammalia; order Chiroptera; family Pteropodidae; genus Pteropus; species Pteropus alecto. Next base: position 2,426,798 of record NW_006438869.1, read on the forward strand.
ATTGCAAACACAAACCCAAAGAAAACTGGGATGGCTGTATATCAGACAAAGACTTCGCAGCAAGCAATATTATTCGAAATAATAGGGCTATTCCATAAAGTTAATGGGGCCGATTTGCCAGGAAGACAAACAATAATATGTACTAAATTTACAGTTTTATTTGGAGTCTTCAATGCTCTGCTCTCACCTAATGATGAAACAACTAGATAGAAAATACATAAGGAAAAAAGACCTGAACTATACCTCAGACAGCTCAACTTAACTGAGAAGCTGACATTTATAGAAAATGACTATGTTAGCATGGGTTTTTTTTTTTTAATGCACATGGATAATTCACTATAGAAGTCCATATTTTGAGCCATACAACGAATTTCAAAAAATTAAAAGAATTGAAACCATATAGTGTATGTTCTGGGATTACAGTGGAAACATATTAAAATCAATAGCAGAAAGATATTAGGGAAAATCCCCTATTAGAAATTAAATAACAAATTTAGAAATTAACATTTCTAAATAACTTTGAGGTTAAATAGTAAAAAAAAAGATAAATTATTTTGAATTAAATGAAAACGACAAAATTTGTAGAATGTTACAAAAGTAGTGTTTAAAAAGATATTTATTGCAATAATGCTCAGAATATAAAACAAGGAAGTTTTAAATCAATAAGCTAAGCTTTCTTCTTAAGAAACTAGAGAAAGAAGAGCAAAATAAGCTCCAAACATGAAGACATTAGAAAGTAATAAAAAAATAGGAAGCCATAAAATTGAAAACAGAAAAAAATTAGACCAAATGAGGCTGATACTTGGAAGTAATCAATAAAATTAATAAACCTCTGTCTAGATGCTTTGAACAAAAATGGAAAAAAGATGCACGTTATCTATATTAGAAAGAGAGGATACCTCTACAGATCCTGCAGAAGTAAAAAGGAATAAAAAGAATATTATGAACAACCCTATACCAGTTTGGTAGCAATGGCATTGTAACTGATTTTAAAATGTTGACGCGTTGATGTAGCCCTGTTTCACTATTAAAAGTAGCTTTATGTAGCATTAACATGGCAGGTCTGTGATAGGCTATGTACAGCAGTTTGAGATAAGATAGTGTGTGGAATGAATTTTTCATCTCGGGCGAAGGAAACGTTGGAATTGATGATGTGTTTCAGAGCCTTTTGTGAGTAAACAATTACTAACCAATAGCAGTTCCTAGAAGAGTCACAAAGGCAGATGGGTTAGTTTTGGGGGCAGTAGGGCTTTCTAAATATAGGAATAGATTACCAATAGTGTGATACCGATAGAAAAGATTACGTTAAAACGGGAGAGGTTAGAGCCCATATTTATACATGTTTAAGAAAAATGCCGAATGCTAGAATGGGGCAGTTTCCCCAGTGCCTTAAGTTTCTATGCGATAGTATTTTTACTATCTGGCTTGTGTCTCTTCACACATCCCGAGGAGAGAAGTCACCTAGCTGGTTGAAGGGTGTGGTAGGAGAAGCTGGGTGGTAGAGAGCAGCTCCTCCCTCTCCTCCTCCTGGTGGCCAGTTGACCACTGATTTGCTCTTCTACGAAGCAAGTTTTAGAAAGAGCAGAATCTGACATAAGGAGCACTTTGTCTAACTGCCTAAGCATTGCTGAGGGTACGTCACTATCAGGAAATCTGGTACGAGTTTGCAGCCAGGCCACGCTCCCCACTAAAAGCTTTATAAGTTATAATGCCAATATTCTCTCTATTTGCTGCCTCATCCTCCCGTTTTCAATTGGTTTAAATCTGAGTGTATGAAGAAAGAAGGCTGTTATTTATCAGTATCTCTTACAATCTTCCAAATCTCATCTTCCCTCTCTGGGCCATTCGTTATTGAGAGATGGATGTGAGATGACAAATTTAACTTTGCACTCCATTAGTCACATTAATTTAGTTCAAGAAGAAATTAGTTCATTATCTAAATTAATACTTTTAAATACGTATAAAAGGAAAGTTTAGTGTTATTTTACGATTTAAAAATTCGGTATTTGTCTTATGTATGTATTATAGTGTCAGTAGTTTAGGTAATAATTAAAACAATTACAATTTATTAACATTTTATTTTGCTATCTTCCATTGTCAAGGCAATATTTTATTCTCTCCTCGATCACTAAGCAGTAGAAAAAAATGTTTCTTAGTCTCATTTAAATAATTGGACTTGTAACAGATTTTTTTAAAGGAAACTTTGTATTCAAAACTTTAGCTAAAAATTATGGGTGCTACGCCTCAAAAAGATATTAGATTTAATTTAATTGTAAAGCTATGTAAAAAGAAAGGTACCACCATCTCAGATGTCCATGAAGAATCCTATTGTCAAACTGTTTACTTAGTATGCTTCATAAGATTAATAACACTGTTATAAAACTGTTATAGTGATGTATAAGTGATGTATACTTTAATAATATTTAATTTATTAACTAAGGATTTAATTTAATAGAATGGTATTGCAGTATGTGAGGGAATCCTACAAATAGTACATTTCTCCACGTAAGTTTTTCTATCAGTACCGTACTATTGCTAATCTATTAATCAATCCCACTGCTCTTAGCAATGATAAGCTGTTCTTCCTTCTCGTACTCACCTATGTCAGCGTCAGGACTAGTATCAGGCTCTTGCGTGTTCCATTTATTAGGTAGTTAACTGGTATAATTAATGCATTTATTTGTGAATCACTACTATGGCTTTTTTCCCGGTATTGCTTCTTATGTTACCTTTTTGCCAGTCGTTGCCACTTGATCTCCTTGTCCGTTTGTTGATGTGCCCGAATGGAGGTAGTTTTAGCCTCGTTCCTACTCAGAAGTCTCTTAACCTGCTTTGTATGACTGTACATGCACTAACGTGCATTTTAAGGAATTCTGTTCTTTGTATTTTTTTCAAACTTTTGTTATAACCTGAAGTGACATATTGTTTTTGTTTGCATGATCACGATTGTGATTTTAAGTTAGGTTGTATTTTAAGCAGTTTAAATGTCCTTTATAAATTATTTCCCTGACTCATGCTCCTTCATCCAAACCCAGTCATTTCTGGAAACTTTCCCAGGAGTTCCGCTGCACTCTGCTCTTCGCCATTAGAGGATGCTTAGCTCCAGGAAATAATTGCTTGGCTTCCTACAAGGCTGAGTCCCCTGGAGGTCAGAGGCTGTGACCTATAAACCTGAATGGCTAACCCTAGCAATTGTGGTCTCAGCAGGTACTGAAAAATGAGCAAGGGATAACATAAGTTAAAATCTCTCTTTCTTTTCAGTATGTGGGTGATTTTTTGCTAAGATTAAACATAGAAATACAGTACCTTATTCAATTTCAAGCAGAAAGTCACTTCCTTTAATTATCTATGTAGCACTGCAATATAAATAAAGAACAAATATTTGGGACACAATGAATACCCGAGATAGGAGTTAGAAAATAGACTATTTAATTCTTAAATAAGTGATGTATGTGATGATTGAAATATATACTCAAGAGATAGAGCTATGGAAGCCTCTATTGTAGAGCAATTAATCTCTCAATTAATGTGGCCAATTATAAATTCACTTTTCATCTTCATTGGTCTTTCCCTGTGCTTACTAATTGAATAAAGAATTCTTTGAGAAAGAGTTATGTAAAGTATGTGATTGTTCTCACAATTAATACATTTTTTACAAAGATGCTTTAACTATTGCTCTATCATTTAAGGGGAAATTAGATCCTTTCATGAGAAAATTGGGAAAATGGCATAGTAGGAACTCTTTTACTGTTAATTTATTACGTGATAGACTGAGGACTGTTGACAAGCTGTGCTTTTTATGATTGGACCAGAATACGATTTTCAAGTTTTAATTCGTGTTCTTTCAGTTTGGTAAACAAAATTGTGCTTTTGCTTAGTATTTATAATTTTTGCTTAATGTAAAAATTTAAAAATGCATCAGAAGGTTTTCTACAGTTTATCTTCCCAAGACAATCGCTGTCACTTGATGTAAGCTCTCAGACTCCGGTGACTACGTGTATAACATATACGTCATTCTATGTATTCTTTAACCTTTACATTTTTTTTTCTTTAATAAGGGACAATTTCCACTGTCAACACACATATGTCTACCTTGTAATCTTAATGGCCACTAAGTATTCCATTGGATGGAAGCACTAAATTCCCAACCAGCTTCCAGCCCTTGAATCTCTCGGGCTGGTTTTAATTTTTTACTTTTTAAAATAAGTTGCATTCACATATCCTTAAAAGTACATGCCCTTAGGAAAACATTCTGAAAATGATATTGTGAAATCAAAACATCTCCACATTTCAAAATTTGATACGTCTCCTGATTACCCTCTAGATAGGTTTTGCTTCTTTAAACATTTCTCTAAGGAGAGCTAGTTGAAATTCAGACCTGCACACATTGCAGCCAGCATGTAGACAGAATTTCCTTTTTAACACTTAATGTTTACTTTGAAATGACTGAATTTAAGTACAGTACAAATTGTTCCTAATTTACATGATATTTTTAAAAAGGCTGCTGTAAGGTGCTCCTTTGGGAGGAAAGGGTATAAGTCATAGCAGATTTTCTCATAAAATTCAGTTAATCAAACTTTCCATATTTTCTGCTTATGTTTTCATATCACCCCACAGATTTTACTAATAATATGTCTAAACCAGTGTATTCACAATACTAGACTTAATTTCTCAAAAGTGAATAGTAGGAGGTGGAGAAATCTCTTTTTGTCTGTTGCTAGTTCTAGTAACTTTTAAAGGGACAACTTCCTATATTTATTTACATAGTTCTTTCTAATCTTCTGGTTTTTCTCTCTCACTACCCTAACGACTACATCCAGTTCCATGCTCAAAATATATTTACCTGTTCCTTGACCCTAAAACAATAGCTAATTTGTTGATCTCCACTTGCTGCAGGGGGAAAGCAAGGCACTTTAACTCACATCCACTAAGGAGTAAATGACATATATACCACACAGAGCCTGTTCAGAGAGTTACTTTTGACAGTAGATGACTTGAATGTATCTAGAAACTGTAACAAAATGACGTATGTCGAATGGAGTCATGAAATAAACCATTTCAGACACTTGGAATATATTATTTTTTATATTTTTACATTGCAGGATAACATAAATGCAATAGAGGGTATTCAGAATGCTAATGTGAAGTGTACAGCTCAGCGATTTTATATAGGTGCACAAAGTTAACTACTAGCCAGACTGAGGTGTAGAACATATCCTGGCCCACATAAGAGTTTCTCATGTACTTTGCCAACACACAGACACACCAAAATTAACTGCTATTTTGACATTCTGAGGGACTTCCATGTTATATTAGATTTGTCTGTGCTCGAACCGTTCTTGCTGAGTAAATATTCCCTCGACCTCTTGCCAGATGTTGGCATCATCTAGTTTGGGCTGATAACAGTGCTACCGGTATGAGTATGAGTCTTTGTGTAGATAGATACACTCATTTCTTTAGGGGCGGAATTGCTAGGTCATGGAGAAGAAGGGGTATGTTTCACTTTATTAGAAATTCCCAAACGAGTTCAAACCTAGTGGTACACTTTGAAATCCCAGCTAGGTGTGTAAGGGGGATTTTATTGCTCTGTACACTCGCCACCTCTTGACACTGTTAGTCATTTTAGCTATTTTGTTGAGTGTAGTGAAAATGTGCTTTTTTTTTTTTTGCATGAGAAAACATAAAAACAAGGGTAGTTTATGACAAACATGCAAAATAAAAGATCTCATAGTTCTTGAACTATTTAATGCTCTATACGTGTATATTTTGAGATCATCATTGTTCTTCCTGTTTTATTCCATTTTAAGATTCTTTTTCTACAGTATTTTTAACGCTCATGTTCTTGGATTTTCCTTTTGATTAAGAATACTTACTGCTGTTATTAGTTTGGTGGCTATTATTTCATGGTTGTCATAGCTTAAGTGCAATAATAAACTTGTTCCCAGCTATTCATCGTGTCATCTCTTTGGTGCAGTTAAACTCCATGCAGTGAGTTTAATTGCCTTTTGAATCTATTCAAAAAGATTACACTATGACTTGGTGCTAAAAAAAAAAGTTACTATGTACAGAAAGTGGCACAGAAATAGATCAGTGCAAAATATATTTTAGTAATAAATATTTTATAGTAATAAATATTTATTATAGTAATAAATATTGTAGATTTTTTAGTAATAAATATTTATTGTAGAATATCTTAATTGACTTCTTTTTGGGGGGAGGGAGGCAAACAATCTCTAATTTATTTTGTTTGCATTTTAATTTTCATCTATCAGTAAGAGAGATAAATGAGAAAAACTTTTGTCTGAATAATTTTAATAGGAAACCTAATGACAGCCTTTCGTATTTGCTGATTTGCTGTTTTCCTGTGTTCATCCTGCCTATTTTCAGTAATTGTACTATTGCAATCTAGTCTCCATATCTTCAACTTTATGTCAGTCATTTTCTGCAGTGAGTACTTAAAAACTGCAAAGGTTCAAACTCCACTGGAGCTTCTATTTTACAGATGCGTTTCGAACTCACATTGCTAATTTTTCGATTCTTTTACAATGGTCCTCATAATTTTTCTCCTCGTGTCGACCCATGGGGCGTGTACTTCCCACGTGGTCCGCATAGCTGGCAACGACTGTCGGAAGTGTTTTTCCTAGTGTGAACCTACATCCAGACCCATCGGGTCAGCACATAGCCTTTTATAACCATCTAACCCTCCATCCGTTTTTGGTATAGGTCATGAAAACAACTTGACAGGTTGAGCTGTATACAAAACTATTGAGAACACGTATCTCGTTTTACCATTTGATTGGTAAAGAAATGGACACTTCAGCTCAGAAACTATACTTCACCGAATTTCCCGAGAGTCCAAAGATATTTTTCATTTTCCACAAGTAAATTAACATATAATGAGCCTCGTTGTTGTTCTTTGGTGAGTGTTTTGCAATAGAGCATATGTAGGCCTTTACGAATTATATGTTGAGGGGTGCATGTTATCCCTAAACTTCAAAATTGATTAACACAAAATATGTAGGGTTGGGGTGGGCAAGGAGGGGAGATATAAAAGATAATGAGAAATTCACTCCTTTTATGTTCATCTTCTCTTGCTGGACAGTCTCATCTTAATGAGATTTTTTTTTTTTTTTTTAATGCTAAGATGTCTGATTTTTGGATACTTCATATAATCTTAATTTTACTATTAGTTCAAGTCAGAATAAATTGTTGTTTATGTAGGTCAAGGATAATCACACATGGCAATTGCATGTTGAACATAATATGTAGTAATAAAAAATTCTAGAAAAATGTGCTCTAAAGAAATGATAAATACTAATGTTTTATCATAAGGAACCAGAGAGCCAATAATAGACTATTTGCTGTTTATATGGATATGTCATTACTAGCCTTTATATCCATAATATAAAGATGTATAAATAATTTATCAGTAATTAAGTTAATACATTACAGTAAAGGATGATATTTATATGACCAAATAATTCCTGCCAGAGTTGAGTATCTGTAACATTGGAAAATTTACTTAACTCTTCAAAGCTAAAATGGTGATGATAAAACCCCACTTAACATCAAGAGCCGTTGAGAGTGGATGATAGGATCTCAAAAGGAAGTAGACCTAAGAAATATTTTATAACTCAATGGATCGTTGTGATTGTGTTGTCCTTTACACTTTATGTAAAGATGTTGGATAAATTCATGATTTTTTTTTCTTCTTTTGCTACTTAGAGAAACGTTTGAAGCTGGAGAAAGAAATCAATGATACTTGACGCTCCCATGTACACTCCAGGCAGACTCTGGGGACAGGAGGGCACTTCTTTATGGGACAAGTCGGCTCCGTTCTGAAGGGCCACTTTCAGCCTGGTTTTGTGTATAGGAGAGAACTGTGACAAAGAGGAGTACCTACGAATGAAGTGGGTTCCCTTGAGGGAGGAGGGGGCACATTTCAAAGCAGAGAGGGGCAGGCACGGTGAGGATGGGGACTGTCCCCAACCTGTGCACTAACGAGAAGCCCCAACTCTGTCAGCGCCATGGGATCGAAGTGAGGGAAAGGTCTGTCCCTCTGGCAGGAGACCTCGATATTGTCTAAGCCTGCGCTGGCTTCTTCAAGCAGAATACCTAGACCTTCCCGATGCATATGCGTAGAGAGCTGGTCTAGATTAGACGACTGGACATTAGAAAAGTCATTCTTCTAAATAGATGGCAGGTTGAGGAAAACCTCCATTACGCGGTGGAATCCACTCAAAAGAGAGGTAGATGGTACTTACTGTGAGGCCTGAAGGAGGTACAGCTGAGGAATGCCAGGCCAGAGACCATTTCCCCTCGAGCCATTGTAATTATAATTAGTAATCGATAAGATTTATCGATCACCGTGTATGTGCCAGATTTTGCTATAGGTAGTTTCAAAGTTTTATGTTGTTTAATCCTCACAACGACTCTATGAGTGTCACGATTTCGATGCTATCAAAATTCCCCTTTCGTAGATTAGGACACAGGGTCTCAGAAGCTTAAGGAAGTTTCTGAAGACTGCACAGCATGTAAGCAGCAGAACGCGGTGCCAGCCCTGGGCAGTCCGGCCCCAGGCCCAGGCCCAGGCCCAGGCGCCTTCACCCTCCTGTCAGACGGCGTCCCCGTCCTGACTTCCACACCGCTTGTCTCCACAGCTGACAACTTTAGCCTGCGCGCTCATATTTTTCTCTCTTTGATGTTCCCTCCCTGTGACCCCAGTGCTCCATGCTTATTTGGATGCTGTTATGACGGAGGCGAGGGAGGGCTGCTGGGTCAGATCTGCCACGACTGCCACATCGATGCATTTGCTGAGATTTGTGGTGAATAGTAGCGTTTATCTAAGGCACTGCGGCCGTAGTGATCCCCCACTGTAACCAGCAGCACTGGGGGCCACATGATGGGAGACAGTATGACAGACAGAAAGGGTTGGAGGTTAAGCGGACATCTTGGGACTGCTTCTCAAACAAGATGTCCCTTACCCCCACTTGTATCTGTAAGAAAAAAAGAGAGAAAAAAACAACAAAAATTTTAAAGTTTCTTAATTAAAACCATTTCAAGAAAGACAAAGTGGCAAATACCAAAAATAAAATCAGATATGTATTGCGGATTTTACTTCTCCATTTCCAATTACTTGATAGCTTATGAACTAAACTGACGCATCGTGTATATTTAGTGATTTTTTTTTTTTCAGTTCTTGATAATTATCAGGCCAAAAATACATAACAGAATAACCGAGTTTATGATTAAATTTCACATCTTGTAATGCATACTCCTTTCCAGAAGTTTAACAAGTGATTTTCAGAGTTTCCCCTGCATGCGAAGCTTACTCAGGAGAATAAAAGCTACTCTCCTAAACTTACAGTTCACAAAAGGGCCTTACAAGCCTGTGTGCGAGAATGTTCCAACTTGTCCTGAGGGAAGCGTGGATTTCTTGGCTGCAGTAGTTCTCAGGAACTATCACTTTTCCTGGCTGCTAAAGGCACCTAACAGATTTTTGTCGCCAAGTGTAAATCATCCAGAGCCACCACAAAGATCATAATACATGGCATGCTTGGGAGACATTATTTCTCCCTCCTCTGGTGACAATCCCGTAATAGGTGCCTTGTCCCTCCAGTGTCGTCAGCAGCCCCCTGACACCGGTAAGGTCACAGGATTTCATTTTAGTTTTTGTATAATTTCCAGCTGGAAGGATTTTGATTCCTAACCTGCCCGACTCTCAGGGATGTTATTTTAGGTTGCATTTTGGAAATTTTCCTCCAGTGACTCCCTCGAGACCTTTGTAACCTGTGTTACGCTTCTTTGTTTATTGTGTAACTTTTAGAAATTCTATTTTATAGGCACAACTCCCCGTCTCACTTCATTAATTTGTTTTATTCTGATACTGTACTCTTAATTGGTGGCGGAGAGATTGCCTAGATTCATGGGTTAGATACCACTTGACTATTACCTAGTGAAGTAGTTCAGCTTCTCCGTTTCTCTCTAATGCTAAATGCAGCTGTGTTATTAAACTTCCTTCGGGCATCGCATAATGATATTATGAAGTTAACATGGTTATTAAGCGAGTTCGAATATCGTATATTGATGAAGGCAGGATCTTTTCAATAGATTAAAAAAATCAATTTTACTATATATTCTGTGATTAGATTAAAATATTTAACATTCAAAAAGATATTCAGTGAAGAAAGCCTATGTGTCAATCACCTGTCTGGGAGAATCAAGATTCAGCAGTAAAAGCAAGAGATAAATCCTTGCTTTCACAGAATTGTGACATGGGAATTTGCTTTTCTAGAAGCAAAAGGGACTATGTTAAATATTTGTGACACGCCTTCTCTGACCATAGGCAAATATTGAGAACTAATGTAACTAAAATTCTGGAGGGAAACTTAAATATAATCTAATCAGACTCATGAAGATTATAGAAGATCTCCAGGAATGACATTATTTATCTAAGATTATCACAATGTGACAGATTTATAGCCATCCATATTAAGAGTGTTTACTTTTTGTTAACAATTAATAGATGGGATGCATGTCCGTTTTTAAAACTTGCAATAAGACAGAAGACTATAAAGACTACTAGAAAATCTTTGGAAATAATATTCAAAAATTTTGCATTCTCAATAATCAGTTTTAACTCACAAAACCTCCACCATTGTTATCTGAGCATGGAGTTGTAGGTTTCCCTAGGAAATGCTCCCTAAATCATGCATCGTGTTCGTGGCAGAGCATACATACCACTCTGGGTCTACCTTTCTGCAATCCTGCCTGCTAAATACCTTTAGTTAAGAAAGCTAAGTTATGTTAACTGGGCCACGTGATACCAAGGAAATTGTACCTAAATATAAGAATTGCTAATGAGACTTAATGGATAGGTTGGTAGCTGTATTATGAGGCTAAACCATGTACGTGTGTGTGTGTGTGTGTGTGTGTGTGACTTACACCTGACATTTTTCACAAGCTTCTGATAAACCCATCATCTGGCATGTGCTCTCTGTCTGCTTTACATCTTTCACAGTTAAATAAAGTGGTGTGTGAGACACAGACTATCACAGAAACCTTTTCAGTAATTTTAAACCAAGGACCAATGGCCACTGTCAGTGGTTATGTAGCTTGCAAGTAACCCGCCCCCTGCACTCCACCCCAGACCTGCACCCCATCTACGCAGAGCTATCTTATCCACCTAGGAAAATAAGATACTACAAAGCAAATAGAAAATAGATGGTAGCTACAATGAGAAGACAACAGAATATGAGAATTCAAACACATCTAATCGCAAAAATTCTCCACCAACAATGATCACAAAGAAGAAAACTTGAACACACTCTCTGAACCAGAATTAAATATCCTTAAATAAGCATTTGCAGGCATGATAAAATTCTTTGTTCAGCAATGTTAAAAAACTAAGAATAAATAACAAAATCAAATCAATCAGGAAGATGTTAAATGAGAATTAAACAAACCAAGAATAATTGAGAAAAATTACTGTAATAATTGAAGAAAAACATGAAAATGAAAAAATATTATTTGAGACTGAAATACAAAATGATCAAAGGGAAGTTAGATTTTACCAAAACTGTAATACAGTGAAAAAAATAAACGAAAATTTTTAAAGATTTAAAATGAATCAGAAAAGACATGAACTATCTAAAAGACAGGACAAAAATCCATTATATTTTTAATGAAACTTTGAAGAAAAAATAATGCTACTTAAATATATAGAATACTATAATTCAAAAATTTTTTCCGGATATAACAGACCTGAATTTATTTTTAATAAGGTCACTATATACCTGGAAAAATTGTCCTAGATTTTTCCAAATCAAGACATTCTGATAAAATGGTGATGTCAGTAATAAATGATAATATTCAAGGCCTTAGGAGAAAAGACCAAGTCAGCTACAAGGGAAAGGAAATCTGGTTGACATTGGACTTAAATGAAATCTACAAATCAGAGAGACTCCAGCATTTTCAATATAGTAAAGAAGAGAAAATGTGAAGAGAGATTTTATATCTAGCCAAGCTGTAATTCAAAATTCAAGACTAGAAAAGTTTTCAATATGCCAAAAATTATGGGTTCAGAAAAAATACCCAATGATCCAGTAGAAAATTGGTTTATTCAGTCAAGAATTAGAGGGGGGAAATTTCCAAAAGAACCGATGGAGGAAATTAAATATATATAATTGTAGATGTCATACTACGACAAATGTGGATTCACGTGTGGAAAAAAATAGATGTAACAACACAGAAATATTGCAGTGTAAAAATTTGCGAGTCGTGTAAAAGAAAGAAAGAAAGAATATAAACGTATTCATTCATATCGTTAGTAAGTGGGAGTGAAATATATAGCATGAAACTGAAATCCAATATCAGACCTAAAGGAAGGAAGAGGCATTGAAGGCGTTGTAACTATATTTGTACATATATATATAAAGCACTAGAACAAAATACAAGCATCCCTAAAGACTCAAAAGAAAGCAGAATAATTAAGAGAATTAGAGTTGGCATGAAGAAAAAAAAATCACATGAACAAAAATATTTTGACAGAACAACCGAGTAGTTATATAAATAAATGCCAATGGGCTTCATTCAAGTATTAAAAAATAGAAATTTGAAATTGGCCTATAAAACTTAACCTTCAAAATGCTATATACAAGAAACATAAAAAAATAACCGTAATGAAGGGAATCAGAAAAGTATCAATATAATAATAATATAATAATAATAATAATAATAATAATGGGATAGAAAAAAGAAAATTGGGAATAATAAGAAATCAGGGGTTGTAATCCTCTTGTCAGAAACAATTACAGAATTCAGACTGATGGGTAGAAGGATCATAGGCCATGTATGTTTGCTAACTGGCTTTTCCAAAGGAAGAGTAAATTTTTTCTTTTGTTATCTTCCAGGCAGGAGGTAGTTTTGATGTAGGACAGGGCAAATGTCCCCAAGTAGAGGCGGGAGACCAATCTGTGCACAGAGAGAAGAGGAGGGTCCTTTGGTGGAGAGTGTGGTAAGAATTCAACACACACGCCAAAGTTGGAGTCAAAAGGAAACTTTATTAGAAAAGTTTCCTTCACACTCCACAGAGCATGTGGTCTCCTCCCAGAGACAGAGAGAGAGGGACCGAGAGAGGCTGGGAAAGATGGTGAGTATGTGTAGAGGGATGTGTTTAGGGAATTTAGTTTATATATCATTCTTTAGTTCTTGTGAGTTATGGTTTAAAAGACTTTGTTAACCGATTTCCTTTGATATGGACAAACAGTGAGGAAGGGACGAGTATGTAGCGTGAAAAGGTAAGCATACACAGAGTGAAAGGCCTGCTCCCACTTCCCAGCCTTTAATCCCTCGGTTCCCCATGGCTTTAGCCATAGAGAATGACTCTTGGCTCCTGGTTCCCCTTCACAGGTGTGGGGATGGGTTGTTAGTCATCCAGCAGGGATCTTCCTTCCTTCTGCAGGTGTCTGCCTGGCCTGGCCTGGCCTGGCCGCAGGGCTGATCAGCACAGTGCAGTCTCTGAATGTAGCTTGATTCACATTTTAATTCTCTTGCCTTCTCCTTACATTAGTTTCACATCTTGGGGTGCTGGGCTCCTACCCGCCTCCAGAGACTGGGAGATGGGAGCCCTAGCTTCCTCCATGATCACATTTCAAAGGGATGGCGCTCAGGGTCCTCCTTTTGAGGAAGAATGTCCTCAAAATTAAAGGGGGGAAATTTCTGAAAGAACTAATGGAGGAAATTAAATATATATAATTGTAGATGTCATACTATGACAAATGTGGAATGTTAAGGCATTCTTAGTCCCCACGTAGACCTGCATCAAATTGATTTGGATAAAGAAGGCAAAAGGTGACCCAGGACACCTTTAAACATAGAATTCTGACTTCCATTCTTAGTGGGATGTATTCTAAGCATGAAAACAATTGCAAAGTAATCTTGAATTTTTCTTAGTTGCCTTGTTATTGATACTCTTCAGGGAATTAGTGATTTTAATACGAATTTGTATTCATTGTAAGATTGAAAAAGTAGTAACTAAATACAAAATGATGTCGGTGACAGCTTAGTCCTAGGGTGAGATGAGGCAGTTATCAAGGATGTTACTGGGAAAATTAGGGAAGTTTGGATGATGTATCAATGTGAAATTCCTTGTAATGTAGGGAGGAGGCAAGAGAATAAAAATGTGAATCCAGCTGCATTCAGAGACTGCACTGTGCTGATCAGCCCTGAGGCCAGGCCAGGAGTATGCCTGCAGATCAAGGGAAGGTGTCTGCAGGGATTAACAACAACCCATTCCTCATACCTGTGAAGGAGAACCAGGAACCACAGTCTTTAAATGGCCACTCTACTCAAATAAGATCCTTCATTTCCTATGGCTAAAACCTTGGGGAACCTGTGGATCAAAGGCTGGGAACTGCCAGTGGGCCTTTCAGGCTACGTATTCTTCCCCTTCCCCTTCCTCACTGTATGTCCACATCAGATTAATGGGGACTGAATAATGAGATATAAACCGAGTTCCCCGAACATTCAGGATCCCTCTCGCTCTCTGCCTCTGAGAGGAGACCACACTCTGTGGAGTGTGACCCCTTTTCTGATAAACTTTCCTTTGACTCTAACTTTGGCGTGTGTGTTGAATTCCTTCCACAGCCTCCACCAAAGGACCCTCCTCTTCTTTCTGTGCATGGCTTGGTCTCCCCGCCTCCCCCTCAGCTCCCCCGACTCAGGGACATTTGCCCTGTCCTGCATCACTTGCACTTGATGATTGTATATTGGTTATTTAAAAGAATGTCCCTGTTTTAGGACACGTCTTTAAATATTTATATGTGAAATGACATGATGTCTGCAACATATTCTTACGGTTTCAGAATTGTGAATGAGAGAGAGAGAATGGAGAGACGAGCACACTCAAAGTTGGTGAAAAGCTAATAACGCTAATAGGTATAAATCTAGTTAAATGTCATTCATTGTATTATCTTTTCAACTCCTTTGTATCATTGAAAAATTTCAAAGCCGTTAAATAGAGAGTTAGCTCCATCCCAAAATAAGTTAGAAAGTGCATTATAAACAAAACGATGGGAATAATTATTTCCTAAAGCAAAATGACAAAAACAGTTTATGCAGAGATGGTTTTTCAAGGTTTGGCAAATCACAGAAATAAAATGTAGTCGTAGTCTTTGAGTTGTAAAATAGGCTATGGAAATTCAAAGGGAAGACAGTGGTCTTCAAGAAAAAGGCTTCCTCTTGCTGGAGAGAATGTTTTCATTTTGGAAAACTCAGCTTTGCGTTTTCCCTGCAGAACTTGACACGTAGTTGCTGCGCCCGAAAGCACAAGCGCTGTGTTTCGCGTTGCACAGTTGTATTAGTGTTTGGAGCAGCAGCACTAGGGTAGGTGTATATCTATTTATACATTATGCATATTCTGTAGGTAATATGTCATTTACAATGAAAACCACACAAAACTACAATTATAAAGAAGCCAAAAAAGATAAATAGGAACCGAAGTTCAAGTATCAATCATTTCAAGTGCCCCCGAGCAGCGCGCCTCAGGGTTTGGAGACTACTACAGCAAATGCTCGCTTTGCGACTACTGTGCATTGATGAAAGACGTTGGTTTTACAGTTCCAAATGAGAAAAAGTTCAATGGCTGGCAAAACTTTGGAGAATTGGAAGAAGCAGCAGTAGGTTTTATTACAGATGGAAGTTTCTGAATAGTGACTCATATTCCTCAAGGCAGAACTTAATGGGTGGAGTGGGGAAAGGAACACCAAATTATTTCGGTAGAATCCGAGCGCTTGGTCTTGTGCCTGTCTTCCGCGGGTCTACCGAACAGGCAACAGTGGATCTTGTCCAGAATGTGCAAGTCCAGCCCTGCACTAGAGAATAGAGTAGCTCTGTCAGGAGAGCAGTATGGCGGCAGTGGCTTAGTGGATCAGGTGGATGAAGGAGAGTGAAGGCAGAATGGAGTGTCCGGGGCCCAGGGACTGCAGCCAATAGGCTGACGGATATGGACGGGGACTCACGAAGGAGGCTGAGTTTTAATTTTCCATGGAAAGAATTTCAGTCTTCAAGTCTATATGGAAAAAACAATTTACTGAGCTTTTCTGGAATTGAGATCATTTTTCTGTTAGCAGACAGAATGGAATTCAAAGTTAAAATTAAATTGTTATGAAAAAGTTATAATTCGAATGGTTAAAATTGATGTGAAAATTCCCATCTGCTACCTAAAGAAAATTAATTTTTTTCTAAAGAAAATACCACTGGAAATAATCACCAGTAATTTTATGAGAACATTCTTCCACAGGATGGAATAATAGAAACAAATGTCTTACACACACATTTATACATATAAATATAAAAATATAAAAACACTTATCACATATTACATGCTTACATTCATTAAATACTTATCACATATTACATATATATATATATGGCAAGCATGTAATATGTGATAAGTATTTAACGAATGCCTGTTTGTTCATGACTCTGATCTAAATGTTGGCGATATTATGGTAAAAAAATACGAAAAAAAAAAAAAATTCCCGTGCTCTGATGTAGCAGATTTGTTGATAATTAGATGGGGGTGGGTACTGGCATGGACCTGACTCAGGCCCGGTGGCTCATTCAATTAAATACAATATTCGAGGACATTATTGTGTTGGATCCCATGGACTTGGAATGCCTCGGTTTGTTAAAATTTCATTTTTATTTAAAAATTTGAAATTTATTTTAAATGTACCAGTTTAAATTTACACTCTGATTTTCCCAATCATCGAACCTTTGTTAAAAATATGATAAAAATTAGGTTTTCATAATTCTTCAAGTGTCTAGTTAGCAAAAAGTAGATAACAGGAGGCTTTCTGAGAATTCTATAACAAAGCTTCTGATTTTCATGAGATGAATTTAAGGAACGAAGTTCAAATATATTCACATAAAGATTACATTAAATACCCAAGGAAAAGAGTTAACTTATATTGTGTAAATGGGCCATCTTGAATTTTTCACATGAGGCTTCTTTAAGACAACAAGATAACATGAAAAGGACAAAAGGGCCAAGTGCAAATAAATCATCCGCATTTTCTCATGGAGGAATTATGTTCTCTAGCGGAAAATATCAAGCTCTAAATGTCTGTCACTTTTAGGCAGAAATTACCTGTTAGCTATTAACAACCCTTTGGAGACCTGTCAAGTGAATTTTAAAAATTTTAGTATGTTGATTCAAGTTTCTTTCAAAATTGTATGTTCTGTTCTTTGCTACTCCTAATTTATTTTATGGATTTTTAATGTGAATTATTAGCTGTTTTTCTTGGCAAACACTTTCCCTTTGCCTACATTCCACTCTTTTATCATAATTGTAAGCTCTTGGTTTATCGATTTATTACTTCATATTTTTATTAAATCCTATTTAGAAACACACAATGGAGTTTTCTCCTGCTTCTCGGGGTAACTTTCACTCTTGGTTACTTATTAGATATTTGCATTCTATCTTCCTTTTAAAAATATGTACATTGGCATGTATCCATGTTTTTGTATATAGGCGTGTATTTATGGTAAGGTTATGTGGCTAATTACCAGCATTTGTTGTCTTGATCATGCTTAATTTAGGCAGCTCATTTCAGAGCTTCTGTTTGTTTTGATCTAGTTTGAGTGAATTCCCCTTCATAGCTTTCCCATCTTTACCTTGTTTCTCTTTTCATTCATTCAATTGTTCAGTAAAGAGCATGGAATTGAGTCCATACTTACTGTGCCCTCCGTGTCAGGCACCGTGCTGACTCAAGAATCATTGGTGACAAAAGCAGACAAAGTCTTTGTTGTCATGGAGCTTACCTTTACTGGGGAGACGGAAAGTAAAAGACAAGTTAAATAGATCATCTCTTAGTGAAAAGACCAAAGGAAGAAGTAAAGGAAAAATAAAGATTAAAGTATGAAGGATGCTGTTGAAATTTTACACAATGAGGATGACGTTATTGAGGATGTGACTTTGGAATACAGATTTCTTACTTGTTGGCTACGAAGGGGGCGAGGCTGGAAGTAGCTTCCCACCAGCAGGGAGAGGGCTCAGCCTAATGGGGACTGTCCTGTCTGAGGACATGGCTTGGTTCTCTCGTTGGGGATCCCAACAGTCGATCTGCCTGAAGGCCTCTCCAAAAAGCCAGCAGTTTAGCGCATGCATATAACATGAGCTCACTTTCCCACTTACTCAGCACAGAACTCTTGAAAATGGGTTTCCAGCAAATTCCATTCCCAGTAGAGTGAAAATTAAGAATTCTTGTGGTGCTTTTTTTGTTCCTGTGTACATACTTTTGTTCCTTTGTGTATATATATATTTTTACATTTAAATCATCCACCGGGAAATTAGTTTTGAATAGGAGAACAAACTTAAATTATGCCATTTTCTTAACTATTTTAAATGAAGGAAAAATAAAAAAATCTCTGCATAAGAAAGAAAATCCTCAAAATCTAAAAACAAATCACCAGATAAGAATAAACATTTGCAACATTATTAGAGATAAATGGCTTTTGTAAGCCATGTAAATGATTTCTACAAGTCAATATAAAAAAAAAAGATACAAAGAAAACCAATTAAAAATAAAAAAAATGGGCCCCATGAAAAGTTTAAAAAAAGGAAAATTTTTTTTCAGTTAGATATGTAAAAAAGGTGCTATACTCACAAGGTACGAGAGAAATGCCAATTACGTGACTTCCTCTAAAAGAATACAGTAGTAATCCCCAACCTTTCTGGCACCAAGGACTGGTGCTCCTATGAGAATCTAATGCCTGATGATGTGAGGCAGAGCTGAGGTAGTGATGCTGGTGCTGGGGAGCGGCTGCAAATACAGATGAAGCCTTGCTCCCTAGCCCTCTGCTCACCTCCTACTATGTGGACCAGTTCCTAATAGGCCACAGACTGGTACTGGTCTGTGGCCTGGGGGTTGGGGACCCCTGGAATACAGTGAAGGGGACAGGATATACGTGATTACACGTTTGTGATTATGTCATAAGAGATGTAATGCCCATTTTGTTGATTCTCTGGCTTGCTGGTTTTGATGATGTAAGTGGCCACATTGCAGGGCCCAGAGCATAAGGAACTGAGGTTGACCTCTAGTTGCTGAGAGTGGCTTTTAGCCAACAGTCTGGAAGAAAGTGAAATCCTCTGTCCTAAAGTGCAAGATGAACTCTGCGTACAACCCGAATCATCTTGGAAGAGGATTCTTCCCCAGTTGAACATTCAGGTGAGGTTGTAGCCCTCACCTGACACCTTGGTTGCAGTCCTAGGTAATTTGGCTAAGACACAGCTGGACTTCAGTCCCATAGAAACTGTGAGAAAATAAATGAACATTGTTTTAAGCCCATAATTTTGCATTTGTTATTTTGTTATACAGAGGTAAATAAATAATTTAGCATCTATGCACAAAAAATTTTGTGACATTTATAAAAATAGCTATTAATATACAATTTGATCCAATAATTCCTATTTAAGAAATTTATTTTCCAGTTTTACTATAGATATGTGAAGAGATATGTGTGCAAAAATAATCCATTGTAGCAAGGTTTCGTAATAGCAACAGAATGGAAAAAAACTACACGCCATTTAATAGATGTCTAAACAGATAGTGATAGATTATGGTATAATCACTAAGAACATTATAAACACTGAAGACAGCATGTGTATTTAAAAAATCTTCAAGATACTTTTTCAGTGGAAACATAGGGTGGAGAATATTCTGTATAAAAATGTAACATCTGTAAAAGGTCAAAAGATTACACAGAATTAAACTTGCATAGGTGTAGATTACTCTGGAAAAATAAATACATAGAATTGGTGAAATTGATTGCCTTTTTGGAATGGCACGAGCAACTGGAAGAGAGGGTTGAGAAATTACAGCAAATTACAGCTGGCTCTCTGTACCCACACTTCTGCACCCGCAGATTCAACCAACCAGGGATCAAAATATTTGAAAAGAAAAATCCCAGAATGTTCCAGAAAGCAAAACTTGAATTTGCCAGATGAAAGCACTGTGCTATATCCATGTGAATGAAGTGATGTGTAGACATACCCGCTGTAGCCCACATGCAAATATAGGTTATGTGCAGATACTAAGCCATTTTATTATAAAGAACTTGAGCATCTGTGAATTTTAGTATCCGTGGGAGTCTTGGAACCAGTCCCTGGCAGATATCAACGGATGACTGTATTTTAGTGTCCACTTTTTTTGTATCTTTGGATTTTTAAATTATGTGTATATATTTCATGTTTAAATATTGTTTTTAAATAATATGAACTAGAAACAGATTATTAAAAAATAACGAAGTTATCGTGCTAAACTTCTTCCTGAAACTATAGCTAACTAACATTTCCCAGAGTGTATGATTATAAGAATAGTTCACTCTTTGATGGTGAATGCATTTGTGAAACAGTCTTGACGTTGTTCCCTTACTTTGTGTGTACTTGCTACATTATTCATTTACTCAATAAATAAATAGTTGAGTGCTTGCAAGATGTTCTGCTACTTATCACAGTTTTAGGTTCTGTGCGGAATTCGCATACAAATGAGGCAAGGTCCCTGGTCTCCGTACTTTATAAGGTAGCAAAGCAAATCTAAGAAGCAAAAACTAAGAGTATGTGGCCAGAAATATAAATGAAGCACATGAGAAGGGCTTGTGGGCTCACACAGGAAGTTCTGTCTCCTTTCTAGTATGTTCCTGATCACGGAGAGTGCATTTAATCTAATACTGAAGTGGAGATAAAATATCAAAACTTTAGGTGCGTTCAGAAGGCATTTCAAACACATGGACCTGTGCAAAGCTGATAGACATTTTGAAGAAGGAGGCGCATGTGCTTTGGCTAGCAGGCAGAGTTCTTGAAGGTGTCGAGTGAAAAAGTAGGGGTAAAGGCAAGGAAGAGATTTTTAGGAATGACTCATGGAGTTCCTTGAAAGTAAGAAACTTTATTTAATAAGAAATGATGAGTGATATAAGATTTCTGAGCAGAGTAATAGAAGTCAGAGCTGTGAATCAGGAATGTGATTCGGACAGTGGTGTGGAGGTGGCTTCAGGTGAGATTAATTTTGGTTGAATTTGGGCTTTTGTTGTAGATGAATTAAAATTGCAGTAGTCATATGGAAACATGAAGGTGGAACTCAGTAGCATGCTGGGTGACTAGCTGAAGATTTTAAACTGTATATGAATACTGGGGGAAAAAAAGAATGGGGCCCAGGAATTATATTAGTGAAAACTTTCATTCGAGGAACAACAGAAATCACCAAGTTATATTTCTCAGGGGAAAAAATATTAAAAAAGAAAAAAAAAAAAACCCTGATATTTTACAGCATTAAAAGGAGATAAAAAATTCACAAAGAAACAGTCATACATCATAGTGAATTAACATTTCTGTGTTTAAATTTTAATTCAAAATTAAATATATATGTGGACACACACATGAAATAATGGCATTTATTTTAACAAGAGTTGTATTCATTATTAGGTTAATTACTATCATTTTGTTTGATTTTTTAAATGATAAATTTCCTCTGGAACATTGGTAAATGCCTAATATTCTCAAATTAGATCTTCTTTTGAAAATTATTATTTTGGCACAAGGTTTACAATGTATAAATAGATTTCTCTTTAGAGGCTTATGTAGAGAAAAACAATTTTAAAATTTTAAAATGTAGGAGTATGTGGTAGTCACCCTGAAACTTTCTCGCACAGCTGATTTCTCTAATTCTTATTTAGAGATACAAATATAACAAATCACTTCAACATTTTATCAGTTTTATTATGGGAAAAATGAAGTAAAGGAATATTAATTGTTAGTAATTTCTGAGCTTCCTTTAATAGTGAAGGGCAAAGAGGGAAGATTTAAAAAAAAAACAAAACTCTGCCATCTGGATTAATATTCAAAGTAGATTAAAGCTGAACTTTCAGTGAATTTAGTACATTCGTTTGCATGTTGAGATTACACGGCATGAACTTTTTTTTTTAACAAAAGATAAGCTGTACTTCAACCTCTATTACTATTATTGTGTCCTATCACAGAGTCAATGCTCTTCTTTCAAGGCAAAATGTCACTGTCCTTTAATTTCTTTTTAGAGATTATTCCTGGTCCAGTCATCTCTTAACACAGTATAAATTCCTACTACGTGAAAGAAATTCTAGTAAGCGTTCATTTGTCAGAGGAGAATACAGATAGCATCGATCAGTCTGGAGCACTTTGCTGGGCGTTGGAAATGCGATGCTGGTGACGCAGACATCGTTCCTGCCTCGTAGAACTTAGAGTGTTCTTTGGTGGGCAGACATTTTTCTTATAACTCCTGACCAGTGAAGGCCTATGACAGTTAAAGGTGACCTGGCACAGCCACAAGGGCCAGCGAGGGATTGAGGAGCACTAAAGTAAGACAAATCCCTGACTCCACAGTCAGATCCATTGTTGGAAATACTTCCAAATAAGAATCGTTTATATAAATGTTGGCGCCATTTAAAGAGACAGAAAATAGAAGAAGAAATTGAGAGGGGGCGGGTATAGTATGGAAAATTGCCTAGTTGCCTCTCAAGTGAACTATTAAGCAAGCTATTTTAGAGATCATAGAACAGAAATGTTCACAGACTAGATTAAGATGCTAACAATATGTGCTTTGTTTAATTCATTCCTGACACAAAGCAAAGCAAGGAGAATGAGATGGGCTGAGTTAACAACCTCATGATAAGCGAGAGAATGGAAAGATTATGTTACCTGAGCCCATGTTTTGCAGAGTCCTTAGGTCCTATCTCAGATGCACCAGTTACCCCCAGTGATGGTGTGATTATCAGGAGAACTGAAGTTAAAGAAGAGGGTTTAGCAGTCACGCTGCACCTGGAGCCAACCTATACTATATTGGCCACTTACGTTTACCACAGTTGTTGCTCCCCGGTGAGCCTGATGATGAGCTCTAAGTGACATCGGAGTTTCTTGGCAGAACGTGGGGCCAAAACAGGCCTGTGATGGGTGTCACCAAATGATGGCCGATTTAGGGATGATTAAGCTGCTTCTCTGGAAGTGTCGTAGAATTTACAGTGTCGTAGAAATTCTACATCACTTAATGTGGTCTTAATTTGGTCTTTCCATCCTTTCTGTTTATAAGCAACACTCTTGTTTGCCTCATCTTTTTAAAAAAATGTATTTTCCATTATCCTATGTATCCTTATCATGTCTTCCAGATTACTAACGTACTCTGCATACCTGATGTATTTTACACATTCAGCCTTTGTCTCATGAGATGATTACTTGCTTACTCATCATCTCCGATTAATACCGTATGAGTTTGCTTACATCTCAAAGGCTACTCATCTATTCTCTATAGTTAGCTCTTCCTATGTGTTCTGTCTCCTGTCTGTTCTATTTGTTTTTCTCTTTGAATTTTCTCAAGCTATAGAACAAAAATGCATTACAGTAGGTAAAGGATATTAGGTTGATTTGGAATGAACAAACCAAAACCATGTTAATAGATTTAGAAAAATTGAATTGGTTAATTGGCTGGTAGTCTTAAACATTTCAAATACAGAATAGTTTCAGATGATAACAAATTCCAGAAAGTAGCTAAAGAATAGGTGCTGAATTGAGTGAAGTAGAAAGTTGTCAGAGATTAGGATGATGTGAGATTGAGGAGCCAGGGAACTGGTAGGTCACGTGGGAGGACATGGAATTCATGCAGGATATGGCATGCTTTGTGGTGGAGATTGATTTTTGAAAGTGAAAACAACCGTGAATGCTTTGGAATAACTTATTAGGTCGTGAGGTACTGTACTTTTTAAATGCCCCTCCTTTTGATGTACCGAATATTGTTAAGTGTTTTTTATTTATTTCATAAAAGATTTTTTGTCTATACTTGGTCTACAGTTTATTTATTTATTTGTTTATTTGTTTATTTATTTATTTATTGTATTTTGGAATGTCTAATATCAGATTTGTATTGGCTTCACAAAAAGAATTGGAAAGGCTTTCTTCCTCTATGGATAAGATTGTGTCAAGTGGTCTTATTTCTTCCTTAAATGGTTTACAGGACTCCCACTTGAAAATCATATGTGCCTGTAGTTTCACTTGCAGGAAGATTTTTTTAAAAAATCAAGTTTAATTTAAAGAAAAAAGTAAGGCTAATTTGATTTTCTGTTCCATCTTCCATCTGCTTTGGTAAGCTATGTTTTTAAACATGTTTGCTTCATCCAGCTTGTTCATCCAGTTTGTTATCATAAAGTTGTTTATTACTATTCTTTCCATGTCTATAGGATCTATCTATGGTAATAACCCCCCTTTCATTTCAAATACTTATCATTTATTCTCTCTTGATTAATCTAGCTAGGACTTCTATAGATTTTGTTGATCTTTCCAAAGAATCTGTTTTGGCATTTTTAATTTTCTTCATTTTATTTTTATTTTCTATCTTATCGATCTCTGTTCTTATCATTATTATTTCCTGTCTTTAACTTAATTTGGATTTCTTTTGTTTTCCTGGCTTCTTAAGGTAGAAGCTTAGGTCACTTATTTTTGATCTTCAATTCCAATATAGGTATTTAAGGTGATCAATTTTCTAATAATAATGGTTTTAGCTGAATTCATTATCTTTCTGCATGTTGCATTTGAATTTTCATTTTGTTTGTAATATTTCCCAATCCTCCTTTTTTATATGTTCTCTGAATGATGCATTATTTAGAAGGACATTTTTGTTTTTCCAGATATTTGAGGTTTTCCTAAATATCTTCAGTGTTTTTAGTCACAGAGCATACTATTTCAATCCTGCTAAGTTATTTTTATCTTTATTTTCTGGCACATTGTGTGGTCTGTCTTGTGAACATACGAAACAAATATGAAAAAAACATGTATTCTGTTTTGGGGAGACGCAGTGTTTTATAAACATTTCTCCCACTTTCCATAAGAAAGAAACTAGATATAGAGTTATCACTGCTGGTATGGTATTCAACATTCAGCAAGAATACCATACCAGCAGTGATAACTCTATATCTAGTTTCTTTCTTAAAGAAGATCTCAAGATTTTATTCAGAAGCTACGGAAGAAGTATTAAAAAACAGTCTTGCTTGGCACATATCTATTTAAAATTTTACTGCTGAAACCAAACAATTATTTATCCTCAGACCGTCTTTTGCTAGGTGGAATTTATTCTTTTATTAGAAAAACAGTATAACTAAGACTGAAATTAAAGTGCTGAAAATATCAATCGGACGTTTGAGGGTCAAATAAAAAATGTCCAGTGCAGTTTAATCTCCTTGGTTGCCCCTGTCTCCCTTTGACTTTCCTGTGACCTTCACATGTGCACTGGGGAGAACACACAGAATGTAAGAGGAAGACACCGTGACACACCAGTCCAGTCAGCTTTCCTCCATGGCGGTGACGTCCACGCACATTTGAGAGTTGTTTTCTTTATTTTACTGTCACATTTCAGTTTTACAAAGTATATGTTTATTTCTCATCATCGTGAAGTGGTGTGTATACTGAAACTTTTAGAAATTATTTTTTTTCCCGTTAAATAAAGATAAGAAATAATCGGCCCGTTTACAATTTACACTGTACCAAATAATATAATTCAAAGCATACACTGAATTTAGATGATGAAAATAATTTAGTCATTCTAATCTCTATAAAATAGAAGTTTTCAGTCTGAATGGAGCTCTGCATGTATTATAGAGGAAAAAGATGATCAGATACCGTAAATTAAAATCACATTCTGGCTAAACACTCTGTTTTTGAATAGCATCACATTTCTTTCTGAAACGGTTTTTAGTGTTGGCATTAAATTTGCCTGTTTACACTACTGAAATAGCCTCCTTATGATTTAGAGAAACAAAAGCTTGCTATAGATCAATTCGTTGTTTATTTAATGTTTCATTTGAATCTTAGTTTATTCTATCACTCTATCAAATGTATTTCTTTTCTAACCGTCGTATATGGTAAAGAAAAAGTAGTGTGTACTTGCATCTCACATACAGATAAGATACAATTCGAATCTCACTGAGAAACATTCTATGCATGGTGATAAGCAGAAAATTATTAAAACACCTTGGAAAATTCAGCTTGGACAGTTGATATAATCAGAAAATTCTAACTAAAAATGCCCTGTGCACAAATTATTTATATTTATTTTAGGGCATAGCTGACACAAAAACATTTGCAAGGCCAATAACTCTTTTAGTATGGTTTTTAAGTCTTAAAAAAAGAGGCACGTTCAAGCTCACCAATAAAATAGAATTAAAATCTGAATAATAAAATATTCTCCAGATGAAAAATTAGAACGTAAGATCATGTATATATATATCTATATGTAAACTCACGAGTTAAATAAAAATCAAATAAGCAGTTGAACAGAAATCAGAGCATATGCCACTTATTTTCTAGAACTTTATTCTACCATTCACGTAGCCATCGACTTGGTTACCACTGTCCACGCGAGCCATGGGGGCATGACCTCAGTTTCTGAGTCATCAACAGGATTCCCTGGAGGCAACCTTTCCTTAGAAGTGACTCCATTTCATTTCAGTGTCTGCGTGAATTCACTGCAGCCGAATGAAGAGATGCCCTGACAGTTCTCTCTAAAATAGCAACCCGCCATTGACTCGGCTTTGTTTCTCATTCTGGCATTGGCGACCATCTTGTACATTCTGTACGAATTTGCTTATTTAGTCATCATGTCTCCCCAAACTGGAATGAGTGCGCTAGGGGAGTCAGATTTTTGTTTGGGGGTCCGTTGTACACAGCATCCTCAGGACCTCTGTAGGTGCCCAATAAATATTGGTCAAATGAATGAATTCGGTTGCGGTTGAATGAAGGACACGTGTCTTTGCTCACCCAGGAAATAAGCTTTTTCCTGCTGGGGGACTGCGTGCAGTTCAGCTTTACCAGACCAGCAGCACTGCCGACTGCTCCCACAGGATTCGCACTTGCAACCTCTCTGAGCCACCCAGGCTCTTCCTTCCTGCGGTGCTGTGGCGACCAGTCTTCTTTCCCTGGATGAGGTTCTCCTGTTTCAAAGCCACTTCCACTACGGACCCGTCGAGGTTTCACTGTGTCACCCAGTAACATCTCTCCAGCCGGCTCAGGCTTCTCTTCTGTCCCTGACTGATGCTTCTGCAAGTTGGTAAAATGGCCCAACGCCTGCCCTATTTGGTCCTCGAATTCTCTGCCTCTCTCTTCTCTGCAGTTTGCAGCTTGTTTTGCTTCTATGTCAGATTTTTAGAGTGCTTGGAGATTCTGTGTGTTTATACCTTCTCCACTTAAAAAATAAATGCAATTTATGTCTTACTTCGGTATAAAACTCAAGTTTCAATGTAATTGTGTATGGTTGTGTATGTGTATGTGTGTGTATTTTTTTCATTAACTGGGAAATGACTCTCATTCCTGATGACGACTCCCCTTGACTGTGTTTTGGGGAAAGGCATCTGTTTTCTGACCCTAAGAGAAAACATTTTGCCTCCTTCCTGTGACCTCAGGGAAAATCTCTTCTCGAAGGTTAGAATAGTTCCACTTACATTCCCCAAAACATCCCAGAGGTTATCTTGCCAAATACCACATGCAAGAACCCAGGTTACGGTTCCTATAGATCCTGAGCCTGTCAATCATATTATGTCCCTAATTTAAGTAGATTGCTTAGACCTTGCCATGTATGGACAGCATCTTTAATAATTAGAACTTACTGTGAAATAACCATAACTAAACATATGTACTCAAATCGTAGGCTTTAGGTATTCAGCACTTCATAAATACTATCCCATTTACATTTACTAAAATGGGGGCAACAGTTCCTTTACTGATGAGATAACAAGAGATAAAGGAACCAGTAATTGCTCAGGGCAAGCAGTTCTTAAGTGGTTAATTAAGTCTAACTGCTCTCCTGCACTGTGCCAGGAAACTTCGCCCGCCCTGCCCTAAAGCTGGTTCAGTCAGCACAGGTTTGAAGGCCTCGCCTTTGCTGAGCTCACATTCTCATAACGAGTTGCCCCAGGAACTGGAAGACATGGTGTGTGTAGACTGGCAACACAGTCATAGATGAGAATTAGCAGAGGGTTTGGCATTTGGCCCACAGCTCCACGGGAAAAGGAGAAGGTGTTCAACACCTGCCCGCCTTTGCTTTGTTCCTTTTGAAGGAATTAGAGAGAACATAGCAAGTCTAACTTCCTCGCAAGCGTTGGTCCCACTCACCCACTCTGGTTCCAGATGGATGTGTTCTGTCATTCAGGTTCAGTCGAAAAGTTGTGAAAAGCTATGGGAAAATCTAAAGAACATGAAAACTTAAAACCGAGCTAGCGAGAAAAGGGAAAGCATTCTGAATAATTTCCACCCGGGAGCAGATTTGCAGCAAAATATTGCTTTTCCTTTTTGTCTTGACAAAACAGCAGTGACACCATAACCAGAAACTTTAGCCAAACCAGTGCTTTTAATATTACAGGGGAGTTTTGTAAGTGAATAGATGTACTTCTTTTCTTCTTCAGATACCATAAATTTGGAAAGTAGACACTGAAATTGTATCATTTACAACCAGAATTTATCAATGGGGCATACACAACAGCAAAAACAAAATACTTTAAATACCCTAAGGTCCAAAAATAAGGGGTTACTACCCCTTATTTTTATTTTTATGTATTAGACTAGCAGTTTGATTAAAATGAAACAAATTTATATTCGTTTCTTTATATAACCTACGAGTTGTAAATTGCTCTCTAATAACTCTTAACAATAATTTTTCAAGAGTTTGAATAATTTACTTCTTTATAACTTACACATTAATAAATATATCAGATTAATGAGACTGACCTATTTAATTCACCCTTTATTATTTATTCTATCTTTAGCATATTTTACATACTTAAATGTGAAAATCACTTTGCCTCATTTGATTTATAATTTGAGTTTGCTTATAAATTCAACAGTTTTTACTTATTGCTATATATTTTGTTTTACGTTAGACCCTGAAAAAAAAAAATAGTGAGAAAAGATAGCTAAACTCAAAATGCTTAAACCGTAGTGGGGGGGAGAGATGAAAATCAACATGCAAAAAAACTCTCCTGAGTGTATATCAGATAGGTTTTAAGTTTTAAGCAGAATGTATTTGAGTAACAGATATTTGGAACTTTATAAAAATCCATTAGAGAAGAAATACCGATCGTATCTTAATGTGACTAGAAGAACTATGTTTCAGAGAGAGGTCTTGATATGCAGGCCATTCTCTAATATCTGACTGTGGCAAGCACAGACTCTTCCAACTTGTGGTAATATAGAGATATAATCTTGTAAAAAATATGATTGTAAAAATATCGAGCATGAGTGTTTATGTAATCGACATCATTAACATGACTCTAACCGTCATTCACTGTTAATAGATAATGAGGATTTATAACTCCAGTTTCACTCAGATTTGACCCAGAGAAGAACCTTCACGTCACTCAGCCTGCACTCTTTGGTGTATGTCGTGTAGTACAGCTCATTGTAGCAAAGTCTCTGCAGGGATCATCAGAAGTATCTCCCCATCACCGTGAAAGGATAAGACGGAAGTGAAGACAGATGCCGAATGATGGAAAAAATTAATATGTAGTTACTGAAAGCAATATGAAAAGTGACAGAAGGTCAGTTCTAGGGAGAATTGAAATGGTCTGGTGTCTGTAGGTATCACGGGGGTGGGATCAAAATTACATACAGTTTCAGTTTGGTGAATCGGGAATAATGGACTCGCGAATAATGTGTGGCTTCTGTGGCACTTGCGTGACAGTTGGACATGGTTGTAGACGTGTCGTACACGCTCGTAGACGGTGCACTAACTTCTGATTGAGTTGATGTGGGCTCCTGACCTGCACGTCAGAGCACAGGACTTGAAATTCTTTATAAGATTTCTACAGAACCTTAAATCAGCTTCAGAACTCCCAGAGGTAAAGAAAACATTCGAGGACCAGTAGCATTAAAAAAATAAATTATGGCACTTTCATTCAAAGAACTACTGTGCAAACTATGGACAGTTGTGTGGAATAATTTACTTATTTAATAATGACAATACCCATAAGAGGAGCATGAATTATTATGATATCAAAAAAAGTGGCAGAATATGAACTGTGGTCAGTTTTGCTCCATTTGTGCATCATGTTCCCAGATAACATGACAGGGCGAATCCCAAAAGGAAAGCAGCACATATCTCTTTAGGGGAGGATCTCATACTCTTTTAAATATGCATGTTCTACTGTTTTTACAGTGAGCATTTATTAGATAGATCGGGAGACAGAGAGTAACATAACAGCGACGACTGTGAAGAGAATCAGTCCCGCATCTGATTTTCGTCTTCTGATCTAAGGTCTTCTAAGAGAAAGAAGCTGCAGTCGCTCTTACAGCAAAGTGGCGCTAGTGTCCACAGCCAAGCTAATGTGTGGAAGCAGTAGCCTTCCCCCCGACTTTCTTCCTCTTTCACTGTGTTTCTCCAGCCCGGTGCTGCTCCCATCCTCCTGTACCCTCCCCACTGCACACGCAGTCACATAAACGGCTATCCTGTGACACTGAGTGACTTTCAGTAGCCACCAAAGGAGAGACACTCAAACACTTTCTCCCCTTTCTCCCTGGAGTGCTGCATCCTGGAAGAAGTATCACACAGGGCAGCGACCTCGCTGTGGCCCTGGCACATCGAGAACCAAGGAGTTAAATGCTAATGAAGACCCTGGAACATTTGAAGAGCTTACTCATCTGTAGAAATATTTCATTTCTCTTACGAGGAGGCAAATGACATTAAGAAACCAAGCCGAAGCGGAATAAAAGTCAGAGTCCCTGTAGGGTAAACAGTAAGGTGCACACAGGGACAATGCCTCTGCTTTTCTACTTTGTTTTAATTAAGTGCTTCTAGTCTATCCTCCCTGGACCCAGCATTTTTAGAAAGTGAGGATGAAATCCCAAGTTTAGAAGTAAGCACTCGTTTCATGAGAAATGAAATTAATCTTCTGCATTTTCTAAGGTGACTTTGTGTGATGTTTCCTTCTGAAAAACAGTCATGTTTTAAAGACATAAGAATGCGTTTTAAGCGATGCGTTAGGAACCTGGTTTTGAGAAGACGAATGGTGCCATTTCTTCTAAGTCAGGCTTCTACGAACCTTTGAGTTCATTGATTTACATTCATGGAGGAGTTACTGGGAGTGAATTTCCTCCACTAACTACCGGTGGCCTCTGAAGTGTCTTGAGGCTCCTACCTGAGATTTTAGTCAAGGCTGTGGGAGAAGTTCCCATATTGAGGAAGAGATGGAGAGACTGTTGCTTATAGCAGTTTTGTGATCGTCTGTCTCATCCTGTCTGTCCCAGTATTTAGTTAAGTATGAGTCGATGGATGACATTCTTTTATATTAAAGTGTTATATGCTTCCTCCTCTCTCACTCATATAAGATTTATGTATTCTCAATTCAATTTTTATTTGCCAATTTATTTCGTTAACATATTAGTAATTAAAGCATGCAGATAATATAGAGTAGTGGATAATCCTCCCAACATAATTGTGGCTACCAGCTGATAAGTTCGATTTAAGTCTCTGGCATGTTATCTCATTTAGTCTTTCTGTCCATTTATAAATGAATGAAGTGAGAGTTGGAGATACTAATTCATTTGCGATTTTACACGGCTAGTGTATGGGAGAACTGGAATTACGGTTCAGATCAGTCTGATGTTGGGTCTTTATTTCATCCTTACTGTGTATGAGCTGTTGAAATTTTAGAGCAAATTAAATTATTTTCCAGTTTGAAAGAAGTCGCTGTTTGTTGATAAGGTAACAGAAATAACCACGGTAGCTGCCTTAGTCCCTCCTTCTAGCAAGCCTGTTGACCCGGTCTTCCCTGTGTCAGGGGTCTGCACCTTCCCCACAATCGGTGGTCTTTTTCTTCATTCTCCCTCAAGGAGAAGATAACGCGAAGGGCTGCAGGACGTTGCTTAATTCTTTGGAGTGTTTTTCCAACAGTATAGCTCTCATGAGTCAGATCCTCCACGCAGACGATGCCATGTTTACCGAGAGATCGCTCCATCCATGAGTTACCTCTCGGGACAATTTGTTCTGTTGATTTTGCCATAACCACACTTGTAGGTCATGCACTGACCTCAGGTTTGGGTGTCCCACACGACCCATGGTTCCGTTGTCCTCAGCATGTTAACAGGGGCCTTGCCGAGCTTAGCAAGATCCCGTCGAAGATCTGGTGAAGGTAACGCAGATGCAGCACCTTTGGACCTTTGGGCTCACACCACCTATGCCTCTGACCCTGATGACACATGACAGTTTGGGTTCCACAGGTACACGGAAGTTGCTGGCTTTTTTTTGCCATCTTAGACATTCGAGTCTCAGGTCTGTACACCTGCCCATGCTCCTTGTGATAGCGCTTAGCTTTTTCGTAGAGAAGCTTCCTCTTTGCCTTTCAGAAACATCTCTGGGACACACTATTTTTCTCAGGCGTTTGATCTTCAGCTCTGCGAAATTCCTCCACTTTTTCTTGAGGGTTTCTGGCACAGCAGGAACCTCCTCCTCCTCTTCTGCACCATCCATGGTTCCAGCCAGAAAAAAGGAACAGATTAAAATTTTTGATCAGCGTAATAGTCTTGGAATATAAACCATTTCTAAGATTCAGTGAACTCTGAGTAAAAAGTGGAAAGAAAGCTTGGGGAATTTGAAATCGGTGATGGAAATGGAGAAAAGCTTTCCCACATTCTAATGTTTTTAAAGCCATTTATGGTTTGTTCTCTGTTCCCCATATGATAACAAACAGGAACTCTCATAACCCTCAAGAAAAGAAAAATTTCATGTATATATGTCTGTCTGTCTGTCTGTCTACACACACGCACACACAAGCACGTACTGACACCCACACATTATTTCTGTAAACCTTATGGCACAGATACCTGTTGCTGCCTAGCAAATCAGCATTCGAAAGAGAGTTTAATAGAGTAGCTTTTTCTGAACCTCCCCCGAAGTTATTAATTTTGTTTGTGTACCTTCACTTTGACCGGGGCTCAGCAGGGCTGGCTTGCCTCTCTTCTCATGACCTTGTATGGGTGGCTTTAATGGGGACCGAAGGGCTACCTCCTCGGTGGCTGGCAATTTGGTGCTGAACTGGGGCATGCGGCTCAGTCCTGGGAGGAGGCTGGGGCACGCGGCTCCTCTACACATTGGCCGCTTCGTCTGAGCATCTCTAGGGGCTTCGTGGCCTTCCTCACAGCCCGGTGACTCGGTTTCAAGTATGAACATCCCCATCCTGAGATCTCAGTGTCATTCTGCACTGTCATTATAAGAGCCCCCAGATTCAGGGGGAGGGCACGCAGACCCCACTTCTCCGTAGGATGAGGGATGCCATCTAGGTGGTAAGGAAGCGTGGGCAAGGAAAGTTAAATACGAGCTTTTGCCACTTGTCCCGATTGAGCTCTAGATTAAGGCAATAAAAGCAGCCATTGCCACAGACGATCAAAGATGGTCTTTGTGTGCAACCTGAGCACTGTCATCAGATCGCGTTTGCCCTGGGCACACATCTACAGGTGCGTAGATTTTAGAAGCATCTAGGTGGAAGTGGCAAGTCTTTATATGCCCAAGAGGGCATGTGTTACTTCTTTAAGGAATATGCATGGCGGACTGTAAAAATTTTATTGATGCAAGTGTTACTTAAAATTATAAATTTTCTTTTCAAAACAGCATCGAACTGACTTCAAACTGATTTCATTATGCTCTGCTCAGTGCCCGACATGGTGCCTTGCACACCTGGGTGCCTAATAATGTGATTCGACATGAATTCCTATTATAAACTTCATGGGATTCAAACCTATTTCACTGTATGATTTGGGTTACAGCTTTTGACTAGAGTTTTTTTTTTTTTTCTCCTTTTATTCACTTAATAAATATTTATTGAGGATTCCCAAGGTCACAGTTTTTAATTATGGGCTGCAAGAGCAGAATAGGGGGAATCTAATAAATACCTAATCATTTTTAAAAATTATACAAGGTCCAGGGCAGATGATTAATGTTAAACATTTATTCAACTTAAATATATACGAGACTATGCATAAAAGGCATACCCTTGTTTTTGGAGGGAAGAGACGGTGTGTTTATGCCACTTTGGAGTATAAGACAGTTACACAGTGGTCACTTTAGCTAGTACTGCTGCACCAGTGGACAAGGGTCATCTGTGAATGCCCTTTCTCATCTGTCGTTTCTCTGGTCATAGTTATGTTTTTTTGTGTGCATTTCAAAATTCTAAAATACACGTTTAGAACATAAAATTATTGCGATCCCTGGGACAACTTTAATTTTTCTTTCATTTACTGAAAAAGGATTTGGGCAGCAAACTGAAACTAAGAAGACTTATGAGAGAAGCTTTCGTGTATTTAAATAATCACTTTCCTCGCTGTTTTAAATACATTCTTCAATATTACATAGAAACCAGTTCAGTTGAGGTCCTCGACAGTGCAATGACCGTTCTAAATTATTCTCTTCGGCGGATAATTTCTACAGCACACACCCGCGTCCATGTAGAGGATTGTAGAGGACGTAGAGGATGAACCTGAGAGCAATAGGTTCCGTTTCTTTAGCTATAGACTTTGACTCTTCATTTTCACCATGTCACTCAGGTGCTCCCCCTCTCTGCTCCCCGAGTTAGTGGTATATTTTGAATTTCTACTGAGATGAAAGGGTGGACCTCATTCTCTCCCCTAGGGTTGCCTTCTTTATTTCTGAAGAGAAGGGGTGTGCAACACATCTAGCTTAGGTCGTCGGCCTGTCAGCATCTGGGCACGTAAACACTCTTGTGCTGGTGAGCGGTGCCCTGCTGCCCGGGCCTCGGGGGACAAACTGGGGTAGAGGCCATTCTGTCTTAGTGGGACGAAGTCACGCTACGTCATTGAATTTACTTCAGCACATTACCTTGGTGCATTCGGTATGCTAAGAATGGTTTTTACTCTTCCCGTGAGCCT
Source organism: Pteropus alecto (assembly GCF_000325575.1). Taxonomy (NCBI): domain Eukaryota; kingdom Metazoa; phylum Chordata; class Mammalia; order Chiroptera; family Pteropodidae; genus Pteropus; species Pteropus alecto. Next base: position 2,461,740 of record NW_006438869.1, read on the forward strand.
ATTCTTTTTTTTCCAACCAAAAAACTATATTTTTGCCTTTTAAAAAAAATTATCGTACTAAAAGATCATTATTGTGCACATCTGAGCGGTCTCATTACCGCTTTGGTGCGATTCCACGTTGTCCTTTAAGTGTGCATTGCTTTTTTAATGGCCTCTCTGCCTTTCAGTGGGAGAACATTCATACTACCAGGGGTTAAGTGAGATTATTAACATTCTTCCTCCTGGGTTGGATGATTTCTCCCATTAATTCAAATATCCTTCCTTTTTACTGCACCTTGCTTGAATGGCTCTTCAGATACAAGTTCAAATGTTTGGTTTTGTAACAGTCCACTTCAGCCTGGATATAATGGTTTAGTTAATCTGTTCAGAAATGTATTCGCTCCTGGATCTCGTGCCGCTGTTGCTGGGTATTGACTTCAGCGCTGCTGTAGTAACCAACCTATGTGAACCGCCAAGTTCTCCTGCCTTTGGTGGAAACCCACGGTCTTTGGAGAACTTGACCAGATTAAAGGGTTGCTGTTAGAGCAATGATTAAATTGGAGTGGTAAATGGGTGTACTGACATTTAGGGCATGAAAAGTGGAGGTTATTATAATGTTTATCTCTTGTACTTAATTGTCATAATACTACAAGTTACTTGTGTAGCAGGCGTTTGTTCAGCCCTCTCTTCTTTTTCCAAGTCCACCTGTCCCAGTACTTTGCCTGATCCTTCTGAAGGATGAGTTAATGGTTTCCTATTGGTTTCAGCTTTTCTTACTCCCTGGCAACAATCATATAGTCTCACTTCCACAGACAGTTCTATACACTTGTCACAGACCATTTTGAAATAATTGGTAGTAAATATACCAGATATCTAAATGGCTTCGTAATGGTTTAGAATTGAAAAGGAAACTATATTGACTCGCTAAACTTGGGTAACTCCCAGAGACTTTTCGTCTAAAGTATTTGAAAACTATTAATTCACTGTTGGTAGGTAACGTCAGACAAAGCCAAGTCATCTATACCTACTTAGCAATCTATAAGGTGGCCCTGCTTAGCATGGAAGAGCAGAGATTCTGGAGTGGGGTGGCCTGCATTCAAGTCACAGTTTCCTCTTGACCTTAGGCAAACAAGCTTCTTTTCTGCCTCAGTTTCTTCTCTAATATGGTGATCACCATCGTCTCTCCCAGGGCTAAGCGGGAAGAAAGGACTTAATATGTGAAGTGTTCAGACCCGTACCTGACACAAGGTAAGCAAAAAGAAACACATTGAAAATGCTACACTATTGTGATGATTTATTATTTTTATTCTTCAGTTAAGTGTTCACAACTCCGAATATAGCAAGCTCAATGAATGCAGCCCTAGTTAAAATGCGAATCTTATGCACAACACTAATATTTATTATTATTTTAAGTATAAATCAATACCAATTGAAAAGACAACTCCCAAATGAGAATGAAGAAAGGCATTACTTCAAAGATGTTACAAAACCCCTTTAAAACACTTTCTTCCAAAACACATTTTGCTCTGTGGTTTCATATTTTCATTTGAGATGTTAGTGCAAAAAAAATTGTAGAAAGAATAAAAATCAGTTATTCAGTCATCATTTGGTAGCCTTATTTTACCTAATTAATATTTCTTAGGTACACTTAGAAAGTTAGAAAGATATTTTGTAACATTAAAAATGAAGCAACTGAAATAATTTTTTGCTTTTGCTTTGTAGTTTCTATTCTCATTTTGGATTAGAAATAAACGATAAGATGATAACATTCTAAAATGTCGTTTGAGTTGTTCACTCTTTAAGATCAAATTTGAACATTTCCTCCAACTTCACACCTCATGACGGCCCCAATTGATGAAATCCAGCAGCTCGCACCTTTTATGCAAGTTGTTGATTGTGAGTTGACTAAAAGACAATAGACCGCTGTTGGTCTCCAGTATTCCTCAGGCACAAACAAGTTACTTTCTCATACTTGGAAGCTAAGTCTAAAATAAAAGCAGCAGGAAACTTTCCAGATTATTGGATTGTTTGATATCTTTTAGAACAGTTTTAAAAATGTTAGTGTTCTCTGAAATTTGCCCCCTGAAAAATTAATTCAATAGATTATTTAAACATAATTAATTCACAAAGAACTGCTAAGCTTCTGTGAAAACAAATATCAGTTTACACTCTGGCACATTAATTACTCTTTGGAGAGAAGAGTAGGATTTTAAATATAATTTTTCATTTTAGGTCGGTTCTTCCATGGATAGATGACTTGCTTTATCTGATGTTACCTAAAAACAATGAATTAATAGTTTTCAAATATTTTATACTAAAAGTCTCTGGGAGTTACCCAAGTTTAGTGAGTCAATATAATGAATTTACCCTCCTTAGTGATGAGAAAATGTGGGTTCGGAATGCTGAATAACTTTCCTACTTGCCCAGTGGTAACATTAACGAAATGGCTGAAAATTGGCCCCCTGCATACTGTTAGTGGGAAAATAATGGTGTAGCTTATGGACAAAGGAGGGAGGTGCCTCCCAAAACTAAAAATAAGACTTTCGTGTGATCCAACTGACCCACGTCTGGGTACACCTCCAAAGGAAATAAAGTCTCTGCCTTGTAAAGATATCCACAACTATGTTCATTACAGCATTCTTCAGGATAGCTGAAATGTGAAAACAACTCAAATGTCCATAGACAGGAGAATTCAATGGGATACAGTTCAGTCTTAAGAAGGAGATTCTACTTTTTGTGACAACGTGAATGGATCTGGAAGAGAATACACTATTTTATATAAGTCACAGAAGGACAAATACTGCCTAATTCTGCTTATATGAGGAATCTAAATTAGCCAGATTTATAGAAGCAGAAACTAGGATGGCAGTTACGAGGGGATGGCGTCAGGGCAGAGAGGGGGTGTCGTTCAGAGGGAGTGAAGTGACCCTGCCTCAGGGTGAGTACTGTCTACAGAGCTGCTGAACAGCACAGCAAATGCAGGTAGCAATGTGTGCGCTTACAGTCACGTTGGGAGGGTGGAACACACAGTAAATGCCCCGACTGCCCCCCTCCCTCCCGACTCCGCCCCGTAGACACACTGGCAAAATTAACAAAAACGAACACAAGTCAACTTTCAACGTTGACGGATATGTTTATTGCCTCGTTTGTGGTGATAGTAAGAGATATATGCATATGTTCACATTTATCAAATTGTGTACATTAATTATGTGGAGTATATCAATTATACCTCAATAAACCTGTTTTTAAAACAGGTAAACCTGTAAACAGCTTTTAAAAGCATTATTTTTCAGTTCCCCAAACCATAAAATGTATACAAATGCTTTAACTTTTTCTAAAATGGGGAGCGGGGGAGGGGAAGAAGAGATATCAGACAGATTCTTGTTTCCCTTTTAAAAAAGTCTGCCATCCACGTCTATGGAGATGCACAGGTAAGAGAGATTTGAAAGGAGGAAGATCAAGATCAACATCCTGCAAGAACTTACAACTTAACGGGTATTGAAGCGAGCAACACAGTTGCTTAAAAAATTGCAAACCAAACATTTTAAGAGATCTAAGCTAAAAGGTACTGTTTTGGTAAGGGTTTTCAGGACAGGAAAGCCCAATTTAAATCGATAACAGTGCTTCGTTTTGTTTCCTGTGACCATCCTCTAACGTAAGAGTTTGTTCTTTGTTCCAATCGAAGTTGAATATAGATCAGAAAAGAAATATAATAATGCTTATTCATAGATGCTCTCAAACACACACACACACACACACACACACACACCCCAAAAAAAGGAAAATTGGAAAAGCGGTGTAATCAAAAGGCCTACGAAAACTCCCAAGGCAGAAGTTTTACCAATACATGTTTAAAGACTAAGAGAGAAATGTTACTCCATAATCTAAGTGAAATGACAAACAGCATATTTATTCTTAAAACAGATAAACAGATTGGATTCAGATGTAAGATTTCAAAAATACTATAGGACAAAAAAGCGGAGAGAAAACGAGCACTGACTTAGAAGGGAGGAGCAAATCCTTCACAGAGTGAAAGCGTTTAAACCCAACATGATAGCGTGATCACGACAGACGACCGCGTCAGAGCTACGAGAACCAGGGAAGTCACCTTCCACTTACCTAGAACAAGGCTATGAAGCAGTTGCGGACGGGCCGAGGGCTTTGGGCGAGCGTGGAAGTGATTCAGTGGCGATACCGAACTCCCCAGCACACGCACACACACACACACACACACAATCATCAAAGGTTCAAACCCATGATGGAACAAAACCTCCCGGAAGACAGACTTGAACTTGAAGATCAAAAGTCTTACCACATGGCATAGGTGAGGGGTGTGGGTAGGTGAATGAGAGAAGTCTGTCAGTCGGCAGTCACGTCCTGGTTAGATTATAAGGAGCCCAGATGTTGAGGGAAATGTTAGTGTGGCCTCAGATTTTTCCAAAATAGCTTTTACTACTAAAAGGGTAGAGATGAGTCTACAAATTTCTGAGGAAAGTATGTCCAAATAGTTTTACCTTCGTCCCAACTAAATATAAATAATTTTATATTAAATATTATTAAATAAGTATATATGTGTAATTTTCTATGTGTTCTCTTTCACTTTCTCTCCTCCTCCCCCTTTCTCTATTCTCTCTATACATACACCTCTATCTATAAAAAGATGTATGTAATCATCTTCATCACATAGCGACTAAGGTTTATTCATGTGATTGTGTTCAATGCGTGTGTATGTATGTGCATATATATTCTGTTTCCTGTGTTCTGTTCATTCCTTGAAATTTTTGTAATAGACATACCGAATTTGCAAAACAAAAAATCATTTTTCTTAGAAAAATTGCTTTTTATCTAGAAATAATACCAACAAAGTCTTGTCTTATTTTTTTACAAGACATTGTTGCATTACCTGCCAATTGCAGAGATTTGTTCTGATTTCAATAGTTGTGATCCTGTGTATCTCATTTGGTGTCTGGGCAATTTCTTTACCTCTTGTGCCTCATAACATTTTTCGAGAAGTCAAATCTATAGATAAATGTATATATATATAAATAAGAACAAATGTTTTACTGTCCTTTATCTGAAAAATCACTGCAGAACAATTTTCAGAAAGCTCGAAAGAAGCAGCTGAATACAAAATATCATGTCTCCAGGCTGCTGAAATACTGGTGGATATTTTTATTGGTTTATCTTCTTGCTGATAGATTGAATTGCTTAGTCGCATGGCAGATCATAAGGGTCTTTGATCCAGACTAATCAATCCGTTTACTGCCTCAGAGAAACACTTGTCATGTGATTGTTATCATTGATTGTTACTTATGATATATTTATTTCATAAGTAGTAATCAAATTTTAATCACAAGTAAATAAACTAATGGTCAAGTGATCTATGGTCTATATAATTAACTTTAAATTTGAGCCAAACCAAGAGGAGCATAGGGAAGCATAAAATTCTAGCAAAGCCACCGGAGAATTAATTTAGCTTCTCAAACTTGTCTTTTTTTTTTTTATACACAGGGTTTTTTGTGAGGAATAAATGATCAAATGTATGAAAGCATTAGCAGCTTTATATGTCTGATATATAAATGTTCAATAAGCACTGCGTATTATACATAAAAACAAGCTCTGTCTAAATGAATCGACAATAAGATAAGTTCTCCACTAACCAAAGTAGGACAGGGAAGGAAGGAAGGACAATAACATCATCCCAGGAGTGGTCCATCGTGAGATGCAAGGGATAGCTGTAGAGTCCCTTTGAAAAGATGGAGTTGCAGGAGCAGAGGCTGCCCCCAGCTGGGAGCTGGACCCAAAGTCCCACTCTCTTGGAGTACTAACTCCACTGCCCCAGTGAAATTTTAGCCCCAAGCTGCCAATTTAGAACCTGTTCAGAACTGTGGGACTCAGGTGACTTGGGGAATATAATTACAAAACAGCAAACGAAGAAATAGCATCCTTAAGGGCACCTTCAAATGCAAATACAGAACTCTCCCCCCGCCCCAATATTTGTGTGTATACAGGAAACTGACAATATGTAACATAGGCAACAAGAACAACAAAGTTAACTCAGAAAGGAATATAAAAGCTGAAAGGAAAGTATCAGGGAAAACTTGAAATAATATATTTATAATCTACAAATAGAAAAATGGAAGGAGTTGTGCCTAAAATGGAATAATAAAAACAAAACCAAACCGGAATAATTGTATAGGAAAACAAAACCAGAATAATTGTATAGGAAATCTAGGTAATTATATGACAAGAAAAATAAATAAGTGCAACTCTGAA